>NC_081824.1:409941828-410257328 GCF_030867095.1 Alligator mississippiensis
TAGTTGGAAAAATTCTTCTTTGCAAGCTTTCAGGTACAAATACCCTTCATCAGCTGAGGAAGTGTCTGCAGTTTGTCTGTGCTCTTCCTGGGTGAAATAGTAAAGAAGCCAGAAGCCAGTATGCATGTGATACAGTCAGTCAGTGAAAATGTACATTGAGGTAGTACACTTATCAACACGTTGATCTCCATATGCTTTCCAAAAAGTGGATTCTACAGATGGGGAAATTAAACAAGCTGAAAGTTCAAGCAACTTTGGCAAGAGCACACTACCAAATAATGGCAGAACAGGAAACAGAGTTTCCCACTGAACCATAAATCATAAAGCAAGGGCGTGTCATCCATTTTGTACACCCTGCAAGATCATACCTCCTGCATGGGGAATTGATAGATATCTCAATAAAGTCACAGGAAAGGGTTTAAAAAAACCCTCAAAATAATCCTACAAATCCTTAAATCCTTATTCAGGCAAAGCTTTCATTGCAGAGTGTAAAACTGAAGAATTCAAAATTTGACTCAATAATAATAATACTAAAAGTTAATCTAGAAGAGCTGACTTATGAGAAAATATTAAATACATATGAGCTTGATTAAACTACAATCAAAAGGAAAATGTGATAATCATCTGTAAGCATTAGGAAGATGCACACACTAAAGAAAGGGTTCCTTTGGATTTCTTTTTAGTAGGGATTTTCAAGAAAATATTACTGGGAATAATGTGCCTGCACTGAGCAGGAAAAATTTAAACTGACAGGAAAAGTTTCCTAATAATGGAATGTATTCTATTGCAGAATAATCTTCCAAGGAAACTGGACAAAGTCCAATCACATTTGAAGCCAAACTGGACAAAGATCCTCAGAAAACAATCCAGCGTTAGCTGGGATATGGACTAGATGACTCAACAGCTTTTTTCATTTTTGAATTCTTACCATTCCACTGTATGAAATAATCCAATAAAACCAGCGTGAGAGAGAAATAAGTTTAGCAGCAACTGCCCACTTCTCTGCTGAGAATACTGAAGAGTGCAACCAGGGCATCTTGTGACAGGGAAAAAGTATCCCCTATATCTCTTTAGACCAGGAGTGGGCAATTATTTGGGCCCCCCCCCCCCACACACACACACACACCAACTCACCAAAACTCCCTATGCAGCTTTGGGCTGGTGGGGAGCAGTTTTTGGGAATGGGATGGCTGGACAAGGCCAGGATCATGGGGCCAGGAGGAAGGGCAGTGACAGCTCGGGGCCTGAGCCTGGGCTGAGCGAGCCACAATCTGCTTCCTGCACACCCTTTCCCTGTGGGGGAATGGAGGGTGTGTATGGGGATGTGTGTGGGTCAGGGGATTACCTCAGCGCTAGGTCCCAGGAGCCAGCTAGGGGTGAGGTGAAGGAAGAGGCGGGGGGGGGCACTGCCTGGGGGCACTCCACCTGGGACCGAGTCCCGCCTGGGGCAGCCTGCACTGCACTCCTGCCTATGCCCACCAGCCCAGCCCCAGCACTGGCTGTCCCCTGTGCATAGCTTCTGGCAGGGCTGTTCCTGGTGTGGCTGCAGATAGCTAGGTGCTGCTCTGCTCCTCTCACCTCCAGCGGGAGCTGCCCAGCTGAAGCTCCCTGCCAGCACACCTGGAGTGGCACAGAAAAGGCAGAAGTGGGAAGAAGAGCCATCACTGGAGGCAAGGGGAACAGAGCAGCACCCAGCTGACCCAGGCCCTGGCCAGCACACACAGCTTCTGGGAGGGCTATTCCTGGTGTGGCTGCAGCCAGCTGGGTGCTGCTCTAGCTCCCTTCACCTGCAGCAGTGGCTCCTCCTTCTGCCCTTGCCCCTGATGCCCCACTCTGGCAGGTAGGCGGGAAGGTCCAGCCAGGCAGATCCCACTAGAGGTGAGGGGGGCAGAGCAGCACCAGAAGCAGCACCAGAAACAGCCCCGCCAGAAGCTGCATGCACTGGTCAGGGCCCCCAGCCAGCAGGATCGCAGCATGGGCTGCCCCAGTGGGAGCTGCTGGGGCTCAGCTCCATGTGAAGCACCACAGGGGCAGCCATGGGTCAGATCCAGTCAGTTGGCAGGCTGGATCTGGCCTGCGGGCAGTATTTTGTAGGGGTGTGCAAAAAGGGCTATCCGAATTCAATTCGGATTCGGCCCAAATCAGGGACAATGATTCAATTTGTTGATTCGGATCACAGCTGAATCTGAATCTGAAGATTCAATGTTGATATGGAGAA
Organism: Alligator mississippiensis; assembly: GCF_030867095.1. Classification (NCBI taxonomy): domain Eukaryota; kingdom Metazoa; phylum Chordata; order Crocodylia; family Alligatoridae; genus Alligator; species Alligator mississippiensis. Next base: position 409,944,047 of record NC_081824.1, read on the forward strand.
TCAGCAATTCAGCCACAGACCCAGCTTTAAATGTTTTTTCTACAGACCTCGAGGTACCAGGTGTGCTGCCATGCTGGAGCAAATGGAGCGTCCCACAGGAGCATGGGGGCTCCCCGCATGCTTGGCGGTGAGCCAAGTACTTTCGGTCCACTTCCATGTCTGCCGTCAAGTGCACAGGGGGGGGGAGGGGCCCTTGTGCCCCCCCGGCTCAGTGATCAGCCACGGGGGGACCCCAGGTGCCTCCCCAGACCCAGGAAGCACCAGCCACCAAGCCAGGGGGGACTCAGGGGGCCCCTGCACACTCCCTGGTGGATCCAGAAGTGGACTGGAAGTGCTTCTGGTTCGCTTCTGGGTCTGCTGCCAAGCATGTTGGGGACCCTCCATACTCTTGTCAGATGCTTCATCTGCCCCACCATCTCAACATTCATAAACCACCTGGTACCTTGAGGTATATAGAAAAAACATTTAAAGCTATATGTCTATATCCAAATCACCAAATCTTTCCAAATCTCTTCAGATCAATTTAGAGGGTTCCAATTAGATTCAGAGAAATTAAAGGGTCTTCTGATTTGATTTGGATTCAGAGATTTGGCTGCCGAATTGGGCTGCATTTCCACCTAATTGAATCAGGGACCGAAGCTTTGCACAGCCCTAGTATTTTGCCCACCCCTGCTTTAGATGCACAGATAACACTGTACTTTGGCACAATTGTTATAAAAACGTACATTTATTGCTTCTTCCTCCCTCTATGTCCTTAATAAAATAACATTAGAAGAAAAAATCGACCTTGTGTTGTAAACATATTGATCTTGATTTCTGCTGTGCCAGCTGTTCATAATTGGTTTTAAGCTGACCTAAGATGCCAACTGCTGTCAAGCCAAAAAAAATCCCCAAACCAAAATACATCCATTAAGTACATATTCCCACTTAAACAAGCATGCCACGCATTGACTATGAAAAAAGTTTCAAAAAATATTTGTATTAGTTTTTATAACTATGATATTTGAAAATGAATGTTTAAAGATTTATAGTTTAATTGTTTAGAAGTGTCAGTGAGCCACAGAGTTAATGTACCCTCTGCTGTCTATTAGGCAATGGCAGCAAAATATACAAGTTCTCTTAAAGAATCACTATTCAATTCAAAGGATCATGGTTTCCCTCAGCAGGGAATATTACATGTTCTCAATAATGCATATATAAAAATATTTTCTGAGGGATTTCCTTTCAAGCATAATACTCGTCTTCTATCAGTCCACTGTAATTCCACTGTACCCATAGCATTCTGACTTTTCAAATGCAAAACAAATGTCCCACCCTTTGCCAGCCAACCCAAGCTGGACAGACCTACATTTCCAGAGTTCAGATAGGCGTAATAGCACAGAACATACTTTTCTATAAAGCAATGTATGAATGTAATACCTCCATAAAAATGGAATGGATCAGAATACTGTTTTGAACCTCAACATATCTGATTAGTCATGGAACTAGAAAAGTAGATTTTCTGTTTTTAAAAACATTTATGAAATCTGAGCTTGACTTGCTAAACACTAATCAGTGCCAACTTTGTATTAGATGAGTAGAATTCAGCCTCCCTTTCTCCTAATGAACTCATAGCAGGCATGAGTTTTCCTGTCACTTCCCTCCCCTTTTTGATAAGGCAAAAGTGTTAAATTAAAATACAAATATGTTATCCTTCAGAATTACTTTTAATGACTTACCTCTATGATAATTTTCTTTTAACAAGACAAAAATGAAAACAACAAAGGGCAGCACTACACTCAATTCCCACAGGGTTTTATAATGTTATCCATGACCCACTGGGATGGGGAGACAACCAGTAGAAAGGCTTGGGGTGACAAGCTCTCTGAAAGACTCCAACACAGGAAGTGACCCACTACCTAAAGAAGCCCAAGTTGTGAGAGTTTCACATTTTCAGGAATAGTCCTTGGAGTGTTATGAGAAGTTTCTCAGTCCCTGCCACCTACAGACCTGGTACACAGGCAGTTTCCTGTGAGAACAGTCCTCCACTTGGGAAGCAGGCAGAAAACAAAACTCCTAGGAAAGAAGAAACCCGGAGGGTGGGAGATTAGGGAAAGTGCTGGTAGGGCTTTTAGCAGAAGATAAGTGGACACCAATTAAAATAAAATGAATTAGTAATAGGTTAATTAGTTATCAATTAGTTAATTACACAGTTGACTAAAATTAAAGAAATTGTTTTTATGTTCTGAATGTATGGGGACTGACTAAAAATAATCATATTTTAAAGGTTCTAAATGTAATTAGTGCACTAAGTTGTGAAAACTTCTGCTTGTGATACCATTTTCCAGCAGTTTAAGAGGTTGTTGATGCTGTAAAATCACCATTTATACATAATGATGTATGCAACTCAATACTTTACTGAAAATTTGGAAAACGTGATACATAAGAGTGATCTATGATACTTAAGGCGCCATGGTTCATTTTCTGACTGCAATTTATAGTTTAGGTAATGGTCAGGGCTGCCAACTATCCATTCGTTTGCAGACACTCTTTAAACAAAAATAGATGCCTTATCCATAAAAATCCATAAAAAATAGAGACATCCATAAAAACATTAAGTAACCAGAGCCTCTTGTGATGTCACAATCTCAGCTCCTTCTTTTTTGGTTTGGAAGAAATGGAGTCCAATGCAGTAGTGGTGTTTTAAATTTATCATAATAGCACAAGAAAATAAACTAATACTCACAAAATTTGCTGTATGTTAAAGTGTCTGCAAGTATCATTGTGTACCCACTTAAGCCCACAACTGCCAATTTTATTCACACAATACAGACATATCTTATTCTAACTCAGTTAGATAATACCCTCTCTCCACATAGTAAGCCATTCAACCTTTAAGGAAACAAATCTTCCCAGCTTTCCACCAGACCCCAGGTGGCTTGGATTTTCAGCTTAAGCCTTCCTAATACACAAAGGACTAGATATTGAAAGCATTATTTAGAATTTACAATTCATAAAATGGGGTTTTAAAAGGTACAAATCTTCACAACTTCCCCAAAAGCAAAGGATTAGATGTGCAATAAAAACCACCAAAATCTTAAACCAAACATAACCCAAGGTGAGGGTTAGAGTCCTTTATTTACAAGGTGGGAAAAGACACTAGCCATACAAGTTAAATATCTAATGACCCGTTCCCCACTTAAATTATTTTGTACGGCTACTTAAAAATTGCAACTGTAGTCTTGCTAATATATAATAAAAAGCATGAATGACTAAGCAATTAGCCTTAATATATTATGCCCATCCTAGGTAGGTACCCAGATGTTCTGGCCCTACTTGAAAGAACAGATAACCTGGGACACCTATTTTCTAAAGAAAATACTGTTCCGGGTTGCCTTCTCTTTAGTTCACTGGATTTAACTTTTTTACCTTCCCTCTCAAAGATGTAGATTTGAGTACATACAACACCATCTTCTATGCAAGAATGATTTAAATTCTTATTCTACAAACCTATGAGTAGTAGTTATTTACTCTGCAGATACAGTAACGTCACTGAAATCCACAGCATGACATTTGGCACTACTCTCCATGAGAATCCAGAGGAGAGCCACACGCATGATCAGAGGTCAGGAAAACAGACCTTATGATGAGAGGTTGAGAGCTATGGGACTCTTCAGCCTGGAAAAGCACAGGCTCAGGGGTGATCTGGTGGCCACCTATAAGTTTATTAGGGGTGCCCACCAGGATCTGGGGGAACATCTGTTCACCAGAGTGCTCCATGGGATGACAAGGTGGAACGGTCACAAACTCCTCCGTGATTGTTTCAGGCTGGACATAAGGAAGAACTTCTTTACTGTCCAAGCCCCCAAGGTTTGGAATAGACTGCCGCCAGAGGTGGTTCAAGCACCTACTTTGAATGCCTTCAAGAGACATTTGGATGTTTATCTTGCTGGGATTGTATGACCCCTGCTGACTTCCTGTCCCTGGGGCAGGGGACTGGACTTGAAGATCTTCCGAGATCCCTCCAAGCCCTAATGTCTATGAAATCTATGAACCTCAGCTCTTCCAGCAGCATCAGTTTATCTCTAGTGAAGAGGCCTCCATGAATACTGAGAATTAAGCTAAGGTCATCAAATAGTTTTTCAGCCAAAACTATTTGTCACATTTGCAGGTAGTATTGGTTGCCCTGAAACTGCATTTTTTATTGAATTTTTTTTTTTGTCAAAGAAAAATTATTGTCAAACCCATTTCTTTAATGTCTGCGAAGAAAGACACAGTGTCTATAGATTACCCACAAAGTAAGGTGTGTCCTGCAGAAAATGTGGCAGAACTGAAAGTTGTGAGAAAGTTAGTCAGTGTTTTAAAGCTGAAAAGCACTCACACTCGCTGGCAACAGGGCCTTTCACACCATTGTAAGAGATTCTCTAGCCAAACCTCACAGTGATATTCTGAAAAAAATGAATCTGCTTCATTTCCCATATAATGTTGTCTACCGTAACAGTAAGAAGGTATCTTCTATGAAGTGGAATAATTTCCAGATGCCTTGGGAGCCACCCATCGGCTCGCACCACAGACCTTCACAGTATTATGAGAACAAATGAGGGTAGAGTGACGTGTCAAATGTCTGGTCCTGGAATATGGTAGGCAAGTACCCAGGACTATATTATGAAGTACTACATGCAGAATCAGTAAATCCTTCATTAGCTCTTTGAGTGAGAGAAAGTCTCTGACAGGTGGTTAATTGCTAATATGGTATAATATTCCCACCCCTTATTCTACTCATCTTGTATGTCAGACACCTAGTAAGGATACATAACCTTGATTTTCACTGTCCCTAAGCTAACAGGGTCCATCAATTAACAACTCTCATTCTAAACTCATCAATCCCCTGAAAAGTTAGTCTTACAAGGAAACTGCGTCAGCTTCACGGTGGGAATAAGACATTCTAAAACTACAGTTCAGACACTACTAGAGATGACAGATTATTCCAAAGCCCTCTCAAATTCCTAGTTCTACACATCACGGGCATCAACTGATCACCGATGAATATCAAGGAGAAATTAATTTCTCAAATCTAAATGAAGAGGAGGTGCAAGCATCTCCTACATCACATTTAGAATCACTGAAACAAGAGAAACATGGAAAAGATTAATGGCACATAGTTTTACCAGTAGGTTCTTACCACAATTTTTATTCAGCAGCATGAATGTGGACTTCACTTAGTTACAACAGGACATGGGGAAGCCAGAGCAGATAACAAAACCAAATCTATAAAACACAAGCCTGTACTAGGGATCATATTTATTGACACAACCATCTAACAATTTTGTTCTTACTGCAAGAACCACAGTAAACAGAACAAACCCAACTGTCACAATAAGACTGATTTAACAAGTTCAGCTGCATCTCAAGAAAAACACTGTGTCCCTAAATCTTGGTACAGTAGGCACTCAATACAAGCTTAGCAGAAAAATAGCCTCTCCATCATTTATTCATACATCTATGAAATGACTGCCAGTGGCCAGAAAAGATGAGAGTAGCATGGCAGACAAATTCTTACTCGTGTCACTCAGATTTTAGCTTATATCTCATTTAGTAATTTTTTTTAATAAAGCACTCTGTTTTTATAACCTCAGGAATTTAGCTTAATGCAACTCTAAACATACCCATTTAAATTGGAGAGGTCTTTCACCACACAACCCTATAACAAAAAACTATTTCACACCTTTGCCCCCACATGTGCTGTGTTTTTTTCCTGCTTTTACTGCATGCTGGGGACTGTCTCCCTTTCACACTCCTTCACCTGGTTACTGAGAAGATCTTTCTGAACATTATTTAAAACAAAGGGAAAAAAAGGAACTCATCCTTCACAAGTGACCCTCAGCTCTACAAGGTATAAACAGATATACTGTATTTGGAACATTTTCTAGCAGAGACTAGTCAAGAGCCAGAATATTTGGATCCAGATTTTGAAACACCTCCCCTTCCAAAGAAACTGCTGGGGTTCAAAAATTCAATGCCTGTCCTGAACCCTCTCTATCTCCACTGCCAGTTTTTCAACACTTTCCTCTGACTGTCAACTTGGATATGTGGGCATGTGCATCCTAAAGTGGAACTTTTATTATTTGAACATAGTGGTAAAATGCTGATGTCACTAAACTAGAAATCCATCACCAGCTTTTTGATTATGAACTATAGTAAGATCTTTCTCAGAGTCATGAGGCTTGGTAATCTATAAGCCTCTCTCTTTCCTTTAAAGCTCTCATCTGCTATTTTCCCTCAATGGAGGGAATCCTGCTTCATTGACCTGATTTCCCAAGATCTCTGTAATTAATCTCGTGGGAAGATATTTTATCCATTACTTTGTGCCAAAGCACCATATTCTCATATGGGTCCATGTGATATGACATTTCCCTGAACAGTTTACATTCCTATCCCATTACCTCCTCCACCAGCCTCCCCCTCCCTCCCAGGAAGAGGTTATTACTTTGGTTATTTGACACCTTCCTCTAGTATATCAACTTGTTTCCTCCAAGACTCCCTACGTCACATAATGCAAATATCCAAGAAGTGATAAGGTTCTGTGTATGCTAACGAAAGGCTGATCAGACAGTGACTGCTAATGGAATAGGTGTTGAACCCAAAATTGCTGTAGGGCACACTGACTGACGATCAAGCCAGAACTGGTGTACACAGGTAGCAAATGCACAGTAGAGAGGCACTTGTGCACCTTGCCATTAGCCTTTAACAGATTTTCCAACATCTGAGCAGTGACCTGTTAATAGCTTACATAATGAAAAACAGCAGAGAAATGAGTCAGTGTGCTTGGCAAATTCAGATCATTAACCAGGAGAGCTTCAAGTAGAACAAGGGAGAAACGCATACTGGAGAGAACATTAAAGAGACGTTTTATTAGTGAACAGAAGCAGGTGCATCATTCCATCAGAAATGATACAATGAGCTCTCTCATTTGAAAACTGTTCTGTGAGCATCCTCACATTTCAGAAGGGAATGAAATCTGGATTCTGACATTATAACCAGGTTGGCGAGGGGTTCTGTGGGGAAAAAAGCATAGCTCACACAACTCTAGGCTTACCTTAGTGTAACTACTGCAGAAGTTGGCAGAAACAGGGAACTATATCCATCCTTGGCATCATAAGGAGTATGTATGAACAGCCAACTGGAAGCTGCTCCAGTTGATCCATATGCCAACAAAAATGACTAAGCTACAGACAATGTGTCTTTCTTCACTGACAGTAAAGAAGTGGGTTTGGCAATAATCTTTCTTTGACAAAAAAAAATTTCATAAAAAATGCAGTTTCAGGGCAACCAATACTACCTGCAAATGTGACAAATAGTTTTGGCTGAAAAACTATTTGATGACCTTAGCTTAATTCTCAGTATTCATGGAGGCCTCTTCACTAGAGATAAACTGATGCTGCTGGAAGAGCTGAGGTTCACAGATTTCATAGACATTAGGGCTGGCAGGGACCTCGGAAGATCTTTGAGTCCAGCCCCCTGCCCCAGGGGTAGGAACTCAGCTGGGGTCATACAATCCCAGCAAGATAAACATCCAAATGTCTCTTGAAGGTGTTCAAAGTAGGTGCTTGAACCACTTCCATGGCAGTCTATTCCAAACCTTGGGGGCTTGGACAGTAAAGAAGTTTTTCCTTATGTCCAGCCTGAAACAGTCATGGAAGAGTTTGTGACCATTCAACCTTGTCATCCCTTGTGGCACTCTGGTGAACAGACATTCCCCCAGATCCTGGTGAACACCCCTAATAAACTTATAGCTGGCCACCAGATCACCCCTGAGCCTGCGCTTTTCCAGGCTAAAGAGCCTTAGCTCTCAGCCTCTCATCATAAGGTCTGTTTTCCTGACCTCTGATCATGTGTGTGGCTCTTCTCTGGACTCTCTCAAGCTTCTCCACATCCTTTTTGAATTGTGGAACCCAAAGCTAGATGCAGTACTCCAGCTGTGGCCTCACCAAGGCTGAATACAACGAGAGAATGATGTCCTGGGATTTGCTTGAGAAGCATCTATGGATGCAAGCCAGTGTTTTGCTCGCTTTACTAGCTACAGCATCACATTGAAGGCTCTTGTTCATCTTGTGGTCAATCATGACACCCCAGTCCCTTTCATCCGTAGTGCTAGCCAGCATAGCACTGCTGAGCCTATAAGCATGCTGTAGGTTTCTCCTCCCAAGGTGGAGAACCTTGCATTTTTCGGTGTCAAACACCATCAGGTTCTCGTCCGCCCATTTCCTGAGCCTGTCAAGGTCAGCCTGGATCAGCCTCCTGTCCTCAGGTGTGGATGCTTTACCCCAAAGTTTGGTGTTGGCGGCAAACTTGACCAGTCCGCTTCTGATGCCAACATCCACATCATTAATGAAGATGTTGAATAGTGTTGGCTCAAGGACAGAGCCTTGAGGGATCCCGCTGGTCACAGCTCACCACGATGATTGACTTCTGTCAACCACCACTCTCTGGGTCCAACCACATTGCCAATTCCCAAGCCAGCGGATCGTGGTGAAGCCGAGGCTGCAGTTGGCCAGTTTTGCTAAGAGGTGATCATGGGATACCAAATCAAAGGCTTTTTTAAAGTTAAGATATATGACATCAATCTCTTCCCCCTTGTCCAGGTGATAGGTCACCTGGTCGTAAAAGGAAATAAGGTTGGTCAAGCAGGAGCGACCTGCAACAAACCCGTGCTGGCTATCGCTCAGGATTTTGCCATCAGCCAGTTCTGTTGAGAATTGTCTCTTTGATAATCTTTTCTAGGATCTTCCCCGGGATAGAGGTCAGGCTGATGGGCCTGTAGTTTGCTGGATCCACCTAGATCAATCTAAGAGAATAGTCACATAGACAGGATTCTACTCTGGATAAGATTCTAATGAAATTACATAAGACAGCTACCAATACATTGCAGGAATCTATGCACTTATTAGTGCCAGGAATCCATTGCTTTTGAACTGAATAGTTACCATTTTATTATGCCATCTCCATTTGCACCCATTCAGTGGTTTATTTTAGATACGCTGGAAGGCCAGTGCACCAAGCTTCCAATCTGGTGCCAAGAACAAATGACTCACAGAATCACCTACTGTGGCTCACTTGTTCTTCCAGACCCTAGACCTATTGCTTGTTAGCCAATTCTCTCTCACTGGGTGCATCTACACATTCATTAATGAGCTGATTGTGGCGTGTTAATACTTGCACAGTACAGTCAGCACACTTTTGTGATACTATTGCATAGACTAATTCTACTGCACATTAACATAGTTTTTGCCTGCTGCACTAATATGCAGTAGTATTAGTCTACTCAGCATTTAGCGTCTTGTGTAGACCAGCCCAACGTCCAGAACTTTTAACTTCTATTTGTCTCAGACAACAAGTCTAGAGGAGTGCTGTCTAGCCCAACTTTTCTGCATAGTGAATTCCACGTAGAGCCACTGACACAAGCAAACATAGGTTTATTTTCAGATTTCCTGGTGCCACTTACTTTCCCTATGACAAACTAGAGCTGTTTGCAAGCGGAAAATTTAGCAGATGTTAACAATGGGCAAAAATAATAACAGTACAAGAATATGGAGTAGTTTCTGTGGAGAACTGGTAAAGTTTTTTCCTCCTCATGAAATCTGTTGACATCATATAGGCATGCATAGTAACAACAGTACAAATCAAATGGCAAACCTCTGATGCCCATTTAGAAACTTGCTACTAATTACATGTATGATTCAGACAAATTATGTTCTTTCAAACAGCACAAACTATTAGATATTTTCCTTAAAGAAATTAGGCCAGCCTAACTACAGAAAATAAAAATAAAGAGACGTTTTTCCTTTGAATTCTTTGATCAGTTTTATAACCACTAGCAAGTCTTTATTACTGTCAATTCTGTACAATTATTATCCAAAGTCTGTTTACTTCAAATATCATCACCTGTAGAGTACTTATTGAAATTTTCTCATCACAAACAACATATGAAACAAGAACACTACAAACGGTTTTCATAGGCTTACTTAAACTTGTAGCATCAACTAAAAGCAAAGAAAAACAAGATAGTAATGAGTTTTAAATTCTAGTAAAGAGAATTATACTAAAGAAAAACGCAAATTCTAATAAGGAAAATATGTACGGTGCTAATTTTAGAAATTATCTTTGCACCATCACAGCTATATCAGCAAATTGCATCTGTTTATAAATATAAAATAATTATTTTAAGCAGTGTTTACTAGTCATAGGAAAAAAAACTACAATGAGTCACTGCAGTCCTTCTAGGAACAATTAAGCTACACCACTATTTATAGTGACCTTTCCAGTTTACATTACAGCTAGTGATCAGATGTACAGTGTCACCCCATGGACATGGATAATCAACTTTATTTCCTATACTAATTGAGAAATGAAGCTGTTAATGTCAAGAAACATTAAAAAGAAGTTGCTGTACTGATTTTGCTCAGTATAACTCCTGGCAAGTTCTGTGGAAAGAGAAGCAGTATTCAACATGGACAAGCTCAGTAACAGATCCAGGAACAGGGCAAGGTTCTCACTTTGGTTATGCCACACATGCATAGTGAGCACTGAGCTTACTGTCAGTGTGGGCACCTGCAGGAGCATCGAGCTCTGAGCTCACCAGTTGATCAAGGCAGGGTTTAGCTGGAGCCCTGCTTTCCCACAACTCTGAAGCCTAGGGGTGAACACTACTACTGTTCATCCTTCCCTTCTTGCTGAATTCAGCAGCAAGAGAAAGAAAAGAAGAGCAGTAGCAGTGGTGCTCACCCTCTGGGCTCTGGAACCACACAAAAGCAAGGCTCTGGGAATACTCGTTGTTGACCCAATGAAAAGGGTGTATGAACATGGTGCCACACCCCCTCTGGATCCATCCCAGAACAAGCTAACATTTGAAAAGGAAATCATGTGATCTAAATTGGCAATTCCAAGCCTGCTGGTGATGGTCATGATCCCATTCATAGTAGCTCTAGCATAGAAATAAGTACATTGGGAAAAATTGTCAGGGTACTTTCCAACCTGATTTAACATTGGTTTTACACACAGAAAAAATATATATATTAGTAGATTGTCAAAAAATCTCATGTGGATAGTGACTTCTATCACAATCTCCAAACTTCTTTACCACGCATGCACGCATACATAATGGAACGCTGTCAGCTCTGGGAAAGAATGACAGTGCAAGTTTTAGACTAGTGCAGTTCACTGAAACCACAGCTTGTAATATGGCTATGATTTAGTTAAAATATGTCTTCCTTACAGCATCTACAAACAAAAACCATTTCATATCATATCTCCATAGCCCTCAAAACTATATTGAGTGCTTCACAAACTTTAACCTCATAACCACAAATATTCACCCTCACAATACCTATACAAAGGTGGTAAAGTTCATGGTAAGTTGAGAAATATAGACTTAAACCCACATCCACCTAAGGACTGAAGTAGAATGTAAGCCTCCAAGTCCAAAAAAAAAAATGATCCTCACCTAACATGATACACGCATGCAGTTTGCAGGTGCCCGTTTTCAACTGGCATCCAAATATCTGTTCCAGTGCATGCCATAAAGTATCTTGATCTTGTCTGTGCTGAGCCTTTGTTGCCCATCATGTCTAAGATCAGTCAGAATTCAGAGGTTAGGCATTCCCAAACATGTCTCCACTGCTGCATCCAGTCTGATAGGTGTGCACAGAGCACACATACTATACACCTACAGAACTGGCTCTACACTAAACACGGCAACAGCCACTGATCTTCACTGAAAACATGGCTGGCTTCAAGGGCTGTTTCTGTATTTTATCCACTGACTGCTTCATGTAAAAGTACATAAAGAGTCCCTAGAGAAAAGTTTAGAAACCAGGTCTCCCACACTATGCACTGGGCTATATATATTTGATCTCTCTTCCTGGCCAATGAATCTTGATTTCTTTTCTTTTTAGCTCAATGAGTTCCATTAGAAGGTCTGAAAGGCTTTATCCCAGAACAATATATAGTCTTGTAAATAAGGCACTTTTGGGCTAGGTGGAAGACTGAAAATGTGTGCTTGAATCTCCTCAAATTAAGCAGGGCACAACAGATCCTGGGCCCTCTGCTTCCTGGGCAAATTCTCCAACCACTATAGTATAGGCTATAGAATAAAAGGGGTGTACTACCACCACTTTCCCTTTCCTAAGTTTTAGAGAAATAAGTGATTTTTGCCCTATTTAAAAAAAAAAAAACACCCCAAAAACTGCAGCAAAGCAATGAATACCAAAAGTAAGTCAGTACCACCCCTCAGTTTTCAATTAAATTCCGAAACCCCAGGTAGGAGAGGGATATACCCCTGTGTGCAGCACTCCCTACCAACTGCTTTAGGCGGCTTCCCTGCTCAGCAACCTGGCTGTCACGAATCAAGCTCTAAGGTAGCGGCATACAGCAGGGGTGACCAAAACAGAGCTTGTGTGGGAGCAATGGAAGCATTAATTTGCTGCAGGCCCCGGAGCTGCAGCAAGTTAGTGTTGCCACCCCTTGTCCTGCCACTAAATTTCCAGACCTGTGCAAAGCCCCCATGAGCTAGAGGAGTTGGGTACCACAGGTATACAAGGAACCAAGACATCTAACTCAAGCCCATGGATTCTACTTCAGAGGTCAGGCACCTAAAAATTAGGCATTATGACACTGAGCACAACAACCCCAAGTGCCCTCATGGATCCAGTCATTAGTGACCTTATAAATACTTGCCCAAAGCCCCACAAAAAGTCTGTACTAAAACACAGAACTGAACTCAGGTCTCTACTAGATCAGGTAGACTTCATCCACTGTTGAAACACAGCCATCTCTGCAGAATGTAACTATTGATTAACAGCACGAAACAACACTGACTATTAGTTAAGTCAGAAAGTGAACAAAGGGTACTGTGTTTGATCCAGATAGCCCAGGAAAGTTAGGTATCAACATTTTTCAGTAATTACCCAAACTGGCATTTGGCAATGGCCCAGGGAATAACATTCTCTCTTATTAAAAGTGCAACAATTACTTTTAAAAAAAGTAATTGGGGCTTAATATTTATGGATCATCCAAACCAAGGGTGGCCAACCTGCAGCACAGGTGCCACAAGTGGCATGGACAGCCTCATTGTGTGGCATGTGGCAGACTGGGGGAAGGACAGGCAGCCCAGTGGCAGATAAGGCAGGAAGAAGAAAGCAATGTAGCGAATTAGGCAGGGAGCACAGGGAAAAAAGCGAAAGTAGAACAGTAGATTAGGTAGGGAGCACAGGTCTGCAATCAGAAAAGCAGAGCAGCAGATTGGGCAGGGGAAGGGAATCAGAGCAGTACTCAAGAAGCATGTGGGCTTCATTCGTGGCATGCCTACCAAAAAGAACAGCCTAATCCAAAAGGCAGTCTGATCTTTGTCTTCAGAAATTTTATACTGATCTAACTTCAGGTAATTCAGCTTAGACCAGGGGTGGGCAAAATGCAGCCTGTGGGCTGCATGTGGCCAGCCAGGCCATTCTATACGGCCTGCGGGGCTCCTAAAAAATTTAGAAAATTAATATTTATCTGCCCCTGGCTGCACGTCACACAGCCCTCGATGGCTTGCCACAACTGAGTAAGTGTCCCTCTGCCCAAAATAATTGTACATCCCTGGCTTAGACCAATACCAGACCCCAGGCCTCAGGCTCCAAGCCCCAAACCCCAAGCCTCAGGCAGCAGCAGTGCCACAAAGCACAATGCTGGTGCACAACTGGTACTTCACTAACTTAAAACAAAAGCTCGCCACCCAATGAAGCACCAACATGTCAGACAAATTCTTTCCTTTTAAAAAGCCCATGGCAAACAACTGAGGGATTCCAGTCACTGGCTTAAATGCTTTGTATTTCCACTCTATGATAAAAGTCCTTTCAGCGCTCGTGCAGTATCCAAAGCACTTAACCCCCCCCCCCCCCGTAACAACTAGAAGATATTCTCACACCACTGAAAAACAACCACCTCACCTGAATACTGAAGAGCACTATACAGACATCATGAATTAGCAGAAAACTAGTTTTGAAAGATAAGATATTAAACAATTTCTACAGGGAATAAGAACATTGAAGATTATTTACTTTGCTTTAATTACTTTGGCACATTGCTAGATTAGTTTTTGAACGCTAGGTTTTCATACCAAGATTTTACAAATGAAAAGAAGTGAGTTCATCTTCTGAATATTTAGAAGTTTGCATATCTGTATTATCTAGTTCTGTGCTGGAGTCTGTCAGTCAATTCAAAAATATAAAAATAAGGTTATATTTTTCCCCTTTTCTTTTTTTTAATGCGATACAAACTCTAACCTCAATTTCTATGAGCAGAGAGAGATAGCTAGCTATGTTAGTCTTAAGTCAAGCAGAAGACAGGGCAGAATGGCACCTTTATAGACTATTAACAAACAAGAGAGCTTTGAAAGAAATTCAGGCAAAAGGCAGGACAGAGTGGCACCGTTATAGACTATTAGGGTGTCACTCTGCCCTGCTTTCTGCCTGAATTTCTGTGTTGATCTTTCTTGCTTTCTTTGTGTATGTAAGTACTGTCAAGGACCTACTGATACACCATTTGCAAATATCAGATCAAAAAGGGGTCACATGCCAGGTTTTCACTGTAGGTCATGTTATCATTCTACTCTTACAAAATTTTTACTTTGGCAGGAAACTAATAATAAATAATAATAATAAAATAATAACAAACCTATCAATATCTAAGGGATCCTAATTTATAAAAAAAAGCCCATTGTAACATTCCAAAAAAGGTTTCCCTGGAGGCTTTATAGATTCTATAGTTATGAACCATGTTACTGCACAACACTAATAAACAGCAGTGGTTTTATACTTCCGATTAAACAAAGCATAATGAAAACAGAACTATTCAAAGAAAAACCTCTTCTGCTGTTTTGATACTCAAATGAGATTTAAAAAACCAGTGCAGAAGACGTAGCTATATGACAGGGTGACAGTAGTCTTCTCCTTGGTATTATTTTCTGTAGCCTGTTTCAAGAGACGTCGTTTAGCAGTGAGACTGGAAATTCAAATTCCTTGTAGTTGTGTATGTACTGGAAGAAAAGCAAACAACATCTCAATCCATCGTAAACAAAAGACTGTTATTATCCAGGAACCAAAGCTTTTACTGACCATAGGAGGATGACCTGAAAGTTCCCAAATCAATTTGTTGCATTTCCTTCCACGTTTCCTGGAATCAAACCAGCTCCTGCTAAAGAGCTTGTGCCTTGCTGTTTTTGCTCTCTGGAACAGGGACTGTTTTTGTTCTCTGCTTGTACAGGCCTAACACAATGCAGGCAAGCCACTATTATGGCTCCTGTGCATCACAACAATCCAAAATAAGGTTGTAAATATTTATAGAACATTAAATAAATGCAAATCCATAAAAATCATACTAAAAAATTCAAAAACTACTTAAGAGTTATTTTTTCCTCATTAGGCTGTTAAGAAAGATGTGCTGTTAAGAAAGACGTGCAGGCAAAAGAGAAAACATTATTAGGTTCTAGCCGTGATAGAAAGAAAACAAAGGGCATGGCAAAGAATGGGACTGCAAAGAGTACTTTAGCAGACAATAGCAATTCTGACTACTGTCTTCCCTCAGCAAACTCAAGTAGGGCAACAGTTCTTCCCTAGGATGGCATGACTGCCACCTTACAGGAACATTGAAAAGTGGCCTAAACTTTTAAAGGCACTGAATACTTTGTGGCCCCAATTACTTTCAAAGCTGTGTGTCCTCAGTATTTATGAGAACTTGGCCAATTTATTTAGATGATTAGTATAAAATTTAGATTCCTTACTTTTGACCTGAGCATGCAAATTTGGGCCGAAAGTGTCTAATGTGGCTTCTTCTCCAGGCTTTTTGAGAAAATATCTTACTCAGTGATATTCTAACCTATTCTATCTAGCTGGATGATGCAACAATCCACCTTGGAGAGCTGCATGTAGAATACTGGACTTCAGAGTTACGGTAAATGACTACATAGTAGATGTGTCATGCCAGGTCGTGGGTGGCCATGTCTGGGTCTACTTGGGGATCATAGTGTTGACTGGGGTCAGGAGATATAAGCACAATCCAGCAACAAGTCAGGTCATGAAGCCAGGAGGTCAATCTGAGGGCAGGGTCTAAGAACATGCCAAGTCAGGAAGCCAGATCAAGCAGAGAGCAGTCGGAGAGCAAGACAGGTCAAGAAACCAGGATGATCGAGCAAAGAGATGAGGCAGAATGCAAACTGGGTCAAGAAGGCAGGAAAATCAAGCAGAAAGCAGAATCAGAGCACAAGGCAGAAGGAACAGCAAGGTAGTTTGGGCTGATACCCAGACGCTTCCTGTTCCAAGTAGGGGCTTATATAGAGGAAAGGGAGGGTCAGCTGACCCTGACCAGTGACTCCAGGGCCAATGACTGGGTGGAAAGCTAGGAACAGCTGGAGGCTTTGAGACAGCTTTGACTAGCCTGGGTGACCAGCTCTAAGGCTGGGAGGAACACTGCAGTCATGCTGGTCAGGCCAAGACTCGAGGTTTGACTTACTTGGAGTCCAGCAAGGAAATCTACACACACAGCAGTCCCTCAGGGCTAATCCAAGCAACAGCATTTAGCTCTCAAAAGAGTTAGTTAAAGATCTTACTTTCCAGTTGAAAGGAAAAAACCATGATAATTGTATAGTTCTAGCAAAATGAAGTTTAAAAGGTGCTTCCTTCCCCCCACCTAAATTTTGTACTTTGAGAAGTATGTGAATGGAAGGGCAATACAGTCATACTACATTTACATGCCCATGTAGTAATGTAAAGAAACAATTTTAGAAAGGAGCAAGGGGTTATCAAGTTCCTTTTGTGATAAATCAATAACAATCACTATGTCCCGCAAAGAACCTACAAACATATCACTGAAAATGATGCTCAATTCTGTGAGAATGTACACATTCAAAACAATTTCTCAAAACAAATACCTTTCCATTTACATATATTTCAAAGCTTTTTCTTGAATTTTTAATAAAGCCTGGAAATAAGATTGCCTTGTAGAGTATGTTCATTTCAGGACACATCTATACCATTTCTACAGCACACCATCTTTTCCTGCTCCTGCTCTGTACATGCCAAGCCCTGTACATGCCACATCAAACACATAAGGCACCCCCCAGCCACAGCTATCAACAACATCAGGGACAAAGATCTCAAGGGCAGCAGTGGAGGGGCACCCTCTGGACAGTTTTACCACTTCATTCCTGGGCTCGCCACAAGTGGGCAGGGAGCTCCTGAAAGCATGAAGCAAGCAGTATAGACATACCCTAAGGAAAAAAATGCAAACTTGCATTGCAGAAGAATATAGGTAGGTAGACGGCCCTCCATTTCTCTTCAGAAAAAAACCCTGTTGAAATATATGCTCCCCCTACCGTGAACCAATTTTATAGGATATATCCTCTTATCATTCACATCATTTTATATTTCAAATCACAATATACTATTTGTAACATCCCTCTCTGCACCAAATATAATAGCAACACATTCACATTGCATAAATCACGTATGACAGCACATTAGGCCCTTTAAATAATGTTGTGAACACCAGGAGACCATGCAGAGAACCTATTTTTCATGTTGTTTTTAATACAACTCAAGTTACAGTACTTATCCTCCCACTAATTCCATTTGATTAGACATGTCATAAGCATAGACAAGACCTCTCAGCCATGAAGGGTAGAGCATTAACACTGCAATGGGGAAGGCCCACCACTCGGATCTTTTGCTGGCACGACTGAGTTCAGTCATTCTAAGTGAGAGAGAGAAAAATTAACATTTTGTGATGACTTCCTCTTGGGCACACCTGGGGACTGAACTGCAAAGCTTAAAAAGAAGCTCCTATAACTTGAACTGAAAAGCCAAAGCTAGAGGCTGGAGCACCATATATCCTTTGTGGCTCAAGTACACAGGGAGGGGATTCTTGACAACCATCTGCTGGTGGGTTACCTCTGTTTCACCCAGAATTTCTATTTCCCCTTCTCCATACAATCCATAAAATTACAGATTGCACAGGATGGTTTGGATAGCAATGATCCTGCCTCAGGCAGGGGGTTGGACTAGATGGCCTATGGAGGTCCCTTCCAGCCCTACTGTGTGACTATGATTCCCCCATCCACACTTATACTAGGCTAAGCACTCTAGGGGCAAGAACCCATATAGTAATCTGGTCTGAGAAAGTGTTACTCCCCCTCCACTAACAAGTCTCTGAGCAAGGCCCCGCATATTCCAACTCAAGGTTGTTCAACTGGTGGCCCATGGGCTGCATGCAGCCCCCAAGGGATTAACATGTGGCCCTTGAACTCCTCTTTCAAAGTGCTGTGCTCCCCTTACTTTGCCACTGGATTCTCCAGGGTCCCCTCCCTCCTTGAGCTTCCACTGCCCGGTCCTCCCCCAGGGGCAGGATGGAGCAGCAGGGCCCAGAGGGCTGAGGGAGGTAATGGCTGGAGGACTTGGGGAACGTGGCACCCACACCAGTGCCATGCAGCAGGAATCACCTGCCATAAGAGATGAGGGAGAACAGTATGTTCCAGCATGTCTATGTGGCAAGGGAGGGAATAGGGAAAGACTGCATGGCACGTTTGGATGGCAGGGTGGGGAACTGTACCATGCATCACAGCACATCCATGTGGCACACAGAGGGACGGTAGGTATTGTGTGGCATGTCTCTGGGGTTGAGGTGGGGAGCAGGGTAGAAGATTGTGGCTTGGTCACACACAGAATACATCAGCCCATGTGGTGTGGTGGGGGAGAGATGGGATATATACATAAATGTACAGACTGATGTACTAAATAATATTAAATTAAAACCCAGTATTTTGTAACACTTAAAATAAGGCAGACTTCCCAGTCTGACACCTCAGAATACCACTGAGTCCAGGAATTCTGATGTAAAAATCAAGATCTAGCTTGCTGCCAAGGATGCTGAGTCTTGGTTATCATTTGCTCAGAGGCTCTGATTTGCTTGGTCATAAATGCTGAGAGAAATTACATGTTACTGAACGGAACTGAAAGGGCAAAGCAACAAACTCTCTGGATGGGAACAGAAAGCAGTCATTCCAATGCCCATGTGAGCAAATGCCAAGAGGAATGATAATACAGGCCAAGAGGAATGATAATACACCTTTCAGTACACTCAATCTTCATCCTTGAGGCCAATAGTTTCTATGATCCTGTGGAACAGAAATGTCAAAGATCCTGGAAGGAGATGATACCGACCATGATCAGGAAGGGGAGGAGCACTCCTATGATGACTGCTAACACACTTACTGTAGCAAGTCACACAAATCTCCCTATATAGACCTATCTGACAGGAGTCTAATTCTTCCTTTTCTATGTATGCCTTGTACGTGATGCTCAGCTCCCTTTAAAATCAGTGGACATGAAGGTGCTTGACAGTATCCCTCAGGGTCAGGTATTTCAGTGTGATGTACCAGAGTCAAGTACTTCTCATGATCAGAATAGATTGGTAACCCTTCTTCCTTTAATTATAAAGGCCCATATGCAGCCTAGCTAGAGCAGTGCCACAGGACCTGTTCTCATACAACTTGCTCCCAGCCCCCATCTTGTCCACCTCCTTTATATCCCTGTGCATCACAGGTAATGGCACACAAGAGGAATCCTGCTCCACAGAGCTCCTATGTGCTCCTCATGTACAGGAAAATGGGGTATGGACTCCTCAGAGCCTTGGCCTCAATGCACTGCACTGCCTCTTACTCTGAGCTCATGACAAAGTTGGGACTGAAGCCATTGGGCACTGACAGATGTGGAACACCCCGCCCCCCCCATAAATAAATAAATTAGCGCTTTACCGGAAGAGGAAGCACATTCATTCTACCTGGCTCCCCAGTATGTGTATAGATCCGGCACTTCAGAAGGGCTTTTTCACACTTGTATCCAATAGCTGATTTAATCAGCTATTAGATAAAAGCACTAAAAAGCCCCGCTGCAGCACACAGTCTACACAGACATTGGGAGAGCTGGGTCAAACTGATGCAGTGCCTCTTCTGGGCATTTGCTGTGCTCATCACAGGGACATGCTGAACTGAAATACACTGGCTTTGGGTTTTTCTTTTCACATCTGTCAGCAGCCATAATGCTTAGATGCTCTGCTGGCCTTATTCCACTACTTTCAATGGAGCTATGAGACTGAAGAATCTGGCCCTGTTTTTCTAATGAGAAAATTACTCTAAGTTCAGTAGTAAAGGTGGCCTTTGAAATACTTTCCATGAGACAGCATAACAAGGAAGACAGAAAAAAAGTTTAACTACTATTCAAATATTATACAAAAATTATTTATACAACTTTTTTTTCCTCCCAGAGGTCAAAAATCCTTGGCCAGGGATGTACACATTGTATGCATGCAGGCAGACATACAGAGACATTATTTACTATAATCAGCATAAAAATGCAGCATTAGTTGGTCAATAGTTTAGAAGCACAGAAATCAGAAACTTCTGAGTAGCACTCATATCAACCACGCCTCATCTGGCACATACAGCAGAGAATGTTAAGTCAAACTTCATCAACTATTCCCATAGTTACTACAGTTATTAGCTTTTGCAATTATGAGACAATATGCCACTTGCTATCTGCAAGTGCACTCTCTTTTACCGTATCCACTATAAGTTGCTTTAATTTGACTCAGTGCCCAAGGTCTGCGTGGACAGTCAACAAATATTACTAGAAAAAATCAAATATTATTGACCATAGCTGCTAGATATACCAAATGCTACTCCTGCACAAAAACAGTGCAGCAAACTGACATTCTTAATAGACAAGGATGAAAAAAAATCACCATAAAAAGTTTATCAAATGCCTAAAGCCAAAGCCAAGATCATGGCAAGAAAAGAACAGTTTTAATGATGTTTTAAACAGATGTCACATTTTACACAGATTGCCTGCCAACAAATCTTTCCTAACAAAACTCACCTGGCCTCAGTAAACCAGTCTGAAGATATTTAGTTCAAATTTTTTGGAAGACCTTTTGCAAAAGTAATCAGTTAAAGATTTACATAATAAAGAGGAATGTCTACTCAGACAGCTTGACCAAAAAGAGTCTTATAACAGGAGGAATACTTCACCCAACTGGTTATAAATGTTCACAGGGGAACCATTGCTCATCATGTATATTGGGTTTGAGGGGGCAAGTTTGAGGGGTGGGGAGGGGGGCTTGATCTGGGCTAAAAGTTTTAATGGCCTCCAGGATTTACCTCTCAAACTGGCAAACAGCCATCTTTATCATCATTATTATTTATTCTAAATTGTTAGCTGCACTTCAAAAGGTCCAGGATGGTCATTCTTGAGTTAAGTAAATGAAATGTATATGGCTTGATATAAAAATATAGAAATGCCTCATTAAATCTTTCACCTCCCCAGGAATGATCTCTCCAGCTGCTACATATATTGTTGAGATTGCCTTTTTGGCTTTCTTAAACTCAGTTCAGTTTATTAACTACACTCTTGTCTTCTCCCCAGTTGAAATTATCCCATTGAAACAAGTATGATCTATGCAAGCTTTTATGTAAGCCCCTTTTAAGCACTCAATGTGCAGCACAAAAGACACAAAAAGGCCTTGGAAGAATCCTTTGTTTTTGTCCCAAAACAGTTTTTTTTTAAGCTGAGGAATCTTTTCTTGCAACAGTTCATGAATCTTCCTTACCTTGTTAATTTTGCCTGAAAAATCACCAGAATTCTCTCTTTCCTCCTCCATAGGAGAAGGAAGATGACTTCCAAGTCATGCAGTTGATCAACCAACTTCTTCACATACAGTTATGTAACCTGGGTACACCCAAGGGTGTGCCCTATTCTCAACTGGATGGGATGGGTAGGCAGGAGGGGGTGCTGTTAAAGGAATGCCAGAATTTTGGATGGATCCCTCTTTCCTCTATAGCAGTGGTTCTGAATCTGGGGTACATGTACCCCCAGGGGGTACACGAGATATATTTCATACATTGCCTAACACAGGTCAAAGGGCCTAAAAAAAGTCTTGACAATTTGAAATTGCCAGGGTTTCACTGCTGTAAAGCACGCATGCGCATGGAAACCAGATATCCTACTCCTGCTCCATGCCTCAACCTCACACTGGAAACAACGCTCCAAACACCCATCACTCAGTCATGTAAAGTCAATCTTTGAACATAGTTATATGTTCAAAGTTGTTACGTTTGTATTTGAGCTTTTCATGTCTTTTTTTTTTTATACACGTGGCGGTTCCACACAAGTAACAGTATACACCTGATTTTTCCTTTCATTTTGGTAAGTACCTATGTTCAATTTTAGATTATTACCAACCTGTGATGTACATTTTAATTTTTTTTTTACTTTGTACTATTTTTCAAGGATTGAATTCTTGCTTCACCCATCGATTTATCATATCAAAGAAGCGTTATTACCAGGATTCATATGTGCAGTATGTCTTTACGTTCATGCTTGATACAGATGGTTTGCAAAAGCCACAATGCTTTCTTTGCTCAAAGGTACCTTGCAATGGATATATGAAGCCATCTAAACTTAAAGAGCACCTTCAGACTGTTCACCCTGAGAATGCTAAAGACCCAGAAGCTTTACTAAAAATCAAGCGAGAACGATTTGAAACAGGAGGCACACTCTCCAATCATGGATTTACTCACCAGAAGAAGCCAGCACTGGAGGCAAATTATCACCATTGAAGGAATTATCCCAACTTTTCAGGTAGCTGATATTTCTATAAGAAGCCCCTTTACTGTTTCTCTTGAACAAATCAGTAATGCCCACCTGGCAAAAGACAAGCTACTTGATTTGCGCAATAATCAGAAACTTTGTGTTGATTGAATCAATGAAATTGGATCAATTCCGGTGCAGACTTGGGGAGGCATATCCCATTCTGACCAAGTGAGCTTACCAAGTTCTAGTTCCGTTTGTCACAGACTAGCTCTGTGAGTCGGGATTTTCAATGCTTTTTACAATAAAAACGAAAGCGAGGAACAAACTGAAAGCTGAACATGACGTGTGTGGCTCTCTCAAAAACGTTGCCTAGAATTAAAATGTTGGTTGCTACTAAGCAGCAGCAGTGTTCGCACTAAGTTTTGGTATGATTTGGCATTTGACACCAAGTGGGGGGGGGGTGTCTGCACAACTTTTTCTGTGTATGGAATAAATAAAGTTTTTTAAAATGAAAATTCTCTGTATGAGTATCTTGCCATTTTTATACTACATGATTACACATAGTTTGACATAAAAATTAATTTTGCATTGAAAGGGGGTATGTGAAGTCTTCCTCTGAGACCAAGGGGTACGTCGACTGAAAAAGGTTCAGAACTGCTTCTCTATAGAGTTAGCCCAGCCCTAAAGTTCTTAACTATATACAATTGATTGAATTACCAAGATTTATATATAAAACTCTTTAAGATAGATATAATTACAGATATAGATATAAATATACATATAAAGGTCTGTTAGCAAGAGGAAGTTTGCCCTAGGGAGGGCATTCGGGTAAGTACCCATGCCTCAGGCCCAGAAGAGGGGTGGATCCCAAGACAGTCAATCCAGCAAGTTTATATCACAAGTGGGTTAGCTAATAAAGACATCCTTACAGAGTCTATTATATAGAATTAATACACCCAACTATTTATAACACCAACAATAACAATAGATACCAAATAGGAAACAACTATACTAGATATTAGACATCCTATCTGGGTTCCAACCACTTGGTCCCTCAAATGGGATACGGTCTTCTCCCCCTAGACCCCCTGGGGGTTCCACAGAACCCTCCCCAGTGTATATCTGGGGTCTCCTCCCCTCCAATCCTGGAGAGCAGAGGGTGTGTGGGGCCTTCCCCCTTGCCCCTGCAGGGTCCCTTGCCCAGGGGCACCTCCTCTGCGGAACCCGGGTTCCCGGTAACTCACAGTCCTTCCTCTGGGGGCTGTTGATCTGGCCTCTGGGTCCCCACACCATCTCAGGCCTCCTGGAGCCATTGGCCTAGAGTTGAGGGTCCTTCCCTCTGGGCCCTGTGACCCACGTTGGGCACCCAGGGAGCTCCTATGAGAGCCGAGCCCTCACTGGCTCCAGTTCCCCAGCATCACGCTATGGGTCTTTCCGCCTCCTGGGCCCTTCTCTGGGCACCAGAGCTCTTTTAGTTTAATGCTGAGCCACACAGCAGGGCTCTGGTTATCTAGCCTAGAGCCAAGGCTAACTTGAGCAGCCTCGAGCTGCTCCCAGGGCCGGTTCTCCATGCACCCACCTGCGCACCATGTGGGGCCCAAGCAGCATCGAACTGCTCCCAGAGCCGGCTCTCTGCGTGCTGATCCACGCACCGCCTCACCCAGCCACTTGCCGGATTTCCAGGATCAAGTCGCCTCGAGTGCCTCCCAGAGACTAGGCACCATGCACCAATCCGCACGCTATTGAGGCTCAGACGCGGTCCTGATAATGGTCTTCTCTGGAGCTCCTCTCTCCTCACCATCCTTCACCACATCTACCCAGCATGCTAGGCTTTTATTTACACCAGAGGCCCCGCCCCTGAAGTCTGCCAGACCTCCAAAGCACAGTCTTCAATCAGGTCCAGGGGCTACTTACATCCCCCAACCCCCCATGCAGCGGCAGGGCAAGCTGTTGCCAGACTGGTGGAAATGTTCCACCAATCCAAAGTTTCCTTCTCCAACCCAGGCTTGCTGGGCAAAAGGAGCAAGCCTGCCACAGTTAAATAAACCTAGCTGAATTGGAGCACACTTCAGTTTGACTGAATGGACAGAAGAGACATTGGTAGCTAAAGCCATCCTTCCATCCCTACCCCTAAGTCCTAAAGCTAGCTACAGGCTGTACCGACCTCCAGCGCAAACTGGAATGACATGGAGCCTCATCTCAAATAGTATGTCCAGTTTTGGGGCCCATACTTCAAGAAAACTGCGGACAAATTTTACTGGATAGAGTCCAATGGAACGCAACAAAAATGGTTAGAGGCCTGCGAAGTATGGCTTACAAAGAAAGTCTGAAAGAACTAGGGTTATTTAGTATGGAGAAGAGAAGACCACAGGGGGAATTAATAACAGTCTTCAAATGTCTGAAGGGCAATTATAGATAGGATGGAAATAGCCTGTTTTAGTGTTTGTCCACCCTGACAGTCAGAAAAGTTCTTCCTAATCTCCAACCTAAATTTCCTCTGCTGCGGAGTGAAACCATTGCTCCCAGTCCTGTTCCCTACAACTACAGAGAAAAGGTTATCTACAGAAGTTGTGGAATCTCTACCTCTGGGAATTTTCATAAGCAGGTTAGACAGAAACTTGGCTGGAATGGTTTAGTCAGAGGTGATCAATCTTTCCTGGAGCACAGGGCTGGACAAGATCTCATGAGGTTCCTTCCAACCCTTCTTTCCTGATTCTAAGGCCAGCTAACTACTGGAAGCTTCAACAGGTCTTAAGCGCCATCAACAGAGCATTGTGCCCCAGCCTTCCCACAAACAAGCTCTCATCACCATGGTATCTGGCCACCTTCTAGTAGTCCATTGAGTAATGCAACCAAATCTCTGGCACATATTTATTCCCTCCTCTGCTCTCCAGGGGAAAAAGTACATACAGTGAAGCAGTATGTTTTGGTAGGGATCTTTTTTTAATATATATTAGAGCCCAGTACACTGGCAGAAGGTAAGGAACAAGAAAAGCCGGTGCAGAGCCAATAATGTCAGATGTACAACAGCTGATTCCTCCCCCACACTGTGGATATCTCCAGCTGTCCATTCAGAGCATGTTCAAAATGTCTCTACCACATTGCTCGAGCAGCAAAAGGGGACCTTAGTGCTGCCAGGAATGTAGCTCATAACCTTTACAAAGTTCTCTACTAAGCCTCAGGATTCAAGATACAATCTAGTAGGCACTATGCATGACAGAAGAATCTTGTTAATTCCAAATTCAATCCATAAAATGAAACAATTCTTTTACACACAGCCTTCAGCATCACCTCTTGTAGATTTAACACAAGAAGGATGAAGCAAGGACACTGGTCATTAAAACATTGTTGGATGGGTCTTACAGTACGTTTATTAGAATACTAAGAAGCACCCTAAAAACAACACTTGTCAAAATAAATAAGTGAAGGGCATTTTGAGCTGCACCAGGCTTTATTTTTCTCAAAAACATGATTTTGTTCCACTCATTAACTCAAAATAAGTTTAATTTGTAGCCAACACTCTTATTTAAGAATAGTGTCACTTGAAGCACAAACCAAGTACTTTAAACATACATGAATTTATAAAGTCTAGTATAAACAGAACATGGGGGCTGGTCCCAGAGCTCCGCCATGCAGCTAGCATCAGGCTGCATGACAGGAACCCTGCCACATGTTCAATTCAAAGCACGGTAGACACCAAGCACAAAACAGTTACACATATTTTACGGAATCAAGTTGCAGCTTATTTCCTGAACATGTAGCCAGGTTACTATTTAAGATGCAATTAACTGGTTAATCACATCTCAAGTGTAAAACCTGCCAGGGACCTAAGTTTACATTGTGATGCATCAAATAGTTCACAGGGCAGTCTTGTATTCAGATTTGTGCTAAACATTATTTTCAATTTCAGGAGCTGTTTGGAATGTTCTACTGGGGGCAGCAGGGGAATAGCTCTTTACAACTGAATTGGTCACAACAGCAAGTCTCCTTCAGGTTTGCCAATTTATCTAATAGTGTATTTTTTCATGTAAATTCTGACATGAATATGGATCTTTTGTAAAGGTCAGGCCACCTTCTCCACTGATATAGACTGGCCTGGCCATTTATTTAAAGGAAGCATTGCCAATTTATATTGGCTAAGGATCTAGTACCTGGGTAAAATCTGAAATTGAACTCATAGGCCCTTTCTTCATCTTAAAGAGCCTTTTGAAATCCCAACCCCCTCACCCCCCCAATTCTTTTTTTTTTTTAATCTATTTCAAAGCTAGCATGGCAGCAATCCCCATTCATGTCAAGGGATATAAAGGGCATTTCCGTTGAGTCCTAGCAACCCTGCTTCAGATATGGAGACATCATTTAGCAACCCTGCTTCAGATATTGGAGACATCATTTAGGGTGAAATGACACATTACACACAAACCATACTAAATCTGTGTAATGTTAAGTGATGTTAAAGTTAGAATGTTCTGTGAGTAGTCACACATTAAGAGTTAATACCATTTCTTGCCTATACAACTAACTTGGCACTAGAAAGCTAGAGAACAGGGGCATGGCTAGGAGCCAGGACACGAGGGCTCTAGCTCTGCTCTGGGAAAGGTGGTGGGAGGTTTGAGAGCAGTGCATTCAGGGAGGCTGGGGGACTGCAAATCGCACGTTTTATCTCTGTAAAGGAAGCTGAAATTACCTCAACACGAGCTAGGTAGCAGAGCTCAGAGTTAACTTTCACCTAAAGTAGCATAACTTTGAGACACTCAGAGGGCATGTGGCACAAAGTAATGAGCTCTAATGTGTGGACGCTTGCATTTTAAAAGTGCCTTTAGTATAGTCTAAGCGTAACATATAACTTCACCCTTACAGGCTGAATACGGAAGAGGCTTCTTCCTACTACTGTAGTACTTGTACTCTCCTATAAAAAAAAAAACAAAAAACTCATCAACATTAAGCGGTCCAGACAGCATCATGAAAGACTATGAGGCCCTGGGGCCCAAGCTCAAAGAGACGGGGGCACAGGTGGTATTCTCCTCTCTTCTCTCAATAAGTAGACATGGATGGTGCCATGAGGCCTGCATCAGCGTGGTCAACCAGCAGCTTCAGAGTTGGTGCCACCAGGCAGGTCTCAGGTTCCTTGACAATGACCCGCATTTTCACGCAGGGGGCGTGCTCAGGTGGCATGGGCTTCACCTCTCCCCTAAAGGCAAGCATGTCTTTTCTTCCAGGTTGGCTGATCTTGTACGGCATGCTTTAAACTAGCTTTGCCGGGGGATGGGGCCACAGGGGGAAAGGACGACACTTCCCAGCCAAGACAGGCGATGAGCACAAGAAGTACCCAGGTAAGTGGCAGGGGTCCAGATAGTCCTGGGATCAGGGGGGTGGTGCATATACCCACAGGAGGCCTTAAATGCCTCTACACCAATGCTCATAGTATGGGGAACAAGCAGGAGGAACTTACCCTCCTGCTAGCTAACACAAACCCAGACATAGTGGGGCTCACTGAAACTTGGTGGGACTCAACGCACGATTGGGTGGTAAACATCAAAGGCTATAGGCTGTACAGGCGGGATAGACCGGGGAGGAAAGGTGGGGGTGTGGCGCTCTATGTCAAAGAGCAATACATGTCCTCTACAAACAGCACTGGGTCAGAAGAGGGGCAGACTGAAGTGCTCTGGGTTAGAATACAAGGGGGTCGGGGGGAAAGGGACTTAACGGTGGGGGGTCTACTACAGACCACCCAACCAGGGGGAAGAGCTTGACCAGGAATTCTCAGGTCAGCTTGCAGAGGTAGTTAAGGCAAGGGACATGGTCATCATGGGTGACCTAAACTACCCAGACATCTGCTGGTAAGAGCAGTCAGCCAGGACTGACCGCTCATGTAGGCTCCTAGCCGAGATTCAGAACCTCCACCTAACCCAGGAGGTGCACAGTCCCACCAGGGGAAATGCCTTGTTGGACATGGTCCTGGCCACAGACAATGACCTGGTGAGGGGACTGCAGGTGTTTGACCACCTGGGCGATAGCAATCATCGCCTACTGGAATTCACCATCCAGCGCAGGGTGTCAAAGGCCTGCAGCAAGGCAGCAGCCCTGGACTTCAGGAGGGCCGATTTCAATGAGTTAAGGAGATTAGTCAGTGAGGCACCGAGGTCCGGGAGGGGAGAGGAGGAGAGGGGAGTTGGGAGTCCAAGAAGAGTGCTGGTTCCTTAAGGAGACGATCCTCCGAGCCCAAATGACCGTCCCAATGTTAAGTCAAGGGACATGGTCAAAGGGGGCAAGAGTGCTCAATACTAGAGCATATAAATGGGGCAAGAGTGCTCAAAAGCCCCCATGGCTCACCAAAGGCATTCAGGAATGTCTGAAAGCTAAAAAGGAGGCATACACCCGATGGAAGGAAGGGGTCATCACCAAGGAGGATTATACCTCCATTCCTTGAGACTGTAGGGGGGCTGTTAGGAAGGTTAAGGTGGAGACAGAACTGGGATTAGCGACCCAAATCAAAGATAACAAGAAGTCCTTTTTTAAATACATAGAGAGTAAAAAGGCGGCACCGGGTAACATGGGGCCCCTGCAGGACACGCTTGGAAATCTGGTGGTTGCACCAGATGATAAAGCTGACATCTTTAACAAAATATTTGCCTCCATTTTTCTGAGCAGGGACTGGGACATCCCCCCCATCAGGATTCTGGATGGACCCAGGAGAGGCACAGCCAGGCCCAGGGTCAATGAAGACCTAGTCAGGGAACTTCTGGAGAGACTGGACGTGTTCAAATCAGCAAGTCCAGATGATCTCCACCTCAGGATGCTGAGGGAATTGGCAGAGGTCATTGCGGGACCCCTGGCACAGCTTTACGAGCACTTGTGGTTCTCTGGGGAGGTGCCAGAGGACTGGAAAAGGGACAATTTGGTCCCCATTTTCAAAAAAGGGAGGAAAGAGGACCCAGGAAACTATAGGCCTGTTAGTCTTACCTCGGTCCTGGGGAAGCTCTTTGAGAAAATTATCCAGAAGCACATCTGCAAGGGGCCAGCAGGGGAGATTATGCTTAGGGGCAATCAACATGGGTTCATTAGGGGCAGGTCCTGTCAGACCAACCTGGGGGCCTTCTATGACCAGGTCACAAAATCCTTGGATGCAGGTGTCACGGTGGACGTAGTCTTTCTGGACTTTTGGAAGGCCTTTGACATAGTCTCTCACCCCATTCTCATTAAAAAAAAATTAGGCGACTGTGGTGTCAATGCCTACACAGGAAGATGGGTCACAAATTGGCTGGAAGGCTGCACCCAGAGAGTGGTGGTGGACAGGTCATTTTAGACCTGGAGGGAAGTGGGCAGTGGGGTTCCCCAGGGCTCAGTCCTCGGGCCCACGCTGTTCAATACCTTCATCAGCAATTTGGACGAGGGGGTGAAAAGCATCTTGTTCAAATTCACGGATGACACTAAGATGTGGGGAGAGGTGGGCATGCTAGAAGGGAGGGACAGGCTACAACTAGATCTGGACAGGGTACAAGGGTGGGCAGATGAGAACAGGATGAGCTTCAAAACTGACAAATGCAAGGTACTGTACTTAGGGAGGAAAAACCAGCAGCATACTTACAGGCTGGGGAACTCCCTTCTCATCAGCACAGAGGCAGAAAAGGATCTTGGAGCCACTATTGATTCCAAGATGAACATGGGCCGCCAATGTGAGAACGTGGTCAGGAAGGCCAACCGCACCTTTGCATGCATCCACAGATGCATCACGAGCAGGTCCAAGGAGGTGATCCTCCCCCTTTATGAGACATTGGTTAGGCCGCAGTTGGAGTACTGTGTCCAGTTCTAGGCGCTGCACTTCAGGAGGGATGTGGACAGCATTGAGAGTTTATGACCATTCGACCTAGTCGTCATCCCTTGGGGCGCTCTGGTGAACAAGGGATGACAACTAGGTCGAATGGTCATAAACTACTACAAGACCGTTTCAGGCTGGACATAAGGAAGAATTTCTTTACTGTCCGAGCCCCCAAGGTCTGGAACAGCCTGCCACCGGAGGTGGTTCAAGTGCCTACATTGAACACCTTCAAGAGCAAACTGGATGCTTATCTTGCTGGGATCCTATGACCCCAGCTGACTTCCTGCCCTTTGGGCAGGGGGCTGGACTCGATGATCTTCCGAGGTCCCTTCCAGCCCTAATGTCTATGAAATCTATGAGAGGGTCTAAAGGAGGGCTACTCGCATGATCGGGGGCAACAGGGCAAGTCCTATGAGGAGAGGCTACAGGACCTGAACCCGTAGCCTCTGCACAAGAGAAGGCTGAGAGGGGATCTGGTGGCTGTCCATAAACTTACCAGGGGGGACCAGCAGGGAACGGGAGAGACCCTGTTCCCTTGAGCACTATTAGGAGTAACTAGGAATAACGGCCATAAATTGACTGAGAGTAGGTTCAGGCTAGACATCAGGAAGCACTACTTCACGATCAGGGTGGCTAGGATCTGGAACCAACTTCCAAGGGAAGTGGTGCTCACTACCCTGGGGGTCTTCAAAAGGAGGCTAGATAATCACCTAACCGGGGTCACTTAACCCCAGCATTCTTTCCTGCCCATGGCAGGGGGTTGAACTTGATGACCTGCTCAGGTCCCAACCCTACCAACTATGAAACTATAAGGCTAACTTGATTGTTGATCTAAAAT
Source organism: Alligator mississippiensis (assembly GCF_030867095.1). Lineage (NCBI taxonomy): Eukaryota > Metazoa > Chordata > Crocodylia > Alligatoridae > Alligator > Alligator mississippiensis. The sequence continues at coordinate 409,975,356 of NC_081824.1, forward strand.
ATACACACAAAAAAATCAACAATAAGTAAAAACATCTCATAATAGCACATTTACATTTATCTTGTGTATTTAGCTTAATTTGTGACCTAGCTGTCCCAGACAAAATCTTAGCTACTACAGTTTGTATCAGTAACACTTGAGATGGAGCAAGTTCTGTCTTAGCATCATTCCAGACAAACTTCTGATTCATACTTGAAATGCTTGATTTTTTATTTTTTTTTTTTTAAACACTGGTGTTGTATGATAGGTTTGAATCTCTCCATTGATGCAGATGATTTGATTAGTTTGTTCAAAGTTAAACTATCAATAAGTATTAAATCACTGAATTTTGGGACTATACAAGAGTTGGCATTGTAGTAACCTCTCCTGTCACTACTATGAAATACACTGATTTAAAGGATTTTTTTGTTGTTTGTTTTGGTAAATATCACTGGAACACGTATATTTATTCACTGAATAACAGGGTCTTAACAATCATTTTCATACGCGATTCTCACATGAGTAACTCTTAGTTTGCTCTTGCCTTTGGCTTCAAAAAGGTATTAATCCCTCTTACAAAATTATTACTTCCCAATCAGATTGCAGTCCTCTGACAGGACCAATATTGTTTCTTGACAATACACATGCCGTCCCCAGTTAGCCATCATTCCCTTAGTCCACAGCAACTTTTGAGATGTTTTTGTTTCAGTAGGTCTAATAGTCCTAAAGACCAGCTCCAAGTACACGTTTCTCAAGTTTCTGCAGGATTGATGTTTCTTCATTCATATTCCATCATATGAGATCTGAAACAAAACTTAGGAGCATTTCTACTTCATCATTCCATGCCTATGTGGAATTTACATAGCCACAGTACAATTTTGGCACTCATTCAGATATTACATTGTTCTCCCTTGTGCTGGAACAGGATCACCTGGGTACCTGTGTGGCTGCCTAAAGTAACATACCAGCAACAACAGTAAAAGAGAAGCCTCCCATGCCTTAGCCCTACTTAGGCTATGCACCTCTTATCCAGGGGGGATTTGAACCTGCATTGTTTGCTTTCTAGAAAAGTTCCCCAATCACCACACATTGCCCAAAGTACCATCCAGACCTTTTTTTGAGGCTGGCCCACTGGACAGCCCGGAGTAAAAGTTAGAGAACCCATGGGGAAGAAGTTATCCTACTGCTTTTATCCACTTCATCCAACAAACATTAAATGCAAGGTGCAGCAAAGCCTTTGAGGGCAAAAGCAGTGGCCAGAACTCAGGCAAGGGTGAAACCCCTTCTGCGAGAAAGAGGCTTAGAACCTGGGTCTCCAAACCCAGGGTAGGTGCTATAATTACTAGACTATTGATCTAAAATATGGGAAAGCTGTCCAACTCCTCCTACCATCAGTCACTAACCATGTTTTTTTCTCCATCTAAAGTTGTAGGGACTTGCACAGAATTACATATATACTCGGGCAATCTTATTCCACTCCAGAGCACACATGGCCACAGTCCAGTCTTCTGAACATGTTCGTAAAGCTAGCACAGAACAAATGTAGTTATGCAGGTAGAAAGCTCAAATCTGAACGAGTGCCAAAAGTTGCACATGAGCAGCTACATACACACCACTTAGGCACATAAAGATGAAGTGCGATTTGAAAATTAGGGAGATCTGCCTCTAATGTACACCCTTTTCTCCAGTAACATTCTCTCCAATAATGTACTCTCCCAGTTATGGACAACACCACTATCCTCAACTCTGATTTCTCCCCAAGTTCTTACAGCCAAATTTTGTCTAAGGCTCATAGATTATTTCTGCAAAACATCTCTAAGATATGACCTTTCATATCCACCCACACAGCTAAATCTCTCGGCCAAGCACTCATCGTGATCTTTTACTGCTGGCCCTGACAAATGTAGTCCTGACTGCCCAGATCAATTCAGAACACTGCTACAAAGATCTTTTTCCCAACCTATTAGTGTAACCATGTTACCCTTCTCTTTATATCCCACCCATGGTCTTTTTTTCACTGTCATGCCAAAGGGAAGTTACTTCACCTCACTTCCAAGGCCCTTCACAGCCAATCCTCATTTTACCTATCATCTCTCCTTCTGTACGGAGAAGTCAGCTCCTCTCATTAGTTCATGACGCCTGCTTGTTAAAATTTCAAGCAAACACCTTTATGTTTTTTCTCTGTGTAGGCTCTCATGCCTAGGAGAAAGGTCTCAAATATCTGCAAAGCTACATCATTATCCTTCGAACCTTTCTGAAAATATCCTTTGCTCCAATGCTTAAAAAAAAAGCTTGACAACAGATTACTAACGTGTTGACACTGCTGCCCAGTGCCGTCCATTTTTTCTGTGTCCTACCCCATCCATCTGTATCCATCTTTTGCCTTGTGCCTCAAACTTTAACTGTAAGCAATTTGTTTTGAGATAGTCTCTTTTGTGTTTTATTCATGGCCTACTGGAGTGGGATCCTGGCTCACATCTAGTACTTTTGAGCATTATGATAATATAAATATCCCCATAATAGTATATGCAGGTCATACATGACGGTAGTTGGCAGTACCCTCCACAACGGAAAGCAAGAAAGCAGCAGTAACATTTATATCACTAAGGAATTATCACAGGATAACATCAAATTAAGAGAGACTGCCATTGTTGTTACTGTTGCTGCCACCGTCAACTAAGAAGCTATAATCAGGGTTTTTTAATTTTATTTTTTGGTAAATATGAGTAAATAAGAGTACACCTCAGAAATTCAGATAGGTATTTTACAATTTACAAGTATACATATTCTAGTAGGTACCACACAGATACAGGTTTACATAAATTACATATGTACAGATGTCTACATGCCAAAAATCTCCAGAAAATAAAAACTAGTGAATAACACACAAACACATTTCTGCATTACATTTGTACCATTCCTTTTAAAAACACCAAACATATTCCAAAAATATGCATAAAATAGGAAGCAAGTTTCCTATTTCTAGAACCATTTCAGATGAATTCACCGGCAGCTCACTGACAGATTTCCAATGCTTAAACACTTCAAAAAGAAGCAGCGGAAAACCGGGGACAATAGTTTCATACACTATTAATTTAAAAACATTCTTGCCTGGATTAATTCTCATTAATTGTCGACTTGGCAGGTCTTTCTTAAACCATGTCGTTTATTGGCTGGTCAAGGACCTTACAAAGAACTAGTCTGTATCTCAGGATTGGAATTTTTTCTGCCTATAGATGATGAGAAGACAATACAATCTTTAACTTAACCTTGCCATCCCAGTTTTAACAATCCTATCTTATGCATGAGTATAGATGTAGAAAAGATCTCCTTTGCATGAGTATAGATGTAGAAAAGATCTCCTTTCACGGTCAAATTGCACTGAATGTGTCACAGCCCAAGCCCAGGTCACTAAACAGGGACAGCATACACTGCATTTAACTGTGAAAGGATATGCATGCAAAATAAAAAGACAGCATACATTTAATTGCCTGTGCTGGCTAAGTACATTTTTCAGTTTGCCTCATAAAACACAGTAAAAACAGCATGGAGCGACAACTGATATGAAAACAGTGAAAATAGGAGAAAGAACCTTATAAGTTTCTATTCTCTCCAGGTTATCATAACAAACCAAACTACCTAGCACAGAGCCCAAGCATTTGAAATGATAAACTAAATTCTACATTAAACGTCAATTGGGTTGCAAAGAATGTAAGTCATGTCCAATTTAACCTGCCTCTAACACCATACACATAAAGGATGCGACATTCTGAAATATTCACTGCACAATGCATTTCGATTAAAAAAATGCATGAACATATAAAACATTCAAATGTGTCTGACTGGACACATGTATCACGCAGCATTTACAGACCTACTAAAACAAGTAGAGCTTGTTTTATTCCTCTCCCTTTTGTTTGGAAGCTCTAGAGATGATCTGAAAACATATTTCTCTCCCACACAGCAGTGTTTCTCTCAGGGAAATTATTTTCTTTGTGTTAAGCACTTATTTTAGGTAGCAAATATGTAAGCCAGATTTACAACACAAAATAAATGGACATCAGTTTTATGTTTCCATAACGGACTAATATTTTTGAAGTAGCAAATTATGGTAGGGGAAAAGAAACAAAGGGTCAATTTATTCTTTAATTGAAATTCGGCAGTCTCAGACATACGTTTAACAAATGGCTATGCTGCACAGGGTAAATCCAGCTAAGGAGTAGTTAAATATTGGCAATCATGACATTTAAGACTGTCTAGGAAAAAGATGACAGTTGTGTGGATAAATGGTAGATACGTAGAACATCAAAAATACTTTTGTAATTCATAAAAAATATAAACCAATAGCCTACGCTACAGTATTCATCAAAGTGGAACAAACACTAAAATGGATATTCTTCAGTTTAGCATCTAAAGTATTTTCTTAAGGTAAAGGAAGAATAAAAACAGGACACCTGATTTCTGCTTAACAGCTGAAATCAAAACTATCAAAAATTAATAGGACAAAAGCATAGCTAGGCATTTTTAAAGCATCAGACCAGAGAAGAAGTCGACTTTAAAGTACTAAGAGTTTGACACAAATCCACAACAGCAAGCAAAGAGCAAATTCAGAGCTCAGGATGAAAATCATCCTGACATTCTGTCCTCAACTCATCTTCCTGGGCCAAAGGACTACAGGCACTTGGAAAAGGTAAGATCACACATTATTCTTTTATATACCATCATAATATATCCACCAAGATGACGACTAATTATCAGCCACAATTTTCAACTTTAATCCTGTGTCCTTAATTTTTGCATTTAGAGAGAGATGGTATTTAAAGTTAATTTAAAACATTAATTAAAAAATTGTAACTCCAACAGGTAGGTGTGGGGGGCTGTTAATAAATTTGATCAAATTTACAACAGATACATGCTAAGGTCCCCGGCAGATGTTACACTTAAGGCACAGCCTGTTAATCGGGACATAAATAGTAATCTGGCCACATGTTCAGGGAATTAACGGCACCACAAAAAGGGAAACCAGCCACAAAAATATTACAAAAAATGTGTAATGATTTTATGGATTGTTTCCATTATGATTTAAACTGAATATGTAGCAGAGCAAGGTCTGCAATAGGGTCTCCAACTGGCCCCCAGTGTAGTCCCCACCAGCTGACAATCCACTGACTGTCAGCTGGCCCTGGGATCACACCGGGGCTCAAGATGGCCCTGGTGTGGTCCCTACCAAATGACAATCTGCTAATCATTGGCCAGCTCTAGGGATCACACTGCCGCCAGTTTGAGCCCTAGTGCGATTCCAGAGTCAGCTGAAAATCAGTACATAGATGGTCACCCAGTTTTCAACTTTCAACTTGCCTGTGCAGGGGATCTTGGGATCAGGATCCTGGGTTCCCACTGCACTGATAAATACAGCACAATTGGGATCTGACCCAAACCCCAAAATCACCATGCATAAAGGCAGTGCAATTGTGTGATGGGATCTGATCCCTAATCCCAACCTTTAAGAACTTCTGTTAGCAGCTAGGGAGAAAGAAAAAATAAATATTGGAGACTTCTGTAATGTATGGACATGATTCTATTGATGACAAATTACACCAAGAATTATCACTAATATCCTATAGCGCTTTTTTCCCTCTATTTTGACCACAGCAGTATTTCTGTACTCAATACCATTTTTACACAAAGATACAGAAAGTCTGATCTGCGGTTGACTCTTAGCCAAGACTAAGAGAGAGATCATTGTCTGAAATTTGAGGAAATAATCTGGAGGAAGAGAAATTGTCACTCATACCTACTTTGACCCCAAACTCCTAGCTAGCAACCCACAGGGGAAGTCGGGTTGTCAGGTTGTTCCTCTCAAGGTTGTTGATACAAGCACATCTCCAGGGCATGGTTAAAACTGTTCATCACTGCTTGAGCAGCTTCCCTGGTATACCATTAGATGAGAAGGTCATCCAGAAAAATAGCTGTGTGCTAGCAGCATGGGTAAAAGTGGATGATAATACTTAAAAGACCTACGTGAACCTTCTCTGGGTAGCGGGCAAACTGAAAAGAAACACTCTTACTGGTAATGTTTCAGAACATGGCCCCGATCCAGCAACATAAAGCACACGGACAAACCATGTGGAATTTAGGCAGGCGCTTAAGTGCTCTCCTGGACAGAGTCCCGAATTATGCCTTGGAGAAGTGGGTGGCAAAGACCAGATCCTAGTGATGCACCTTAGAAGAGAAAGATTTAAGAGGTCCCCCCTCATGTATTTATTTGGTGGCTTTCAGGAAAAAAGTTATTCCAGTTCACTGACCTTACCAGTTATTTTCCATGAAGCAACAACGACACTTTAATACTGGGGATTGTGCTAAAGTTTTGAGAGGTATAAAATTGTATAACTTTTGAAAAGAATAAAATATGAACCATCCACAGCCTATGCTTCTGACTTTACTCTTTTGATCCAAACAACAGAAAGTCTTAGATTATCTCTCAATAACAGCATGGAAATATTTTCCTAAGTGTGGAACTATTTCTCCTTATTCCTGCTGCAGGTAAGGGCAAGATAAACTTCACGGTGACAGAATGTACCCAGCATACTTAAAAGCCATGATTTGTTTGGGTGGAGACAGGAAATAATTTTCCTCTGGCTCCTCACATCTGATTTTTGGATTCCAGCACTAAGACCTGGAGATTTTATGGTTTTTGCACACAAACTGCTGCAGAACAAATACTCCAAAATAACTGTGTCCACACAACCAGTTTTTAATCTGCTTTCTTTGGAATCAGCGTCTACGTACAATACTGCCTCCTGAAAGAAGCACTCTATGGGCACGTCCAACACGTGCAATTAATTTGAAGCAATAAACTCCAACACTCATCGCACCAATTTATTGCTCCCAGGCACACTGTTTGAACGTGTGCCCAGAACCACAGCATCTTGAGCTGGGTCAGAGCGGGGGGTGGGGGCAGACGGGCGGTCAGTCTGCCAGCCTGAGACTGCTCTGACCCAGCTCAACATGCTGCGGGGGGACTGGCTGGGACATTAGGGTGCTTCAGTGTGGAGCTAGCCAGCAGGCAGCCCCCGCATTGAAGAACCCTCATGCCCCAGCCAGCCACATCAGTGTCTACATGTGCATTGCTACGGAGTAAAAACCTCCGCAGCAGGATAGTACTTGTATTTAAAAGTACTATCCTGCTGAGGAGTTTATTATTTCACTGCAACCTAATAGGTTCGCATGTGTAGATGATGAGAGGTTTACTGCAGAGCTAATTAGGCAGCTCTGCAGTAAATGTTTTGTGTAGACACACCCTGTATTTTAGAGCCTCGTACTTTCTCCTGCTGCTGGGTTCTATACATTCTGGGAATTTTTCCCTTCAAAGCACAATTTAGGATACTCACCCAGCAATTATTTGACCTCTGGAACATGAGATCAAATGAGCAAGTCCCCGTGTTTCTTCTACTGATTTATCTGGCAGGGGTTGGGGGTTTTTGGGGGGGGGGGGTTTTTGCAAGGCAGCGCCATTTTCAAACTTCTGTCAGCCAGCATGGAGGGAACACTGCTGTGCGTAACAGTCTTGACAGTCATTAATGCATGAGGTTGCTTCATATGTAGGTGCAATCACACAGTCGGGTAGCTTTGGCAGCCAGCCACCATGCTGCAGAACCCATCTGGACACAGGAGGAGGGGGAAGCAGGGAGGGTGAGATGAAACTGAGCAACTACTTATAGATGAGCCTTTCCTCTTAACAGCTTCACTCAGCAGATTGCCATCTCTGGGCTCAGGAAACTAGCACTGATTGGCAGGAAAGGACAGTGCTGTGACTGGAATGATCAGCAATGGCAGCAGAATTTCAGGGAGGCAAAGGCCACTTTCCCAGAGATCTATTTAGTGATCATGTCTGAGGCTGTGGCAGAGGAACACCGACAAGGAAGTTCCCCCTTGACATGGAGAAACATGTGTCCATTGCAACATGGAAGCCTGCCACTACAGCACCCCAGATTACTACCTGTCAGTAGCTAACATGTTTGGGGTTGGTAGATCAACTTGTCAGGGCTATCATGGAGGTAAGCTCTGCTATTAAAAAAAAGGGGGGAGGGGGGAGATGCATTGGAGACAATGCACAGGAGGTTACTCATAATTTTGAACAGTGGAGGACCCTGAATTGTACTGAGGATCTGATATGCCATGTATGTATTCTCCATCCTTAATATTAGAACAGAAGGAGATAGCTCTCCCTGGTGGTCTTCTCCATGGCACAGCTGCTATTATTATTCTTTGGGGGTGATACTAATGTTTTTCAAAACTCACACATTTCTTTTTTTGCTCCCAAGAGTACCATTGATATTAACGCCATCAGGATTAGCTTACCATTCAGGGACCTAAGTTTACCCTCTTCTCCCTGGCTTACAAAGTCTTTTAGTGGTCATTTGAGTAAAAGAAAGGACTTGTTCAGTTTTACCACATGTAGCTACAGAATGAGATTGAAATGTGTTTGGAAGTCTGAAAGGTAAATAGCACTGAGTAATTGTGAGACTAGAAGCAGCTAAACAATACCTGCCTCCTTGTTGTATTTTGCACGGCCACCTGTAAAAAAAAATATAGGAAGCCTCACCAGAAGGGTCGGAGACAAAGGTGCAGATACTTTCAGAACATTGTGCACAGCCATAGTTGTCAGAGCAAACAAGCAGTCTGTGGGCTGAAAGCAATGAAATAAGAAGTTTGCATGAATCTGGTAAGGCAAAAACTGAACCCTGCAGTTACTGGGAAAAACCACAGAATTTAATAGATGCCAAGAGTCTGATTACAGTTAGCTGAGGTATATCTGTACCACAGCACTCCTGAGAACACTACAAAAAGAAGCATACCTTGCCCATCCGCTCCCTCTCCTATTTCACACACACCAACACCAGAAATACCACATTTACTGAAATATAAGACAAAGTGTGCTTCCCCCCCAACTGGCATGGGGAAAAAGGCTCTTGTCTTATAACCACATACAAGGAAATCTCGCTAAATACATTGTCTATCATGAGCTCAGAAGATTAGTAAGTGAGGTACCGAGGAACAGGAACACTGGTGACATGGGAGTACAGGAAGGGTGGTTGTTTCTCAAGGAAACGATCCTTAGGGCACCAAAGAGGACTATCCCACTGCACATCAAGGGGGGTAAAGGGGCCAAGAAACCCTCTTGGCTGAACAGGGAAATCCAAGAAAGGATTAGGGGTGAAAAAAAAAAGGCATACAAACTGTGGAAGCAGGGGATAGCCACCGAAAAGGAATATACCTACTTGGCTCGTACTTGCAGGGAGTCCGTTAGGAAGGCCAAAGCATCAATGGAACTCAGGCTGGCAACAAAAATTACAGAAAACAAAAAGTCCTTCTTTAGGTAGATAGGAAGCAAAAACAAGGTGCATGGCAACACAGGACCCCCACAGGACCCCCACAGGACAGACCAGGGCATTTGGTGACAGATAGGAGGAACAAAGCTGAGCTCTTGAATGAGTTTTTTGCATCTGTATTCCTGAACATGGATAAGGACATCTCTCCTATTCGGACTATAGACAGGCACAAGGGGGACATCAGGTAAGGTCCTATGAGAAGAAATTGAGGGACCTGGACCTCTTCAGCCTCCACAAGAGAAGGCTGAGAGGTGATCTTGTGGCTGCCTATAAATTCATTGGCAGGGGGTGGGAGGAGCAAGGAATAGAAGATATTGTTTACCAGAGTGCCCCTTGAGGTAACTAGAAACATTGTCCACAAACTGACAGAGAGATATCAGGAAGAACTTCTTTACGGTAAGGGTGACCAGAATCTGGAATGGGCTTCCAAGGGAGGTGGTGTTCTCTACCTTGGAGGTCTTTAAGAGGAGACTAGACAAGCACCTAGCTGGGGTCATCTGACCCCAGCGCTCTTTCCTGCCTAGGGCAGGGGGTCACATTCAATGATCTACTGAGGTCCCTTCTGACCCTAGAAATCTATGAAATTAAATTTCTCCCAGAAGCAACATGTGCTCAGCAATAGAAACTAAGTATGAAGTTGGTTAAATGCAACCAGCACTGAGCATGACTATAAAACACACAGTCCATGTTGGGTTAACATGCTGATGGAAACCATTTTTTTTTTGGCTCTTAAAAAAAAAAAAAGAGCAGGTGTCCCCTCTAGAAGGAACTGGCACCAGGCCTGGAGGTACTGCAATACCAGCCTGGCACCCTCCCCTTGGTGCTCCTTTCCTCCAAGAATTTGTCCAATCCATTTTTGAATATGACTAACCTGTCAGCTTCCACAACATCTGAGCTAGGGGCAGAAGTTACACATAAACTGGTTTAAGCAATCAGAAACTGGTTTAAACCTGTAATAGAACACAAGGTCAGTGCACATAAACCAGTTTCAAAATGGCTGAAACTGGTTTAAGATCAACCTGGCTGAATACAGTAGCAGACTTCACTGATCTGGGTCAAACCAGTTTATGAAACTTCTGTTCCAGACCCCTTTCTGGTTCAAGTTAAATCACAGTCCCCCAGCATCCCAGCATGCTTTGCAGCCCTGGGCTGGGCTGTGCTGTGCTCTCTGCTCCAAAGAGCAGGGCTGGCCCCACCCCTCTGCTCCCTAGCTGGAGCGGTGAGGGCTGACTGACAAGGGTGTGGGGGGGGGCAAGCCTAGTTAGGGATTCAGTCCAGTCTGCACCAAGGGGACTAAACACCCCCCAGGCAAACCCCAGCTGGGGTCTAGGGCCAGGGAGGGAGGTTAAACACCTCTTGCCCTGCTCAAACTTACTGCTGGCTGCAACTGTGGACTACAAATACCAGAGACACCTGGAAGCAGGAAGAGGAAGTTATGAGCAACTAAACTGCAAAGACTGCAAAGACTGAATCGATTCAGCCTCAGGCTCTTTGACTGTCTGTAACTAGCCCTGGTGGCAATGAGTTCCACACTTTAATTACACGCTGTGTAAAACAGAACTTCCCCTTGTTAGTTTTAAAATTACTACCTACTAGTTTCATTTTGTAACCCCTAGTTCTTGTATTGTGAGAGATAGTAAATAATGAATCCCTATTTACTTTCTCTTTGGCACTTAGTATTTTGTAAACCCTTATGTCCATCCTCCTCAAATGTCTTTTTCTAAACTCAATAGGCCAAGCCTTTTTAGTCTTTCCTTATACGGAAGCACCTCCATATAAGGAACTGGCACCATCTTTGCTCCCCTTATCTGTAAATTCTCTAGTGCTTCTACATCCTTTTTGAGGTGTGAGGACATTATTCAAGGTGTGGATGCACCATGAATTTATAAAAGGGGCATAACTATATTTCAGTTTCGTTTACAATTCACTTCTTAATCCCCAACATTTTGTTTGCCTTTTTACAGCTGCTGAGCACTGAGCTGATTTTAGCAAACTGTCTACAATGACTCCCAGAACTTTCCTTTGTGGCAACAATTAATGTAGAGCCCATCATAGTGTAGGTATAGTTTGGGGTTATTTTTGCTCAGGTGCATCACTTTACACTTATCTACACTGAATTTCATCTGCCATTTAGTTGTCCATTTGCTCAATAACACCAGTGGTTTGTTAAATCACTGCACCAAACATCTGGTATTGTACATTTTGGGAAAGAAAAGATGAAGTCAACCCAAAGGAAACAAACATTCAAGAAGTTGGAAAGCAGGGGTTGGGATTGGTTATGGTATGCCTGGGGCCCTGGTATCTTTAAGTTTTTGCAGAAATAAGTAGTGCCAAGCTGATAAGGGTGTAAAAGTTGAAGAAGGTTCTTAATTTATATCTGTCCAAAACAGCAGTAACTATCAAGCACCAGGAACAAATATTTGTTCAACCAGCTCTACAACTGTACAGTAATAGAGATAATAATACTCTCACAAAAGCTTAGTTCCCATTACAACCAGGCTGTTTGGCTGCTTGGCTTTCAGGAGCTGTCTGTTTCTTTGTTTCCTTCCTTGGACTCTTGAGGGAAAAAAATCCTCTCTTTCTAAAGGCATCTCCTGTTAGAGGAGTTTCAGGGACTACAGTATCTTTGATGCCCTCAGTAAGGTCCACATCATACTGAGGTTTAGCAGTGGCCACCCTGGCAAAAGTTCTATCCAGCCATGCAAAGACAATTATGCCACTGCCAAGTCTTGTGTCAGTACTTTTTTTTTTTTTTTTTTTTAATTCTGTCAAAGCAATTTCCTTTTGCTCCAGCATTGAACGGTGTCCTGGGAGCAGCACTGAGTAGTATCCTAAGACAGATGCCTGCTTATCCTCACATTAAAGTGACTGCTACAAAGGAAATTTCCTGCCCAGCAACTGAAAGGAAATGCAGGACCTCTGCTTAGTTCCATGTACATACACAAGACCTGGCTGCTTTGACACTGCTAGAATACTAATTCAAGTAAATGATTCCAGGCAGGCTTAACTGCAAATGTAGCATTGCTGCCAGTATCTGAATGAGGAGATGATATCTAGTCAACTCAACCCCAGAGAAGTAAAGAGCTAACAAGTAAACAGCAGGTAATTCCTAGTGAGCGTGTCTACATGTGCAATTAATGAGACTGAATAAACTCTGGAGCAATCTGCGTCAGAGTAAACTACTCCTGGGTGCAGCATCTACACGTGCACCCGGGTTAGCAGCAACCAGGGTTTAAACCAGGGAGCAGTTCAGACCAGGGCTGCTTCTGCCCCCTACAGCAGCCAGCAGGAGGTCCAGGCTCTGGCCACAGCTGCCTAAGTGCCAACCCCAATCTTTAAAAGGCTGCCCTGCACTTTGTTCCCTGGCCACACATTTCTCTGGCCCTGAGCAATCGGCAGCCCACTGACACAGCCTTCCAGGATGCAGTCCCAAGAGCCTGTGCCCAGCATGCCACGGACGCTTCTTACCCTCCTCCCAGCAGCGGAAGCCAACACCATGGCCTTCTACTCACCACCACACTAGCCATTCTCCAGAACCAAAATGATGGCCACCTGACCCCTGATGGCTCTCAACTCTGTCCTCCCCACCCTGTCCCTGGCCCAGCCCGTGGTCCAACACACCCGCCAACCTGGACTACCTGCCATTAGCTTACCTCCTAGACCCTGGCAGCAATGCTGAAAATGGCCACATGGTTGCCAATGGAGCTGGCATCCACAAGCTCATGGTGCCCTGGCCCTGCTACTTCTGGGCCTCCCCACCAGCCAGGACTGGTGGCACCACATCATCCTGCACACCTGAGACAATGACCAGTAGCTTGGCTCTTTCCATGTGACCTGGCCTACATTCCATTAGCTAGTCCAGCATCTCAGCCCAAACCTGGAGCACTAGCCCACCAACATGTGCCAATGACACCCCGCAGAGATCCACGTGGCCATCACCATGCTGAAGCTCTCCATGCCTGCCAGCCTGTACAACATCTCCTACCTGTTTGGGATGGCCAAAGCAACCACCAGGGAGGCTATCCTTGATGTCTATGGTGCCTTCCAGTACATGCTGGCCAACACCATGGTCTGGGTTACTGAACCCCTTTGCAATGATGGTAGGCTTCTGAGCACTCTGCTTCCCCCAGGGCACTGGAGCCCTTGATGGGACACACATCCCCGTCACCTGTCCTCCCCATGTGGACTGCCCCTACTACACTGCCCTTTCTACTGCATCATGCTGCAGGCTGTGTTGGACCACCAGGGGGCCTTCATGAACATCTACGTCAGCTGCACTGGCAGCACGACCGATGCCCAGATTTTCCGGAACTCCACCCTGGCAGCCCTGGTGGAGAGTGGCCGCTTCGCACCAACAGTTCCAGACCTGCAGCTGGGTGATGTGACCATCCTGCCCCATCTCATTTGGAACTCCATGTACCCACCGCTGCTGTGGCTCATGCATCCCTACACTGGCCACCTCAACCAAAGCCACGTGCGCTTCAACTGGTACCTGGCCCAGAGCTCCTTCAGGAGCCTCAAGGGATGCTGGTGCACCTTCACAGCCCACCTCAAGTTCACCGAGCCATCATCACAGCCTGCACACTGCACAACATCTGTAAGGCCCGGGGAGAACTCTTCTACGAGACCTGGGTGGAGGAAGCATGACAAGGGCTTTTGGCAGCAGGAGTGCGAGTTGTGGTGCCAGTGCAGATGGGCCAGCTCCCCTGAAGACCTGGGTGAGCCACGCACCCAGCAGTGGCAGCCAGGACACGGTGTCCACAATGTGGTCACAGACCACCTCCTCCACCAACCCCCACAGTAGGGTGCCTAGGCAACTGCCTACACACCAAGTCCACAGTGCAACCCCAACAACATGCACACTGCAGACAGTTGTCAAACTCTAAACTTTATTTCCCTCCCCAGAACAACAGATGCCCCCTACCCTCCCAACAACAGATACCCCTCTCACTATCCCCAACACACCCCACCAATAAAGCACCCTCATCCCCATGAAACTACATACGGTGTTTATTGACAAGCGTCAGGGGAGGAACAGTGGGAAGGAGGAACTTACGGCGTAGGGCCTGGAGGGAACTGCCTAGCACCCTGCCCTTCATGGACACTATCTTGGGTCTAGATGCTGTGACAAGGCCGGCAAGCCAGGGGCTGGCCCAGGACCAGGTTGGGCACTGTCCAGTCCATTCAGTCCACTCCCCTTCCTCCTCCATGGGGCTGGGGCCAGCAGACCCCATATAGGGAGCTAGTCCCACCATGGGCACCTCCTACTCAGAGGCCACATGAAGCCGGGGCAGGTGGTGGACAGTGGGTGACCAAGGCGCTGGGGGGCTAGGATCTGGAGCAGGGCTGGGGGCCCTGCCTACTGCAGGTGGCACAGCACCTTCTGCCATGCCCACTGGGGAGCCTGCAGCAGGCCCACAGGTGGCTGCCAGGGGAAGGCCAGGGCCTGGATGCCAGGCATGGCAACACACTGCCAGGGCCGGCACCGTACTAAGAACACACTAATTCTCCTCACTGATGGCTGCTGCCCAGCACACTACCTTATACTGCTACTCCTGTGTCTCGACCAGCCTCTGCAAGAGGGCGAGGTATACCCTGCGGTCCTGTGGTCCACCTAGTCCATCTCACAGAGCTCTCAGCACCAGGTCCAACTCTCTTCCCTCAAGGAAGACTGTCTGATCCTGACTCTGGCACTAATAGAGTCGGTGCATGTGAGGAACACACTTGCAGAGGCTGAAGTCATCCTTGGGGGCCCATCTCCTGTACTGCCAGGTGGTTCTGCCCTGCATCCAGCAGCTGGTTCTGCAGAGCAAGGACAGAGAGGGGCATTGTGAGAGTTTGCAAAATCTCAAAGATAACCCACACTGTCCATAGGAGTTGTGTGTTACCCACCCTCGGTTTAGGGGTCATGCACAGACAGGCACCCAGGGGCCATGGTAAGTTGCCCAGGCAGCCCCTTCAATGGGTGGCCACCAGAACAGCCTTTCCTCCCTGATTCCAGAGTGGGAACGGGGAAGCCACTTGCCACAGGCAGCCTGCCAACCAGGCTGAGCCATGGCTGGCCCCTCCCAGCAGCTGCCACAGTGGCTCCAAAGTAATTCTTCCCGCCTCCATCCCTCCACAACTTCTGCTCCCTATAGGCTAGACACTTTGCTCCCATGCTGCCAGGCCTGTGGCATCCTTGTTCTGGGTCATGGGCTCCTGGCCAGCTGGGATGCAGACTTGGCAATGGCCCTCTCCTCTCCCCTCCCCCAGACAGGCTTCTCTGGAGACGCACCCCAGGCCAGGGGCCCCACTGCACACAGGATGCCCCAAGCTTGCCCCTGGTCAGAATTGCCCAGGCACACTGCAACAAGTTATTTGAGCACTCTGAGGGCTGCCCAATCCACTATGCCCTGCTGCTGCTGATTGCAATGGTTCTCGCAAAGGGGCAACTGAGAACCTGGCACAGGGTCCTGAGCTTCGATGGTGCCCCAAGACAAGTCCAAACTTCCCCTTAACGTGTGCCACCTAGAGGGGTACCTCTGCCTACCCCTGCAGCCAAGGAGATTGCTGCTGCTATCAATGAGTTTCTCCACATGTGACAGGCTACTGGCTGCCTAGCTGGGATACAGGTACATGCTCAAAAAAATTCTGAACTGCCTCCCTGCATGTTTGGGGGAGGGAAACTCTGGCAGATGGAGTGGGGTGGGGGAGCTCAGCCATGCAGGACAAGGAGGGAAGGGAAGGGCCCCCAACCTCCCATGAGGGGCCCGTAGCTCCAGGCATGCAGCCTGGGGATGGGTTGGTGAGCTGGCACGGGCACAGGTGGCTGTGGTGTCTCCTCCCCCCCACCCCTCCTCCCTGTGTGCAGCTTACTGGGCAGGTGTGGTAGCCACTTCCAGTGGTTGGATAATATCCCCTAGCCATAGAGATCAGGTCCAGCTGGCCAATGTGTCCCAGGGTGCCTAAGTGCAGCACTTGGCCACTCAGGCAATGGCCCCCTACAGCGACAAGCTGGAGCTGGTGTCAGCAGGGCACATCCCCTGTGATGCAATGCCATATGGGACAGAGGTGGGAAAACTCAAGTTTGTCCAGTAGGACTAAGCTAATGCAGATGCTTGCATAAAAACCTTATTTTATAGTCATCCAGAAATTAATTCAATCTGTTCTCAAACTGGATTAACCAATTCACAAGAAGTGCTTATGAATGTAGGGCACTTTAATTCAAAACACAGACACACACACATTTAGACAAGCTGTATTAGGGGAGAAGGGAATTCCAAATTAAAGTACGTGAATAAAAGAGTCTACTGAAACTTATTTAATTAGCAGGGGTTGGTTTTTCACCCAAACTTCTTAAGGGTTTGCTTCAATAAGGAGACTCAATTAATTGTGGATTAAGAAACATTTCTTAGCTTTTCCAGGATACCCATTCCACTGGTGGCCTAGCCCCTTGCAAAACTATAAAGTGAATACTATCTGCTATCCTCCAAAATAGCAGAGACCAAATCTGTACACAGGCATAATTGTTAAAAGGCTAGATCAAAAAATAGTGCTAGCATTTTGCTATAAATGCAGCACAAATCTTCTGTTCTTATCTTTTCCATTTGTCCTGGATGAAAGTTTCACATTCATGGGCCAGTTTCTAATAGAACCGTATTGCCTGTATATTAAAGTTTCAATACGAGCTTGACTGTCCCACTTTTTAAAGTGAAATACACCAGTGATGATGAATAATGATCATGCAAAGTGATCCCATAGTCCAGAAAGAATCGAAAGGTAAAACCCTAAGCAAAATGTATTTGGAAAAAAGCGGGGGGAAAAAAGCCAAGACAGTAGAAGACAAAGCTTTATCCAGTATATGAAAAATTATGCTTCCATGGGCATTACTAAGAGCTTTGTACACAAATCTTTGCACTGCAAAAAGCAGGCTACTTTATTTTATACCTCTTACATTATAGTCCTTTTCCTTCCCACTTCACATACCCACATTTTCTCCTCTTCCACATTCACTGGAATCTATTAAATCATCCTCCTTTGCTTCCAACTTTCTCATTTGATGTTTTCCTTTCCATCCCTACCCCCATCTGTTACTTTTTTAATGTCCTTGCCACCAGGAACACCCAACACCACACCACAAGGACTCTTCATTCAGTTTATAAAATGAAATTAATGACACAAGCAATCTTCTATTGAAGCTAATAGCAGTTCCCTGAGGGCAAAGGGGGGGGGGGGTGTAAATCACCTTTTCAGAACCAAATTTGCAGCAATTAATAAGAAAGTTTAATGGCCAATACTATAATTTAATAGTTACAAAAGATAGCTGTTAAAATATAGCATCACATATTAAAACATCTTATTAGTCTCTGCAAATTTACTAACCAAAAAGATGATTGCTAAGGTGCGAGTTTTTACTGCTGTGTTCCTACTCCATTAGCTAAAAACACATGGAATAATGGGAATATGTGCTGCAAGAGGACTGTGTGGGACATCTCTTCCAAAAATTACTTGCATGCCATCAGTATACCACAGTTCTTTCCTGCTTTCTTTCCAGTATATTAGAAGATATACTCCCAATTCAGGAAGTTATACTGTGGGTTCTTTGTCTAAAAGACTGAATACTCATAATTAAGGAGTCGGACTTGTAAATTTCATTCGCTTAAATGGATCCATTTCCATACTTAAAACACACATATAAATGCTTTCAGGTCCATGACCTAAATCACTCTTGGAAGGATCTTGTGTAGTCCTACAGGAAGTTAGACTACAGAAAGTCTTTTTAATATTTAAGATAGAACTTCAAGGGAAAATAAACAAAAATAAATAAATAAAATTATAGAGCCCCAGTAATAACAACAAATGTAGTACTAGAAATTGGTCATTAAAACTATAACATATTATTAAATGCATAGAATTTAGGAGAATATTCCTATAGATTTAAAAAAAAAATTTAATTACAGTTTATTTAAATTCCTTCATATTGAATATACATTACAACTGAAAATAGCTAACAAATTACCAACTTAAGAAATATGCATCAAAAGATGCTTACCATCTCTGTTTAATGACCCATATTCAATGACATTTAGGGCAATGTTTTTGTTAACTCATTTTCAAGCAGAAGATTCATTAAAATAATAATCTTTTAATTATGCACATTAGTAAGTTTTCAGAAATATTAAATAGATGCACAGAAGATGTATATTCTGTGTCCAAGCATGAACACTCGCATCAAGGCCCCTACTTCTTGAATACTGGGAAGTAAAAATACACATTATGGGCAGAACCCAAAGAACACTGAAGTCAGTGGGAGTTGCCAATTGGAGTCTTTCTATGAATTTTACCAGATTGTGAACTAGACCCCACATCCTTAGGTGCAAGATCAAATTTACATCTTAGTTCTTGGGCACTTTAGATGGAGGCAGTGGCCAAAAAAAAATCTTTTCTTCATTACTATTTGGCAGGATTTCACCTGTTCCTCTCAGTGGCAGACCTGACCACAGCAATCCATTCTTTTAATCACTTCCACAGTGAACTACCATAATGTTTTCTACTTACAGCTAACAGTGGAAGATACAGCTCATAAAATGTGTAGCCATATGTCTCCAAAATGGAGCCAGCAGATGAGAGGTAGGAGAAAAATACGATCATACTAGTGCTGCTTGCATTAAGCTAGCTCTGCATCCAGTAATGGATGCAGTTTTAGGGCTCAAGTCTCCCTGCCTTAAAAAAGAAACAGCCTACTTTGTCTTCATGCTCATCTAAGAATACCATCATTAACAAGAAAAATGTAGCTTGGTGTATTTCTGCTGCTTAGCTGAGGCATGTCTACTCCAGAAGTCAGGAGGAATGAGCACATGTATTCCATTCTTCAATATACAATGAAAGATAACTATTTGCAGAGGTCTTTCTGCAGCAGAAAAAGCAGCAACATCTTCCCTGACAGATTCTCTTCCTTCTGCAACAGGTCTAGGGACAGCAGAAAACATAGTCCTTCCAGGACACAAGGACAGACTTTAGTTCTCATACACAATATTCAGACACTGCACTGACTGGCATAATAAAAAAAAAATAAACCTCACAGAAAGAGACCTCAGTTGCTGCAAAAATGCATAGGACAGAGGCAGTCTGAGGTATTTATAGCCTGAACCATATGTACAGCTGCAATGTTCAGTACAATGTGTCTTGAAAAGAAATCAGAAAAATATGAGGATAGTAAAACCTATTGTTCACTATCACAAATGTGTTCCTTACAACCTATCCCGCTATTTAATTACTTAACTGGCTTGTCATATTCTACATCAGCTGAAGCTTCCAATTGGACTAAGAGAGCCCCACTAACCACCTATTGCAGCAAAACAATCTGGACACGACAGTAAAAACGTAGTTCTGGCAAAGACCTCCTCCAAAGGAAACAGTCAATCATTGCAAAATCAGAAATGAAAAGAGCCACTGTATTATCAGACCCACCTACAACTAAGATGGACCCAAAAAGCACTCCTGGAACACCTACCCCTTAAATAAAGGGTGTCAAACTTCTCAAAAGATGGGAATGGTGGGTACAAAAGCAGAGACACTATCTGTAAAATCCTTCACTTGGTTCTACAAACTAAACATCAACATTTTCCCTATGAGGAGAGATTTTGCGATCTGGGACTGTTCAACCTGAGCAAAAGGCGGCTAAGAGGTGACTTGATAGTTGCCTACAAATATGTCGAGAACACCAGGCCCTAGGTGAACAACTTCAGAAAAGACCTCCCCCCTCCAGGGAAGACACGGACCAATGGACACAAGCCAGTAGAGGAGAAGTTTCAGCTGCACATAAGAAAAAAAACTTCTTTTCTGTATGGGTAAGTAGAAGCTGGAGCACACCTCCAGCAGAGGTGGTGCAGTCACCATCTCTGCCAGTCTTTAAGAGGAGGCTGGACAAATACCTCGCTAAGCTGGTTTGAGCCCAGGTACCTTCTGTTCAGGGCAGGGGATTGGACGTGATGATCTTATAGGTCCTTTCTGGTCCTTCTTCCTAGGATTTGGAAATCACAGAATACAGTAAAATCCCTGTTATCTTACATTCTACAAGCAGGAATACTCTATTAACTGGAATTTCTGGCTGGCCAGCTGGACACATGCGGGGGGGCAGGGAAAGCTCTCATGCAGCGGCCACTGCCATGATCCACCAACCTGCATTGCTGCTGCTCTGTGTTATCTGCCTCATATAACTGGAATTTTTACATAACCGGCACCCAGCATTTCCCCCACATGCCAGATAACAGGGATTTTACTGTAATATGGTTTGAGCTTTGGCCAGTTTGCATTCAGCCAAGTCTGCATCTCAGCCAAGCATCTGGAAATTACTGCCTGATGCAAAGAAGGGTGATCTGCAAGTCAACACTACAGCACTAGCATCACAGCCCAAACTACACTTTCCACCAGCACCCTTACACATGAATTAAGTAGACAATGATGGCAAAAAAAGACTCTCCCTGGCAGAACTGCTCAAGGTACAATGAAAATAGATACACCCCCACTCCCCCTCACATTGCATGAATTATTATGCAATTTCACCTTCTTGGAACACTCTGAAAAGAAAGAACGGAGCTACTCAGAAATGTCCCTCTCTATCCATGCTAAGGTCACAATCTATTCAGCAAGTAATAGTCTATAAAGGTACCATTCAAAGCCTGCTGACAGGTTTACATCGGTAAGGCCACATTTTGTTCATTTCTAGGAGAGGGTCATCACGAATAAGAACTATTCGGGCTCCATACTATCACATACCTAAACCAGGTTGATAGGGAATAAATAAATAAATACAGTTTCCAGATACTGTTAATTGTCTCAGTGTTACCTTCTCAGTAATCTTGTCCAAAAAGCAGGTTAAAGCCAGGGGACATTTTAACTCTGACATTTGATGACTGGCATGTTTGGTTCACTTAGAAACATCAGCAGTAGAAACAAAAAAATCCAAAAAAACCTGTCAAAGACCCTGAATGCAAGGAAGCTTCTGAAAGTTTCTCAAGCTTATTCCAACATTAAAATGGATCCCATACAGTTAGTTTTTTCACCTCTGGTAAGACCTCAGACTAATTCTGAAAGTATTAGTAAAAGTAAAACATGATGCAGACTAAAATGTCTGAAAAAATATGAAGTCTGATAATTTCTTCTATTTCAAGAAGGTGAGAAAAAACAAACAGAAGGCTTGACTACTACACACAGGGCACTGAAAGCCTCATAACCAGCAACTGAAAACCTCAAAATTCCGAAGTATCATTAGTATTCATCAGTAAAGGATCATACATGTTATACTGTTATAGCACTATTTTTCTATGTAACAACACAGTTTAGCATATAAGGGTAGTAATGAGTGTTCCAGAAGCATTTCAGAGCAAACAGAAAGAGTGTTAAGTCCCTTCAGCTGATACTGGCTCATCATTGACTGACTGGGAGAAGGACCCTCAGCCAGAAGATTAATTACAACAGCAGATGGGTGTATCTAGGGGACTAGTGCAGAGATGAACATTAAAAGTTTTTAAAGATTCAGACTCTTTGATTCAAGATCAGGACTACTGGAGCTAACATGCTTAAAGTATGCAATTATTTTACCATGTCTGAAGTAAAAAGTGTATTATACAGTATTCTGCTTTCCAAAATGATTTCCATTATATAACAAGCAATTCCTGGCAACATGATACAGAGGCCTAACTAAAAGGGCCTTGTGGCACAGGACACTAAGCACACTGCACTAAGCATTACCATGCCCTAATAAAACCTCATAAATTCCAAGGCATTATTATTATTCATCTGTAAAGGACCATACATGTCATAGCACCATTTTTCTATGTAACAGCGCCTGAAGGGCATCTGCAGTCTACTGTATTTAGATTGCGGTAAGCATTACCATGCCCTAATAAAAACCAGAATGTGTTCTGAGCAATCACAAGGTAATGCTTATTATCGTCTCATCCCACTCTGGATGGGGATGGAGACAGCTGTGCACCCCTCTTCCTCACCCCCCAACACTGACCCCAGCACCAGGTGCTGCAGCTCAAACAACCCCCTATGCCAGAGCCTGCACGCTCCCTGCCACATGCCCACCACTGTCCAGCCCAGAAGTGCCTACCCCTTGCACATCAGGGTGAGATGGGTCTCTGCTAGGGCTGTGCAAAACAGCTGCATTTCAATTCGGTTTTGGATTCAGCCATTTCAGAGGACAATGCTTCATTTTGGTGTTTTGGATCGCTGTCCTATTTCATTTCGGCCACATCTCCTCCAAATCAGTTTCAAACGGGCTGCAAGCTTCGCACAGCCCTGCTGCCCAGCTGGGTGGGGCTTGGGGTTTCAGGGCCCAGCGGGGAGCAGAACAGGGCCATGGGTGGCTCGTCTGGGGGAGAGGGAGGGCTGCTGCCCTCCATGCAGGCGAGGAGACCCCCGCGCAGATCTCTGATCCCTGTCACACTGGGTCATGGGGTAGAGAAGCAGCGCAGTAGCAAGCAAGCCTGCTGGTCCCTGCTGATCAGCACCTGGAGTCTCCTCGCCACCACTGCCCCGGATCTCAGCTCCCTGCAGAGCTAGGCTGCACGGCAGGAACCAGCACTGCCCTGCCGTGCAACCTGGCTCTACAGGGAGCAGAGATCCGTGCCAGGGGTCTCTTCCCTCCTGCTGCCCAGCCTGTGCAGCCTCACATTGCCGGGGCAGCACGGGGCGGACAGTGGCAGTGAGAAGACCCCCCGACATGCATCTCTGCTCCCTGTAGAGCCGAACTGCATGGCAGCTGTTTCCCTGCAAGCCTGGCTCCAAAAATTTTCTGAAACATTTCCAAAATGTTCCGGATGCCTCGTTTTGTTTGGGAGATGTTTCAGATTCAGATGCCTCATTTCAGTTTGAACTCAGTGTTTCAGGTGCTGAAACACCTCCAAAACAAAATGGCTGCCAAAATTTTGCACAGCCCTAGTCTCTGCCACTCACAGCAGGTTGAGGGAGGCATGGTACACCGAGCCCAGGAGAGACTGTCACTCCTGCCGTTGGAACCACATCTGCTGCTAGATCCACATGGCAAGCTGCTTCTCTGCCACTGTCAGCTGTGAACTGGCACCAGTGTGGTGCCAGGGCTGGGACCAGCATTCAGCTGATTGTCAGTCCCAGCCCGCAAACTGCACTGGAATCTTAAACTCATATCATCTCTATGGAGTAGTCTGACAAAAGCTGAATACATGCTCCTTATTAGAATCTGGAGACACTCCTCCCATAAAAGGTCATAATTTTGCTATGATTCAGTCACACTTAGTATGTGTCTTAGTGTGGACACTTAAGAAACTTAAGGAACAAGAAGGTAAGAAACAATGGGCCCCTTGGGACTCGGAGCGGGGGGGCAGCAAAGGCACCAGTCGCAGGGCTCAAGTGCCTATATACTAATGCTAGGAGCATGGGGAACAAGCAGGATGAACTAGCGCTCCTGCTTGCACTAAACACCTATGACTTAGTGGGGCTAACAGAGACCTGGTGGGATTCATCCCATGACTGGGCAGTACATATTGAGGGCTATAGATTGTACAGAAAGGACAGGTCGGGGAAGAAAGGGGGGGGGTTGCACTTTATGTCAGTGAGCAATATACATCAACCCTCATCAAGACAGAATCCGAGGCTGAGGAAGTAGAAGGATTGTGGGTTAGGCTACATGGGGGGCAAGGAGAAAGGGATTTGGTGGTAGGGGTCTGTTACAGACCCCCACACCAAGGGGAAGAAATAGATGCGGGGCTCCTGAGGCAACTCTCGGAGACCATAAAAGCTAAACAGGCGGTAGTCATGGGGGACCTAAACTACCCGGACATCTGCTGGGAGACGCAGACAGCAAGGTCCCATCGCTCACGCAGGTTTCTAACTTGTGTACAGGACCTCCACCTGACACAGGAGGTGTATGGTCCCACTAGGGGGAATGCCATACTGGATCTGGTATTGGCAACGGGAGATGACATGATAGGGGACCTCCAAATCGGTAGCTATCTGGGAGACAGTGATCACCTTATGATAGAATTCAACATAAGACGGCGAGTGGGTAAGGTAACTAGTAGGGTGAAAGTGCTAGACTTTAGGAAAGCTGATCTCATTGCACTCAGGCGATTAGTCAAGGAAGCACTGCAGAGTAGGAGTTTTGATGGGATGGGTGCCCAAGAAGGGTGGCTGTGCCTAAAGGAAACGATCCTTTGGGCACAAAGCAAGACGATCCCCGAGCGAGGCAAAAGAGGGAAAGGGGCCAGGAGGCTTCCATGGCTGACCAGAGAAATCCAGGGCAGCATAAGGGCCAAAAGGGGAGCACATAAAAAGTGGAAAAAGGGTGAGATCACTAAAGATGAATATACCTCCTCTGCTCGTGCTTGTAGGGAGGCAGTTAGGCGGGCCAAAGCTACCATGGAGCTGAGGATGGCAACCCAAGTAAAGGACAACAAGAAATTGTTTTTTAGATATATTGGGAGTAAAAGGAAGGCCCAGGGAGGAATAGGACCCCTGCTAAATGGGCAGCAGCAATTGGTGACAGATAGAGGGGACAAGGCTGAACTCCTCAACGAGTTCTTTGCCTCAGTGTTCCTAAGCGAGGGGCACGACAAGTCTCTCACTGGGGTTGTAGAGAGGCAGCAGCAAGGCGCCAGACTTCCATGCGTAGATCCTGAGGTGGTGCAGAGTCATTTGGAAGAACTGGATGCCTTTAAGTCGGCAGGCCCGGATGGGCTCCATCCAAGGGTGCTGAAGGCACTGGCCGACGTCATTGCAGAGCCACTGGCGGGAATATTCGAATGCTCGTGGCGCACGGGCCAAGTCCCGGAGGACTGGAAAAGGGCTAACGTGGTCCCCATTTTCAAAAAGGGGAGGAAGGAGGACCCGGGCAACTATAGGCCGGTCAGTCTCACCTCCATCCTTGGTAAAGTATTTGAAAAAATTATCAAGGCTCACATTTGTGAGAGCCCGGCAGGGCAAATTATGCTGAGGGGAAACCAGCATGGGTTTGTGGCGGGCAGATCGTGCCTGACCAACCTAGTCTCTTTCTATGACCAGGTTACGAAACGCCTGGACACAGGAGGAGGGGTGGATGTCGTATACCTGGACTTCAGGAAGGCCTTCGATACGGTATCCCACCCCATACTGGTGAACAAATTAAGAGGCTGTGATGTGGATGACTGCACAGTTCGGTGGGTGGCGAATTGGCTAGAGGGTCGCACCCAAAGAGTCGTGGTAGATGGGTCGGTCTTGACCTGGAAGGGTGTGGGTAGTGGGGTCCCACAGGGTTCGGTCCTTGGACCGATACTCTTTAATGTCTTCATCAGCGACTTGGACGTGGGAGTGAAATGTACTCTGTCCAAGTTTGCAGATGACACAAAGCTATGGGGAGAAGTGGACACGCCGGAGGGCAGGGAACAGCTGCAGGCAGACCTGGATAGGCTGGACAAGTGGGCAGAAAACAACAGGATGCAGTTCAACAAGGAGAAATGCAAAGTGCTGCACCTAGGGAGGAAAAATGTCCAGCACACCTACAGCCTAGGGAATGACCTGCTGGGTGGCACAGAGGTGGAAAGGGATCTTGGAGTCCTAGTGGACTCCAAGTTGAACATGAGCCGGCAGTGTGACGAAGCCATCAGAAAAGCCAATGGCACTTTATCGTGCATCAGCAGATGCATGACAAATAGGTCCAGGGAGGTGATACTTCCCCTCTATAGGGCGTTGGTCAGACCGCAGTTGGAGTACTGCGTGCAATTCTGGGCGCCGCACTTCAAGAAGGATGCGGATAACCTGGAGAGGGTACAGCGAAGGGCAACTCGTATGGTCAAGGGCCTGCAGACCAAGCCCTATGAGGAGAGACTAGTGAAACTGGACCTTTTCAGCCTCCGCAAGAGAAGGTTGAGAGGCGACCTTGTGGCTGCCTATAAGTTCATCACGGGGGCACAGAAGGGAATTGGTGAGGATTTATTCACCAAGGCGCCCCCGGGGGTTACAAGAAACAATGGCCACAAGCTAGCAGAGAGCAGATTTAGACTGGACATTAGGAAGAACTTCTTCACAGTTCGAGTGGCCAAGGTCTGGAACGGGCTCCCAAGGGAGGTGGTGCTCTCCCCTACCCTGGGGGTCTTCAAGAGGAGGTTAGACGAGTATCTAGCTGGGGTCATTTAGACCCAGCACTCTTTCCTGCTTATGCAGGGGGTCGGACTTGATGATCTATTGAGGTCCCTTCTGACCCTAACATCTATGCATCTATGAATCTATGAAAGCATAACATGCAACATGGCCCAAAGAAATCCAGTTCTGACCTAGAACCCAAACAGAGGCAAGTAAGTACTCCTCTCTTTGGTGCTGAACTGTTTAAGGAATACAATGTATCAGCTTTTTCAACTTTAACCACAGCATAAAAGTAGCATGTAAGAATTACAAAGAAAATAAACTAGCCATAGAAAAGGTGGTATCCTTGTAATGGACACAGAAAAAGAAATGAGAAAGAGCTCTCTCAATGTTATGTTGGCGTTCGGTTTAATACTCATTTTTGCACAATATTTTTAAACAATTCTCCCAAATGTTAATCTTCATGGGTCCATGAAAATTTTTGTGCTGGATTAAATCAGCATCCCACCTATTCCAGTATCCTGTCTCTAACAAAAGGTCAGCATTAAATGTCAGAGGGAAGTAGAAGATAGACTTAAGGGCAATTATGAGATAACTAGAGTAATTTTTTCCTAATTCGCAATACTCAGAAGTTGGTGTAGACCCTCAAGCATGAGGGCTAGTATCCTTTCTAATGCTGTTAGTGGCCACATACAGGCATTCAGTTTCTACTGGAAGAACTGCCATTCTCCCAGTAGAAACCAGAAGTGTACAGATGTTTTCGCTGTCTCCCAGGCCAAAGATAGCAATTCAGAGAGAAAAAATAAGCTTATCCAACCAGGAAGAAGTCTGTCCCAGGAAAGTTTCTTGTGGGAAAATAGAAGTTTGTACACTTTCCATAGTTTAACTCCTCCTGAGGACCATAGTTTCATAGTTGATAGGGTCAGAAGGGACCTGAGGAGATCATCTAGTCCGACCCCCTCCCGTGGCAGGAAAGAGTACTGGGGTCAAACGACCCCAGCCAGATGTTTGTCC
The DNA here is from genome assembly GCF_030867095.1 of Alligator mississippiensis. NCBI lineage: Eukaryota > Metazoa > Chordata > Crocodylia > Alligatoridae > Alligator > Alligator mississippiensis. Next base: position 410,002,826 of record NC_081824.1, read on the forward strand.
AGCCTTTTTTTAAAGACACCCCAGGGTAAGAGCCAGCATCACTTCTCTCGGAAGTTGGTTCCAGATCCTAGCCACCCTGACAGTGAAATAGAGCCTCCTAATGTCTATCCTGAAACTACCCTCTGCTAGCTTGTGGCCGTTGTTTCCTGTAACCCCCAGGAGTGCTCAGGGGAACAGGGACTCTCCCAATGCCTGCCGGTCTCCCTTGACTAGTTTGTAGACTGCCACTAGATCCCCTCTCAGCCTTCTCTTGTGGAGGGTGAACAGGTTCAGGTCCCTCAGCCTCTCCTCGTACGGCCTGCCCTGCTGCCCCCTGATCATGCAGGTGGGCCCTCCTTTAGACCCTCTCCATATTGGCCACATCCCTCCTGAAGTGCAGCACCCAGAACTGGACACAGTACTCCAACTGCGGCCTGACCAGTGTCACATATAGAGGGAAGATCACCTCCTTGGACCTGCTTGAGATGCATCTGTGAATGCATGACAAGGTATGGTTGACCTTCCTGACTGCATCCCCACTTTGTCGGCCCATGTTCGTTGTGGCATCAGTGATGACTCCAAGATCCTCTTCTGTCTCAACACTGGCAAGAAGGGAGTTCCCCAGCCTGTAGGTATGCTGCTGGTTCTTCCTCCCCAGGTGCATTACCCTGCACTTGTCAGTGTTGAACCCCATCCTGTTCTCATCCACCCACCCCTGTAACCTGTCTAGATCCACTTGCAGCCTGTTCCTTCCTACTAGCATACCCACTTCACCCCACATCTTAGTGTCATCTTTGAATTTGAACAGGGTGTTTTCTATCCCCTCGCCCAAGTCACTGATGAAGATGTTGAATAGTGTGGGCCCAAGGACCGAGCCCTGGGACCAGGAAGAGTGGAGCTCTGGGGAAAAGCTCCTCTGCCTTCCCAAGACTGGGGTCACCCCAGTTTGCAACTGCACCAGCCAGTCCCACAGACTAGGAGTGGAGAGGAGAAGCAGAGCACCGGGGTCACCAGTGTGAGAAGTGGTTAGGGGGCTTGGCCCTGCTGCTCTAGTCCCCCAGGAATGAGATGACTAGGGTATCCCATGCTTTCCCCAAACTGAGACCACCCCAGTCTGGTGGAAGGCACAAGGAGCAGGGGAAAAGATACAGCTGTAGACTGGACATCTGTACTATTCCCTCCAGTCCCAAAATAATTTTGGGACAAAGTTTCTACTGCTAGAAATTAATGTTTGTATACAGCCAGTACTTACCATAGGATTTCTAGAGATTACTTATTTCCCATATAAAAGGAATCAACCATTTCTAAATCCTGTTAGGGTTTTAGCCTTCATGGTATCAACTGACAAAGAGTTCAACAAGGTAATTTTGTGTTACATGAAAAAAAAAAAAGTTTTGATTAGCTTCGAATTTGTCACCTTCAAATTGCATCAAATGGTCCCTTGTTCTTGTGTTACAAAAGAGATTAAATAGAAGCTGCTAATCTACCCTATATCATATCTATATTGTTTACTTTTATCACACTGGGTCTTATTTATCTGTTCTCTAAGGGCTAAGAGTCCATCTTTTCAAGCATCAATCTTCATATAATTTTTTTCATATCTCAAATTAGCACTGCTTATCCCTGGGCTCTTTCTTATACTTCAATATATCTACAATCAACACGAGAAGAATAAAAAACTGTTTCAGATAAAAACTTCAAGTGCAAAGTGAGGTAATTCAGATTTTTATCTATATGACTGCATCTATAATCCCAGGAGAGGCTGATTTATCCATTTCTGTTGGAGGTCAGGATAGGGTGAGCTAGAGAATCCTAGACTGATAATCTGTAAATGAATTCTGGGAAAGGAATCATGGGGATTAAGAGAGGGAAAAATAGCTGGTTCTCTCAACAATAAGATGATCTACTTCTAGACGGAAATTGGTGGGAGATGATTCCTAAAACAAAGAGTCTTCCTTGTAGGTTCAAAAGGGAATTTTGCTACAAAAAAACAAAAAACCACAAGCCAGTCTTTTAGGATCAAAGGAGAGTAGGGCTGGAAGACACCTCATCAAGTCATCTAGTCTAACTCCCTGCTCAAGCCCTGACTAAACTACCGCAGCCAAGTGTCTGCTCAACCTGCTTTTGAAAATTTCCAGAGACAATGATTCCACAATTTCCATAGGTAACCTGTTTTAGTGCTTGCCCACCCATGTAGTTAGAAAATTCTTCCTAATCTCCAAACTGTATTTCCTCGGATGCAGCTTGAGACCACTGGTCCTAGTCCTATCCCCTATAGCTCCAGAGAAAAGGTTAATCTCCATCCTCTTAATAATTGTCTGTATTTGAAGACCTTTATCAAATCCCCCCATTGTCTTCTTGAAGCCTTTACTCATAAGGCATGATTAGAGGTCTGGGAAACATTTTTTGTCACTTTCCATTGGACTTTCCAATCTGTCCACAATTTTTTTGAAGCTTGGGCCCCAAAACTGGATAGAGTACTCCAGGTGAGGCTTCATCAGTGCCAAACATGGTGGAAGAATCACTTCCCTTGATTTGGAAGAGACACTCCTGTTAAGAAACTCCAGTATGTTTTTTCTTTTCTTTATGTGGACTTCAAGACAGCAGAGGGTGTTAGGCCTGGTTACAGGTTTTTAAAAAAATTAAGCACACAAACGCACATGCACACATACTTTCAGTCTTTGTTTCCAACATTTCGGGGCAGGGGGGAAAAAATAAAGTTTAAGGGAGAAATGATTGAGTCTAATGTTAGCATTGCACAATCGTAACTGAGTTTAGTTCACTTGCTAAGAAATGTTCATTTTGTATTATAAAGCGGAGTGAGATTAGTCTGATTTGCTCCTGAATATTACACTCTCCCAAATGTTTACATATAAGAAACTGTATTCCAGAAAAATATGAATAGTTACATACTGAAAACTTAATTTACATACACTACCCCCCAAAATGAATGTTTACTTATAAATTCCAAATCACCAAATTATTTGCAAGCTACAATTCTTCTATAAACACAACATTCAGCACCTTTGCAAGGCGCACACAACAACAACAACAAGCCCCAGCCTCTGTGGCTCCTGGTAGGATGTTGACAAAGGCTTTAATTTTTTTAAATCCTAGAATTCTTGTCTCAAATTCCTCTCCTTTCATTCGCTTAAAATGCCGCTGTCCCTGGGCTTCGAGTTTTGGGTCTGCTCATCAGAACAGGCATACTCCTCCATCTCCAAAGACTTTCCATAAAATCCCCTAATTGGTCCCACTAGGGGGAATGCCATACTGGATCTGGTATTGGCAACGGGGGATGACATGGTAGGGGACCTACAGATCGGTAGCCATCCGGGGGACAGTGATCACCTAATAATAGAATTCACCGTAAGACATCGAGTGGGTAAGATAACTAATAGGGTGAAAGTACTAGACTTTAGGAAAGCTGATTTAAATGAACTCAGGCGATTAGTCAAGGACGCACTGCAGAGTAGGAGTTTTGAAATGATGGGAGCCCAAGAAGGGTGGCTGTGCCTTAAGGAAATGATCCTTCGCGCACAAAGCGAGACGATCCCCATGCGGGGTAAAAGAGGGAAATGGGCCAGGAGGCTTCCCTGGCTGACCGCAGAAATCCAGGGCAGCCTAAGGGCCAAAAGGGGAGCACATAAAAAGTGGAAACAGGGAGAGATCACCAAAGACGAATATACCTCCTCTGCTCATGCTTGTAGGGAGGCAGTTAGACGGGCCAAAGCTACCATGGAGCTGAGGATGGCATCCCAAGTAAAGGACAACAAGAAATTGTTTTTTAGATATATAGGGAGTAAAAGGAAGGCCCAGAGAGGAATAGGACCCCTGCTAAATGGGCAGAAACAATCGGTGATGGACAGGGGGGACAAGGCTGAACTCCTCAACGAGTTCTTTGCCTCAGTGTTCCTAAGCGAGGGGCACGACAAGTCTCTCATTGGGGTTGTAGAGAGGCAGCAGCAAGGCGCCAGACTTCCACGCGTAGACCCTGAGATGGTGCAGAGTCACTTGGAAGAATTGGATGCCTTTAAGTCAGCAGGCCCGGATGAGCTCCATCCGAGGGTGCTGAAGGCACTGGCCGACATCATTGCAGAGCCACTGGTGGGAATATTTGAACGCTCGTGGAGCACGGGCCAAGTCCCGGAGAACTGGAAAAGGGCCAATGTAGTCCCCATTTTCGAGAAGGGGAGAAAGGAGGACCCAGGCAACTATAGACCAGTCAGTCTCACCTCCATCCTTGGCAAAGTCTTTGAAAAAATTATCAAGGCTCACATATGCGAAAGCCCGGCAGGACAAATTATGCTGAGGGGAAACCAGCACGGGTTTGGTCAGGCACGATCTGCCTGCCACGATCTAGTCTCTTTTTCTGACCAGGTTACGAAACGCCTGGACACAGGAGGAGGGGTGGATGTCGTATATTTAGACTTCAGGAAGGCCTTCAATACGGTATCCCACCCCATACTGGTGAACAAGTTAAGAGGCTGTGACTTGGATGACTACACAGCCCGGTGGGTGGAGAATTGGCTGGAGGGTCGCACCCAGAGAGTCGTAGTGGATGGGTCGGTTTCGACCTGGAAGGGTGTGGGCAGTGGGGTCCCGCAGGGCTCGGTCCTTGGACCGATACTCTTTAATGTCTTCATCAGCGACTTGGACGAGGGAATGAAATGTACTCTGTCCAAGTTTGCAGATGACACAAAGCTATGGGGAGAAGTGGACACGCCGGAGGGCAGGGAACAGCTGCAAGCAGACCTGGACAGGTTAGACAAGTGGGCAGAAAACAACAGAATGCACTTCAACAAGGAGAAGTGCAAAATGCTGCACCTAGGGAGGAAAAATGTCCAGCACACCTACAGCCTAGGGAATGACCTGCTGGGTGGCACGGAAGTGGAAAGGGATCTTGGAGTCCTAGTGGACTCCAAGATGAACATGAGTCAGCAGTGTGACGAAGCCATCAGAAAAGCCAATGGCACTTTATCGTGCATCAACAGATGCATGACGAATAGGTCCAAGGAGGTGATACTTCCCCTCTATCGGGCGCTGGTCAGACCGCAGTTGGAGTACTGCATGCAATTCTGGGCGCCGCAATTCAAGAGGGATGCGGATAACCTGGAGAAGGTCCAGAGAAGGGCCACTCATATGGTTAAGGGCCTGCAGACCAAGCCCTACGAGGAGAGACTAGAGAAACTGGACCTTTTCAGCCTCCGCAAGAGAAGGTTGAGAGGCGACCTTGTGGCTGCCTATAAGTTCATCACGGGGGCACAGAAGGGAATTGGTGAGGTTTTATTCACCAAGGCGCCCCCGGGGGTTGCAAGAAATAATGGCCAGAGCTAGCAGAGAGCAGATTTAGATTGGACATTAGGAAGAACTTCTTCACAGTTAGAGTGGCCAAGGTCTGGAACGGGCTCCCAAGAGAGGTGGTGCTCTCCCCTACCCTGGGGGTCTTCAAGAGGAGGTTTGATAACCATCTAGCTGGGGTCATCTAGACCCAGCACTCTTTCCTGCCTATGCAGGGGGTCGGACTCGATGATCTATTGAGGTCCCTTCCGACCCTAACATCTATGAATCTATGAATATATGAAAGTGCTAATTCCTGGTTTACCCACCATTCAGAATACATAAAATACTCAAATAAAATGTATACACACACACACAAACAAATATGTATCAGTTCAGGTGCAGCCCCAGTATAGCTTTCCCACATGGACGCTCATCAGGCCACCACGTTTGGGTCCTATAAATATGGACCTACTTAATTCACTATTTTGTGGAAATCATTTTATCAGGCATTGTCCACAAAAATCAAACAATGTCCACGACATCTGTGGAAAAAAAAACAACTTACAGAAAACAAAATGCTAGCTCCCCAGTGGGAGCCAGCAGTCCGCATGGCTGCTGCAGTCCAGCCATGCAACCTGTTGGGGGAGACGCATCAGCAGCATGAGGTGCGGAAGCACAAGGGACATCATTCTCAGCCAAACAGTGACAAGGGGCGGGGTCACATAATGGATAGTCCTCTCGATCAATCAGTGGTAAGGAGGAGGCCACCAGGGTTCCTTGTCCAGAGGTGTGGGGGCCCCCACCACGATAAGCCTGAGAAAATGGCAGTCAGCCTAATGATCTGCCCGCAAAAAATTGACCGCCTACCTCCTCAATTTGGGCAGTCCCTATCTATAACTGCACCCATTACCCTAAAACTACTATATTTTCAGAGTATGTGCTCTTATGTAGCCTTTGGTCTGCGATAGGCTCCAGCCCTACCTCTTCCCTTGGCTTCTCTGGCATTCTTATTGGGCTGAGGCACTTTGTCCATTTAGTATCCTTTCATAGACCCTCAGAGCCCAGCTGTCTTAGACCTTCCTCTGCCCAGCCTCCCCAATAGCTTAAACATGGCTTTTCTCAGAGGCCCAACCTTGTGAGCACTGTGGGTTTAGTTTACCTCTCAAGAGACAGACACAGACTATGTAAGAGTTTCAAAAGCCAACCACTCTTTACTTTACAGCCACATGCATTTTCCCCTCTCAATTTCTCCATCAATCTTGAAACATTTTTTCAAGAATTGAATCTTAAGTCAGAATCCTTTAAGGAGTCCAGAATCTCTCCTCTTCATAGATGGCTTCTCTGAATCATGAAATCTCTCTACCTCCCATGCAGAGTGTTTCCTTCTTCCTCTACCAGTCTTTCAGCTAAGCCAAATCTTTATGCTAAAAACCTTACACCCTTGTGCTACAAATACCCAAGGTTCCCATGTCTCTGAGTCCCTCAAACTCCCCCTGAAGTCACCAGGCTCCGGGTTTTCTATAAGATCCACCATTAATCCATTAGCTTGGCTTTGATAGCATACAAGGCCTTTGACACATAATAAAGGAAAAAATAAAATATGGAAGTAAACAAGAAATGAGACAAAAGACAAGGTGTTTTTTTTTCCAAGAAAAACTATATTTAATTAGTTTAATAAACTTTTATGAAAAGATAACTGACTTCTCCGATAAGAACCATGCAGTAGGCTTAATTTAAACCAAGTGTTCGATACTGCACCTCTTTGGAAAATACTTGGCAGCAAAGAGATGATGGGCTTAATAACAATAATTGTGAGATAGATATGGAGTTGGCTGAAAAGGAGGCTACTTCAGGTTACAATGAGAGATGAGTTTCACTAACTGGAAGTTTAATAGTATAAAAGTGCAGAGGCATGCACTTAGGGACCAGAAGTAATTACTTTAGCTATAAGATGGGGGTGTGCAGACTGGAGATAACTGATAGAGAGAGGGACCTAGGTATATTAATCGATCATAGGATGACCATGAGCTGCTAGTGTGATGTTGCTGTGAAAAAGGCTAATACAATTCTGGGGTGTGTTAGGCAGCATATATGGAGTAGAAACAAGTATTAGTACCACTGTGGAAGGTACCATGCCTTTTAGAATACTGTGAGTGTGTCTACATGTGTGCTTTAATATGCATTAGCCTGTTTTAATGTTCATTAAAGCATCACAAAAACACCATGCACTTTTGCTAATGCGCATTAAAATAGCCTAATGCACCTTTTTCTAGTATCTCACAGTGGAAGTACTAAATGCAATGTGCATTAGCAAAAGCACCTTAAACACATAGATGTGCCCAGCATCACCAAAGTTAAAAAATATATATTTTTAAATTTTTTTTTTAAAAGAAAGAGGCAGTAAATTAACTGAACAAGTACAAAGAAGGTCCACTCCGATAGTTAAGGGAATGGAGACCTTATCTAAGAAAGATTAAAGGCATTTGGCTTGTTTCACTTAAATAAATGCAGACTGAAAGAGGGTATGCGAGATGGGGGGTTGTTTTGTTTTACAAATGCATTAATGGAGTGAATATTAAAGAGGAAGATTTTTTTAAGCTAAAAAATAAATACCTGCATAAGATCTAACAGTACAAACCAGTTGTGAAAAAAAACTGAGCTGGAAATTAGAAGAATTTCAACTCTCAGAAGTGAAATGTTAGAATAAGCAAACTAGTGGTGCAGAGAATCTGAACCATTTTCAGATTGAACTCAATGACTTTATAGACGGCATAGTATGATACAATAGGAGGGCAGAATTTCAAATCAGTATGTGAGATATGTGGAATCAAGTACTTGCAATGCCCATGTTAGCATGCAGAGATACCTGCCACACTGCAAGAGTGTACGTATCTGGAAATTGCATATTTGAAGGCTGTTGCCTATAGGGGCCAGGAAAGAATTTTCTTCCCCTTCATGAATGCCACTGGCGGACATTAATTGAGGTCCACATTCCTCTAAATCATTGGCTACACCTAAGGCTGGGGTTTTTGACTATTGTGTACAGGTGTTCCTGCCAGTACTTAGAACTAAAAGCTTCTGTGTGTAAGGGTCTCTCTTTTGCTCAGGGTCACTGAATTTGAAGTCATGAAGAACTGTTCCCCAGGTCAGAATAGCAAGGACTGCACTGGTTTTGACCTTCCTCTGTAGTATGGTCCACTTCCTAAGATCCTCTGAGTATATACTAACCAATTACTTTTTTATCACTCTAGTGGCAGGGAATTAACTGGCAATGACCTCGTATTCCATGCTTTTACCCAGGGCATGTTGTGGAGTGTTTCTGCTATATATAGCTTTATGCCTAATAGCATAGTTCAAGGGTTTGAATTTGTGATTTACAGGTGTCTTTGGGTAAATGGCTGACTGTGAAATCAGAACTGGACTCAGTAACTAGACTCAGTGGCCTACCTGTCCTATATTCCTCTCAGCTTCTCATCTCTTTGGTCTGCTCCTTGAGAAAAGTCCAGTACCTCAAACCCACCCTTCCCTTCGGACAAACTTGGAGTGGCTGGTTTCTAGAGGGTTCAACCATCCCCTTGGATGGGAGCTATCAAGATTTTGCAGCCTTTCATCATCTGGTCTGACAAAACCTTGACAGCTTATAGCAGGCTATGTACACATTCAATGATACAGCAGTTTTATAAATTTAACTAGAATTCATAATCTGTATATTGGGAGACTCCACAAATCCTCATACCAACCGTCTCCAAATTAACTTTTGAAACAAGTCTATTCACCACTTCTGAAATGATAAAAATAATTCCTAGTCCTCCTTTATATGATTATATCAAATACAGCATGTTCAAGGAAAAAAATGCAGCTATACTCCATTAAGACTGGTTTTTCACAGGTGAATGGAGATGAATGTCTATTGAATGGATTACTACAGAATGAAGTACCCACAGAAATGCACTGCTGGGTTTAATAGTAATACACTAATTATGTCAATAGAGCAGCAGATTAAGAACACATCTCCTTCCCACTGTGGAACTAGACTTCCCCGTACTTGAAAAAAAATCAAGAGATTTTCCCCTTAACTTATGAAGATAAAATTTGTTCTTTTCACTTCACCCATGCAATCCTATGGGAATACACATATAAAACTGCAAAAGTTATCCTGCTACAGCAAGTATTTGATTGTTTATAAGTAAGTTATTTCTTATTTTCTAACCTTAGTCTATAAGGGCATTTTTACACATGCTGCAGGACGTGGAGCCAGGTGCTTTAATTAGTAAAAAGCACCCACGCATCATGTGAATCAGCAGCGCAGCATGTCCCCATGCTGAAAAAACAGCAGCAGGGCACTCTGAATTAAAACTCATTGAATATGTTTTTTTTCAAAAGCACCCCGCCGCCATTTTTTCAGCGCAGAAATTCACTGCACTGCTGATGCACATGTCGCAGAAGGCTGCCGGAGTATGTCAGTTTCCATGCTCCAGCAGACTCAATTAATCGAGTCTGCTCCGACACACTGGATTTCCATCATGTTAAAGCGGGCTTCGCGCACATGTATAAGAACCCTAATGTGAATTTCAAGCAAACAGTACAGATAGACAAAACAATTTTAGCTAATGGGGGAAGAAAGGGAGAATTGTCCACATCTGCTGTTCCATAGTAACTTACTGAATCCTTATCTATTCTACAATAAGTGGAAGCTAAACTGAAGTGGTTTACTCCTGAACTAAACTGCTAAATTACAGCAATTTAGCTTCCACTTACTGAGGAGACAAAGCAGACATAAATCAGTTTCACAGGATCAGTTTTACACGTACAGTAAGGACCCATCCCTTTTAAACACAGTAAAAAGTTTTTTCTTGCTTGTCCAGGATTTTTACATCACAATATAAATCAGTTGTAAACATTATGCACATTTTTGGTTCTCATCTGAAGCGTTATCATCTCAGAAGAAAGAATGCCAAAATTCTGCAGTTCTAATTTTTTTATGTTGAATCTCCAGGAACTTCTGCCAAAAATAATGATCAATTCAAAAAGGAAAATACTTGGACTGGTGGAGACCCCAGACTATGTGTTTTGTGGATGAGCTGTTAAAAGAGTATTATCCAGACTTCCTCAGACAAGAAAGATTCACTTTAATCTATAGCCTTAAACTTGTCATGGAGAAGAAGCTGCAATACAAGGAAATTTCCTATACCCCATAATGAAAACTCCACATTTCCAGATAACATGCTCCTATTATACACACTTTTCATGCCATTGCACAAGTTTCCCCACACACAAATCTACAGAACACTCAGGGACAAATTTGAACAAATCTCCAAAATGATAAGCAGTGACCTTTCTAGAGAGGCAGATCAACACTGATATCCACTGGGATAATTCTCCCATTTATATTATTTAAAGGAATTGAACACTGCACACAGCAAACAAAAGTGAAGGCTTTTCTCTGCAGCCATAACTATCACCCAACTGATACGGTGATTCTGTTAATGTTCTCATCCTGATCATGTTACCTTTGAAAAGCAAGTTGAAATGAGGAACCAAGGCCATCATTTTCAAATGCACATGCCTAAATTACTTCCTTAGTTGTACCTATCTTTACTTTAGCTCCATGATAAAAGTTAAGGGGAAAAAATACCCTTAGAAACATCAAACAACACAGACAGATAAAATTGACCAAAGGCAGCTTTGTCATTCCTAGAAGAAAAGGGAGGAGAAAAAAAAAAATCATTTACAAAAGAAAAAATCCTGTGGTTTCTAGATTCTGAGATCATACTGTGAATCTTTTAGAGAAAGGCAGAGAAGACAAACCCATCTGAAAATAAATGAGCACCCCTTCAGGATCACTAAGTCTATTCTATATACATCTGTACTGAACTGCCTGAGACACCTTATTTGGAAATAATCAGCTTGCCCTCTGGATAGGCTGAGCTCTGAAGACACTAAAGGGGGACCTCAAAGGCCAACATTTATGTTCCTCTCATCCTGAGGCTAGATGGGAGCCAAGGGATTCTCCAGCTCAGTTCAATGCAGCCTCACAGCTACTCTAATATCCAGCAACCAGTAACTGTTCTGAAGAAGCCATTGTGTCCTCCTGAGACTACTAGAGGGCAGCAATGGCCTCTCCACGTCCCTTTTGAGTCATGGTTCAAATTGCTTTTTATGTTGCTTCCCAGTTTTCTGATGGGAAAAGACCCAAAGTCCCCATCCAAAGAGAATCCATAACTGAACAGCTATCTTGTTTTACATCCCTTTTATATGGCTTGTCTGTACCTTGAGCTAGCCTGGCCCATTCTGTTTGCATACATCTAGTATTTTGTCCATTAGTGCGATGAACAGTTAAAAATGTGTGCACCTGATGTCCCAGGGTAAGATTGTACTCCGGTGTCCTTTTAAAATATTTTATAGATATTTCAACTTCAGTAGAATGTTCTAAAACATGCATTAGACAAGAAGAGTATGTAGGAAGAGATCACTTCTAGTCACCTGAGAGAACTGCTCTGCCAGGGAATTATAGACCCAAAATAAAAATCAGCCTGTTTTCCCAAGAGTCACCCCACCTGTCCCCAACCCTGTCTCTCTCTCAGATTATTTCCTGACAATGTGTTTGTGGGTATAGTATATAGCCAAGTAATGTGTGAATCTTTCAAAGTCTTTCAAGACTAAAGAGTAAATTATGTGTTTTTATATACTGCTGCACAGAGGCAGCAGGGACCAAGCAATGAGCTTTTATAAATCAAAAGATAAATAATATGTGAAAGCAGGGCATTATGGCAAGTTATGTTTCAGAAGGCTGACTGTCATTATAGCAGAATACTACAGAATTCTAATGCTCCTTCTACCCTATTTGGATTACGCAAAAATTTAGTACCTCCCACACAAGCAGGAAATGGGCTGGGTTTTAAAAACCAAAGCAGAAGATACTTCTCAAGATTTCACTTTTTCTCCTTTTTTTGTCCTACTCCTAACACTTTTATCCCCCAATGTTCCATTTGAGTTAGAATAAATTCATATTTGTTGAACTCATGGGCATACTGCAAAGACCATCTGTCTGAGTAATCACTGGCAGAGGACTGAAGCAAAGGAGGATGGAATTTGTCAGAGGAAAAGTACAATGGGGATTTTGTGCTATATTGGTCACACAAGTAGGATCAAATGATAAAACAGCAATACTCCATCCTGCTGGCTGCAGTGGTCCATTTTTTTTTTTTTTTTTAATTTCTCTTGCTTTTCTTCTTGTGTAAAAAAAAAAAAAACCAAAAAACACACAACTGAATTCCAGACTAAATGGTAAAGAGAAGACATGAATTTGTAAGACTAAAATCAAAATTAAAAAACAAAACTGAATGCATTACTCTGATGCCTCACTGAAAAAATACATATTTGTATCACTTTGAAATACTTAGATTAAAAATCATATAATAATGCAAGGAGTTATCAGCCTGAATAATGTCTGGGTGTGCATACATTTTTGTGTGCCTGATTAGTGTATCTAAACTCCCACTGCACATATCTCCAATTTGCTCAAATACAAGCCTGAACTGCGTAAAACGACATAAGGAACTGGTGTGCCTAAGCTAGGCAAAATAGTGCCCTTAGATTTGTTTGTACTTAAAAAACCTGAATCCATTGTTATTATTTTTTTTAAAATGAAGTAATAGCCATAATAAAACTTACAAGATTTATTTCTAAATGTAGATTTACTAGTGACAGAAACTATTCATTCTATTTTATAGAGTTTTTTTCCAGACCAGACTTCTCATAGGCCCAAAAAGCTTGGTGGAAAACCTAACGTGATATATTTATATGTATTCAGGGAAATTCAGGTAGCAAGTACAAATAAGCTGTTAGACTGAATAATTCCCAAACAGCACCTACCACTCTGATAGACAAAATGAGTTAACTATCTTATACAGCATGTAGAGCAGTGGTCTCCCAACATTTTTAAGTAGGCGATCACCTTTGGCATTTAAAAGCAACCTCAAGATCAACCATGTGCCACCCCCTTCCTGCCACCCCACAGCAGGTAAGTGTGTGGGGAGGGGACAGATCAAGGCAGAGGGAGATCGAAGCCCCAGCCCTAGCCCCACTTCCTCCCTCATCACTGGGGCCTCTATCTGCCCCCCGCCCCAAAACAGGGATGGAGGGAGGAGGGGCTGGAGCAGGGGCAGGCTCTGCACAGCCAGGACAGTGGACGAAGCCATGCACAGCTTGTCCGAGGGCTGCCGGGGTGGCGGGGGGAAGGGCACACAGTCCAGCAGGGCATGTCGGACAAGATGTGTGCTCCTGGATCTGCACGCCAGCCGGGCTGGCTGCTGCTGCTGCGGCAGGCTGGGGCCAGAGCCACTCCAGGCGGCGCTGGGAGCAGGGCTACGCTGGGGGCTATAGGCACCTGAAAATTCACCATAGGCCCTGCTCCTGCACGCACAAATGCACATGGCCGCTAGGCAGCCGGGAAAGCAGCTCCTGCAGGTAAGTCGGGGGTGAGGGGGAACTGAAGGAGGGAGTTGGGTAGAGCTGGGGCTCCTGCTCAGCCTGGGCAGTGTGTGGGGCTTGAGGCCCAAGGCCATGCACGGCCACAGGCCCCAAGCAGGGTGCAGGACAGGGCCACAATTGGCTCATCCAGGGGAGTAGAGGGGGCTGTAAACCTGCTGCTGTGTGTCATCCTGGGAGCATATGGGGGGCATGTGCCCCACAGATTTGTGCATGGGGCAGAGGCAGGCTGCCCACTGGGAATTCAGGGCTCCCCACCCTGCTGCCCCCTCTCCCCCAGGGCCTACGTGGCCTGGTGGGCAGGACCTGGCATAGCAGGGCAGAACAGACCAAGGCGGGGAAGCTTGATGCCACTGCCACGAGCCCTGTGTCATCATGGCAAGGCACGCCCTGCTTGCCCAGCAGCAGCGGAGGCAGCAGTGTGGGCCTTGCAGCAGCAGCATCAAGTTCCCCCACCCCACCCTGTGCCACCCTGCCACACCAGGTACCGCTCACTGGGCTGCAGAGGCCCCAGGGGAAGGGCAGCAGGAGCAGGGCAGGGATCCCTGAGCCTACAGTAGAAGGTTCTTCTATTGCAGCCTGCCCCTGCCCCACATGCAATTCTGGGGGGCCAACAGGCCTAAGGGGCTGTGGTTGCAGAGTGAGGAGCACCAGCAAGGAGGCTGCAGGTCAGGAGTGAGGGACAATGGCATGGGCAAGGCACTGGCATATCAGGGCTGCTCACCACCACAAAGCAGTGGTGAGAGACAGCTGCAGATGGACCCACGTCCTGGTGAGAAAAGGGGGCAGGGAGAGCTCTGATTTTCCATGATAAAAAAACCCCAAATCAAATGCCAAAATGTATGGGTATTTAGCATTTATTTTATTATAGTGCACTGGTGGGCTTCTAAATTGCTTTAAAATTGTAAACATCTCAATAAAACGTTGTGTTCAACTGATACATACAAACACATACACACATTCAGTAGCATTTCATTTTAATCATGGATTTGGGGGGGTTTAATAACAGAATTTGCAAAATTTTAATCAGAGAATTATTTTTTGAACAGAGAAAGCCAGGATCCCTGACAATACTTTCCAATTAACATTATTGGGACTTGGCATGAATGCTCCATTGAGATTTATACAACCAGCTAGACTAGTAATGCTTCTCAAAAGTTATAGTTGTAGGCCCTTTTCAGACTTCTGCAGACATTTTGCAAGGTCAATTGAAAGATCCACATCATTAACTTCAACAGGCTTTGAACCTGGGTATATGAATTACTGTCTAGGAGAGCTCTCAAAAGTCTCTACCTCCTTCAAAAAAAACCCACAAAAAAAAAAAAAACAAACCCTGCTCCTACCAGTATTTCCATGAAACTCAAAAGGAAGTCTACTAGACATAGTATTAAGAGAACAGTTTCACGGCATTTTCCTGGAATGTGGCCAAGTTAATCAAAATATATTTCCTCCCTTCTTAAATCCCTCCAAAAATAACTAACAACTAAAACTGGATTTAACACTTGGATTTAAAACTGGATTTAACATCATGCGTGGGAAAAGGATAAAATATATAACATGCACAAATAATCTTGTGATGGATATGACTAGTGAGTGATGTCTACAGGGATTGCTCAACACTAATGAAAATATGAAGAATTCATCTGGCAACATCCCTTGTAGGTAAGGAACACATACATTAATATTGCCCAGAGGCACTTAACCTAGGCAACTATATTCCTTGTGTTTGTTCAAAGAGGAGACTACACAGATTGTTCAATGCATCTATTTCCATACCTTTGGGAGTTTCTTGATCCCTTTTTAGATAGGCAGTGCAGTGCATACTTCATGAACAACACAGGAATAGCCCATGGAGATGTGCACAATGACGCATCAATTCAGAGCCCCAAGAATCAAATACATTAAACAATGTTATGTTGTGACCAAAGAGTGTTTTTAAACAAAGTAAAAGGGGTTTTTATGCATATTGTAGAACTAATTTTTTCCTTTGTCAGACAAGGGAATAAAATGAAACCATTTTACCTTAAGAGACGACACACCAAGCTTCTATCTAGTGAAAATTAAGCCATCCAACTCCTCTCATAAATGCAATTTATAATGGAAACACCTATAAGCATCCTCAACTTCAGCAGCACTGCCAAGAACCATTGCAATTAGGCTAGAAACACTTTATTTTGCATCATGAAAGGAATGCACTCAGTTTTATTTGTTATACAGGACCATGCCATCCAAGCGCAGGCAGCAGCAACATTTACTGTGAAATTCATGGGAAGATAACAGCTGATTTAAAAGAGGATCATGTAAGTCTAGTTAAGGAGCAACTTTAGAAGATTATTTTCAATTACTGAGATAACATCATGGCTCCTCTCAGGAAAAAAAAAAAGAAAGGTATGTTTTATACACCACACAGTGTATGAAAGCTTTAAAAATAGTCTGCTTTCACCAGCAACATCAACCTCCTACTAATGCTCTTTAACTCTGCTTTTCCCTCCCTCAAGTCATTTCTCCAATTATTTTCAGCATTTTCTTTGACAGATTAATAAAAAGCTGCTTTTGACCACAGATAACAGGCCACAGAATGCCCTTTTACAGAGAATGTGTTTAACTTGCGCTGAAGAATATGGTACCCACTAATGGCTCCCTTCATTCACCAAATCTACAGGGCCAGAGCTAGGAATCAACTTTTTGCAAAGAACTCCTCAGTGAGTTCAGAGAGCATGAGGATGACCACTATATATAATACAGTTGAGTTCAGATCCTCCTAGACTAGTGTTAGGACTTGGGAGAAATACTTTCTCAAACTACAAGAAGTTCTGGTGCAACAGCTTCCCCAATGTATATGGAAGTGCTGTAAACCCAGAATGAAGCCCTACCTCCGACTTCCCTCAGCAAATTAATTCATGCCTAGATCTGTATGCCTGGTCTTTTAATAAGACAAGCAGCATCTCTACTGGTGTAGACATGCAGACAGAGTCAAAATAATCATGCAGGATGTATACTGAACACTGGGACTTAAGTGGTCCCATACTATTTTAGCTCTGTTGCTGCCCACCAATACTTTTCTGTGGGCAAGACGGACTACATTTTGCAGAGACCGTGTTCTTTGGACAGCAGAAAAACTAAACCTAAAAAAAAAACCTAATGGGCAATAAATAAATAGATTTGAGATTTATTTTATTCTGCACAGCAACCCAGAGACATATCATGAACATACATTAGTCCTCTTAAGATAACTACAAGAGATATTGAAGGAGCTGACAGTGCTATCTTGTAACATTCCCTTCAGACCACCATCAAATCAGTATAGTGCAATACTGCAGCTCTTCAGTACTTTAGTTAGACTAAAACATGCAGCACATAAAATGGATGCGTTTCATGGACGGAAAAAAACAAACAAAACTAATCTATATGGTCCAAACACATCTATCACAGGTAAAAAGGATATGCATGTGATAGCTTAATTAATAGTGCTGCAGAGAAGAAAGACATCGTGGTAGAGAGAGAAATACTTCCCCTATCCTTGCATTTAAGATTAAAAAACCTGCCCTGTCACAACTTAGAGCAAGATTGTTGGCTCATCACCTACGCCAGTGTACACATGTCAAGACTGTTTTGTATAGCAGGATTTGTTCACTCATATTGACAAAATGAATGCCTCTCTTTTTTTGGTCGTTTTTTTTTTTAGAGAGGAAAAAAAAAAAAAAAATCAACCCATTGAAAATAACTCCCTAATCTACTATCCTTTCAATAGAATTGAAGTGCACTTCACATTCACACAGTACACAAGCATCTTGAATTAGCAGGGAACTATTTTTAAACACATGAAGGATAAGATATGAAATTAGTTTCATGGGGAACAGAGAACCTTGGAGATTATTTACTTTCCCTTAATTACTTTGACTCACCACTAATTTAGCTTTCCTATGGTACTAAATATTTCACATTAGAGTGTTGAACCAAAGGACATAAGAGTACAGTTCTTAAGCATTTAGGATTAGTGACATTTTTAAAACACATAAAGAACACATCCTATTGACTCACCCTATAATAAAAGGGGTAAGATACACTGTACTATACCAATAATTCCCTCTGTGTTACCTCAAAAGTCAGGATCCTTATTGTTCACAGGTAGGGAGCTTTGTTTGGGAAGATCAAAACTCTGAACTGGCTAATCCTACTGTACAACTACCTACGGGGTAGGACTAGAAATAACGAAGAAAAGTGGATCACTAAGGGGGAAGATTACAATTAATAGAAACATACTTCAGACAGTAAAATAAATTAAGTAAAAATCAATATTCTGCCAAGGGAGAAAACCAAGGTGCCGTGTCTGAAGATATACAATTAGTGATATATACATTATTGAAAATAATACACAGTACATGGTTTGATGGCATACATCAATCTTCATCACACAGGACATAAAATACCAATCAGTGACATATAAATACCCATTAATGACAGCATACTTGATCCTGTTGTTTGGTGTTGTATTGTAAGACAACATTCCAAAAAAAGAACCTGTCACACTTGAAACTTGCTCCAATTAAGAGAGTTAGATCCTGCAGCCTACTCATTTTCCTAATAAACAGGTTTGCAATCAAAAGAACGATTGCAGAAAGGCAGAGGAAAAAAAGAAAATAAAAAAAAAAACCAGAACAGAAGCAGGAAAAACAGTACTAGAGAGAGGATGGAACAAGAAGAAAAAAAAAAAAAAAAAGGAGAAGAAAATGAAATGGAAGAAAATGAGCAGCAGAATATTACAGAAATAAAAAACACAGAGAGAGAATGAGACGGAGAGAGAGACAGAGAACACAAAAGCAAGACTGAGAATTAACCGTATTTACTCAAATGTAAGACAACCCTGACTATAAGATGATTCCCTCCCCTGCCACAAATAATTAAATTCTATATATTGAAAATGTATACATTTATTATACTTTTCCAGGTATAGAATCTAAGTATTGGAGGGTTGTCTTGAATTTTCCCCCACTCCCTCCAAACACACTGCTACATCTGGGAAAGCAGTGGCTAGAGATAGGGAGGGAAGTCAGACAGCCCTCTTGCCTTCTACCCTGCCCACTTCTTCTCCCAACAACCTTCCTATCCCCCCACCCCCTGCCACCTGCATCCCCACAGCCTCTGCCTCTTATCCCTATCCCCAGTATCTGCTCCTTCCCCCCCCACTCAGACCTCAGCCTGAGCTGGAGCCACTCCCAGGCCTGAAGCATGTAGAATGCCTTCTCCTGCCCAGCCAATGAGCAGCACAGAGACTGCTCCATGGCCAGACAAGGGCTGAGCTTCCACGTGCTGTGCTCCAGGATGGAGCAGCCCTTGCAGTGTCTGCCAGCAAGGGGGAGCGAAGGTCATAGGCAGGAGAGAAGCTGCAGACAAGAAGCGGGGTCAGGAGGCTGCTGTGGGTCCGATTCTGGCCCTGACCCGGGCTCAGGGCCAGTAAGAGCCACAGCAGTCACCCATTCCCACCCCCCACCCTCACCCCCTGGCTCCATTTTGTATGCAAATGTAAGACAAAGGACTCCCCCCCCCACCCCCACTGATGGGGGTGGGGGGGAGGGCATTTTATAGTTGAGTAAATACAGTAACAGAAATAAAGGTAGACCAGGTAATAGAAAGAAGAAAATCACAGGAAAGAGAGATACAGATGGGCCAGATGCAACAGTAAGTAAGTATCAGATATGGCAACTCAACATCATTTTTGTTCTGAAAATTACATGTAAAACCAAAAGTTTTTTAAAAAGGGACAAGTGAAATGTGTATTTCTTTGGACTGACAGAGTTTCCATTCAAGGCCTACAGCTTAGGGGTTGGTCCCATCTGTGGGTAGAGCAAACAGGGCTTCCATACAGCCCTCTTTAACCCCTATTCATAATAGGACTAAATAAAGAGGCAACTCCTAACTGACTTTTTCTGCCTAAAAATCTGGCACAACACAGAGATGATCATTTTTTATGCTGACCAGTCTTCCCTGGAACAACGCTCGATTCTGTCAAAATATCCCATGTAGCAGTATGTATTACTATTACCCTGCACTTGTAATTACAAGGGCTCTCATTAAGCAGAGTTATCAAAACATTTATTATGGCACAGAACTTAATTCTTCTATCATTTGTCAATGACTGATTTATCAAAATAAATTATTAAACCAATTAGCCAAGCAATCTCTATGAAGCTGCTTTTAAATATCTTCAAGGTCTTCATGGGAGATTTTGATATGGAAGCAGCCTTTTATTTTGGGTGGCATTGTACGTGAATCATTGTACATTTACTGTGGTACTGCAGTAAAACTAGAAGTTACAATTGAAAGAGAGAAAGAGACTTCAGAAATCCAAAAAGAGGCTGATAAATAAAATTGTGATAAATATTTTTGTAAATCTTTTGAAAGAGCATGGATTTTTTTTTTAAATAAAAAACAAACCCAAGCATCATGTTGGTAATTACAATTCAAGGTACTATATTTAAAAACAAAAAACAAACCAAAAAACCCCCCAAAAACCAAAAACCCACAAATATTCAGCCATAAGGAAATACACAGCTAAGGTCCCTAAAAACCAAGATTAATCACTTTTGGACACACTTCTCTAGTCATCAACTATAGAAGTGATCCCTGAAAGTACAAACAGGTGCCCCAATCAACATTTGTTCTACACATACTAGGGACAACACAGTAATTTCATTTTATTATAATGCTTAAAATAGTATATATACACTCTACATAAAAGGAAATATTTTCCTTCAGAATATAAGAAGCACCTACTGCACTGCATTTAATGAGAGACATAAATAGGTACTAGTGAATAACACATTGCACAGTGATGCAGTTACAGTATATTTTCTAAAATATCTGCCCAGAAAAGTACTTGATAAACACCAGTCCATCCATTTTTATCTTTCCTTCATAATAGAAATAATTAGGAGTTACACAACACCCTTAAATGAGCATTCCTTAAATGAGATAATTTACAAAAAGCTGTTTCATTGACAAGTACAGTGAATTCTGATCTTAACCACAGTATTGTGCTAATAAACTGACCCTCAGCCTCAGGGTCCCTGTTCTTATATAACTGACCTATTGTAGGTCACCTTGGATCTTCTACAAGACATAACAAGCATAGAGGTTATATGAGTTAATTGCAGTTACTGCACAATAATGGGCTTTATAATAATATGGTCCCTTTCTACTGAAAACAATTGTCCTCACACTGTAACTCAAGTTTATGATAGCATTATGTAACTTGATAACTATACAATTAGTTAAGATAATGCATTAGCTACATGGGTTTTGACAATAAAATCCAATTTAAGAACCTCACTCCAAAATGAAGACAACTTTGGATAAATTAGATAGCTGGAGAAATATAAAGCTAAATATTCTTCCTTGGACCATATCAGAAACTTAAGAATGAAGAACCAGACTGTCGGTACTTCCTAACTGTTAATCAAGACAGATTCTCCCATAATCTGTGAAATGACTCCAGATTTAAAGCACTGTGATTCAGAATCTAGCCCTATAGATTTAATTCAAATGGACACTTGAGACAGGACACACTTTAAGACGAGCAACTCCATTGGGGTGCCCTGGGACTAAGTTTGTTGCACAGGAGAGTCCAGAAAATATTTTAAAAAGGGATACATGTTTGTACTGAAGCTTGCAATATTGCCAGATTCACTACTCTACTTCCGTCAAAAATGAGGTGAATGTTACTGATCATGTTACAAAGGTAAGAAATGAGGCCTCGTGGCCCCTCCCCACCACCAACTTATCTCCCTACCTACTCCCCCTGGGGAAAAGATACATGTGACACTTGCAAAGTCAATCCACAATCTGGTAGCATACATCTATAAAAACCCAAGAAAAACTGTAGTTGTTCTTCACTTCCAGGTATAATTCCCCTTTTCCTTCTCATCTTTTTGCATACTCTCTAGCATACTCTTTAGAAATTCACCACATATCCCATTTGGAGAAACTGTGGTAAAAGAATGGCTGGAAAAATAGAGCAGATCATTTCAAAACTGAAATTCAATCATTAATATCTCTTTGGTTCTACTTTCATTATTTTCCACCATTTGGGTGCAATGAATTGTGATTATTTCCCTACAAAACGTGGATTTAGGATAGGAATCTCAATTTTCAAATGTTAAGTTATATAAAAGAAGGCTCTCTCACTGTTTTATTCCAGTTACCATATAATCAGGCTTTTTCCTCTCAGTCTTTGATCATTTTATTCATGATCAGACCTGTGCTTAAGTTTCTACAGCTTCTCAGACATATCTTATTTTTTAGTTTGTGTGGTACTTTGCTAACTAATTAGACTGACCCAGATTTCCACTGGGAGAGTGCACACATCAGCCTGTAATCTGTCATAGTCCATCTGAAACCATAAAACTAACTTCCTCTGCTTTGCTAAGTTTAGTCATTCTGTGGAACCTCTTGATGTTTAAGATTCATACTATATTTTCATCAGTCCCATGAGGTCATGCTCACTATACAATTTAAGCGTGCTTATAGTACTTGGATCAAAAGGCAGACACAATCTTCTTGAGTGTCACTAAGTATCATTAGAAAACTGGGATATAAACCTCCATGTAACAATGAGGTTGATGGCAGCTTGTAAACAATTACTGAAATTCCAGATTTCCAGTGTGTTCTTCATTCTCCATGGCATGCAGGGTATTGAACAGCCAAACATCAGAAGGTCAAACTGACTGAACTTCATGAATTCTCTCATCATTTTGTCCTTCAAGCATCTGAAGAGCACCTCTTTGCCATACATTTTATAGCACTGTTGGCTGGCCTTATTGTTAACTTGGATACAATGTTCTGTGGTCTTCTTTACAGAGGCATAAATGATACATTAAGTGGGGCTGCATTTATCTTTGCACAGATGTTTGCAGGCAGGATCACGTCATTCCTTACATTTAGCCAGCCATCTTGCATTAACATCCACGTTCAGTTTTAGTTGTTTTTCCTAGATTTCCTCATCTGCTGTGTCCAGTAGTAGACTGAGAGATTAAATACAGAAGGAGGCGTGTTCAAGATGACGTACTTCAGTCACACCTTTAATATGCATACTTTGTACCACGCCAAGGCGAAGGGGAAAAAAAAACAGCACCAAAATAAAGCCTCTACCTTTTATTGTTTTTAACAAGCAGTTTAAGTTTTTGATAGCAATTCATCCAGAATTAGGCTGATGTCAAAGAATCACAGGATGGCTGGAACAGGGACTTCTATTATCATCACAGCTATTATTCAATGTGGATAATGATAGTATCAAAAGGGTCTCATATGCAGAATTTGATAATTTTGCATATGAGACACTTGGACATGAGTATTCTTGCTCAGTATTCTGCTCCTTCACTTCAACGTTCACTTTTATTCAATTGGTCCTTCAAGATTAAATGGGCTAAGAGACTGATTTTCTGAATTTGTGTGTGTCAAAAAATCTTTTCTATCTTGTTGCTTAATTTTTGGCAACACATATTTTAGATCTGTAATGAAAAGAAACAATTCTTCTTTCAAACCATTTGCTACCTTGTTTCCTACTACTAACATACCTAAAGGTGATGTTAAACTAGATCAGGGCTGCTCAACCCCTTGGCCCATGAGGCTCTACCACACATCCTGTGACAAGCCCCATGGGCCATGGCTCTGTGTGCTAAATCAGGCACGCAGAACAGTGTGTGGGGGCTGCACAAAGCTCCCAGAGCCTGATACCAGCCAGACAGGGGCAGCACAGAGACCCTGGAACTCAATCACAGCTGGACAGGAGCTGGCCAACTGCAGCCTTGGGTCCACCACAATCCGCTGGCTGGGGAATTGGCTCCATGGTCAGACCCAGAGGATGGTGGTTGGTGGAAGCCAATCGTCATGGTGCCCTGTGAGCAGTGGGGTCCCTCAAGACTCTGTCTTCAACATCTTAATTAATGATGTGGACATTGGAGTCAGAAGTGGACTGGCCAAGTTCACCAACGATACCAAACTCTGGGGTAAAGCATCCACACCTGAAGACAGGCAGAAGATCCAGGCTGACTTTGACAGGCTCAGGAAATGGGCCAACGAGAACTTGATGGTGTTTAACACCAAAAAATGCAAGGTTCTCCACCTTGGGAGGAGAAACCTGCAGCATTCTTATAGGCTTGGCAGTGTTACGCTGGCTAGCACTACAGATGAAAGGGACTTGGGGTTCATGACTGACCACAAAATGAACATGAGCCTTCATTGTGATGCTGCGGCTAGTAAAGCAAGCAAAACTCTGGTTTGTATCCATAGATGCTTCTCAAGCAAATCCCAGGACGTCATTCTCCCATTGTACTCAGCCTTGATGAGGCCACAGCTGGAGTACTGCATCCAGTTTTGGGCCCCACAATTCAAAAAGTATATTGAGAAGATTGATAGAGTCCAGAGGAGAGCCACATGCATGATCAGAGGTCAGGTAAACAGACCTTATGATGATAGGCTGAGAGCTATGGGACTCTTCAGCCTGGAAAAGCGCAGGCTCAGGGGTGATCTGATGGCCATCTATAAGTTTATAAGGGATGTTCACCAGGATTTAGGGGAACGTTTGTTCACCAGAGCGCCCCAAGGGATGACAAGGTCGAACGGTTATAAACTCTTCCAAAACCATCTCAGGCTGGACATAAGGAAGAACTTCTTTACTGTCCGAGCCCCCAAGGTCTGGAATAGCCTGCCATCGGAGGTGGTTCAAGCACCTACTTTGAACGCCTTCAAGAGAAATTTGGATGTTTATCTTGCTCGGATCCTATGACCCCAGCTGACTTCCTGCCCCTGGGGCAGGGAGCTGGACTCGATGATCTTCCAAGGTCCCTTCCAGCCCTAATGTCTATGAAGTCCTAGAGCCCAATCCTGGCTGAGCATGGGCAACAGCGAGCCCCATGCTGCCTCCACCTGACCAAATCAGGGTCCAAGGCCCCACATCACCCCTGTCTAGCCCTTGTGTGTTGGAATCAGGTTCTGGCTAGGTGTAGGCGGCACAGGGCTCCACAGGCCCATCCAACCCGTGGATGGGCACCCCACCACTCATTTGGCCAGCAGTGCCAAAAGTGTGAGCACCACTAAACTAGATGGTGCTTTCTTAAGTTATCACCTATATATAGCACCGTGAACAACGCATGCCCCTGGAGGCTGCGGGGGCACGGCGACTGCCCGCAGGCAGCGGTGGTGAGCTCCCGCAGCCAGGCCGGTGGCAGAGGCGGGCTGAGAGGGAGCTCCCATAGGCGGTCAAGGGGGATTGGGGGGAGGGGGGATGAGCAGTGACCACTCACAGGCACTGCCAGAAGCAATTTTCCTCAGGGGGTGCACCGCCAATCTCAGGGGGTGCATGTGCATCCCCTATGCATCACCAGTGTGTAGCACCGAATACTTTTCACATCAGTAGAACTTCACCACTGGGAAGACTGAAGAGGAAAAATAAGATTAGCTAGCTCAGGGCTGCACAACATTTGGGTGCCCCCTTCCCCCTGCACAATTAATAAACTACCCGTCTCACCCCCAGCTGTGGGCTTCTCAATTGCACTACACTGCACAGGTACTTCAGGCCACCAGCTCTCCCAGCACCACAGGCTATTCAGTGCCACCCCACCTGACTCCCTGGGACAGAGACAGGAAGCGGAAGCCAGAAAAGGGAGGGGGCACCCAGAGACCCCCTTCACAGAGGGTAAGAACAATGGCTGGGTGGGAGCCTAAGGGCCACGTGTTAACCCCTTGCAGGCCACATGCAACCTAGGGGCCACCAGTTGTACCTTCTTGAACTATTTTACTTCTTGCCTACCTTGCAGTTCCTAATAGTGAACTATATAATTCATGAACAGTTAATTACACCAAGTAGCCAAGCCCCTCTCTTGAATTACCCATCTCTACAGTGGTTCCCTTTTCTTCCAGATTTTACATAGTTCTTTTACCTTATTTATTGTTTAATAAGCAGCAAGAACTTGATTTTTTCCCCTCCCCCTTTACTTTTCTAGTAATTTTGTGTCCATCCACAGACAGAAATCAGAACATACATTTAACTTTACATTTTTCTAAACACCTTACTTATTTCTGAGTAAAGACATTAAAAAGATGGAAAAAAAAATCCCAACTCCCTCCCCCCAGAAAATAAGACCCCAAAACCAAGTTAGTTATAATTAAAACCTGAGTTTTTCACCACCCTTCAGGTAACAGCATTAAACATGCAGTGTGCCTTATACTTACAAGCTTGATGAGCAACTGGATAGCCCAGCACATTGGCAGAGTACCAAGACTCTCACCTGCAGGTTGGCAGTTTAAATTTAAAGCCCAGTTCTCTAGTCACTGAAAATTTATGCCATCCATGCCATTGTACCAAGCCGTTGCTCCTTGGTTCAATAAAAGGGGGCTGTTTCCATCTATTTCTTAAGAGAAGTATCCACAGAACTCTCACTGGCAAACAAGTACCTTCTTCACACCTTTCCAATGTGTTCCTTGCAATTACATACTGGCAGAATGGCCTTTCATTTGTTGAGAAGGAATCACTAGAAAAGGAAACTCCAGAAACAGCTGAAGTCAGAATTATTTTTTCCCTCTTTTACACACAAAAATTTCTAATTCTTAAGACATGAAACAAACAAATCTGTCCACCACACTTTGTTTACATTTTCACTGTATGCACTGTGAAAAAAATCAGATGGGAGGCAGGAACAAGCATGGAGAGGCAGGCTCTTTGAAGCTAGCAGAACTGTACAGAGTGCTTGCTTATACGTGTGCCCGTCCACCACATTTTGTTTACATTTTCACTGCGCGCTGTGAAAAATCAGATGGGAGATGAAAGCAAGCATGGACAGGCAGACTTTCTGAAGCTAGCAGATCTGTAGCCGATCCGCTTATATACATTTGCCCATCTCCCAGAGGACTGTAAACATAAGCTTCTGTCATGTAGCTATAACTGTACCACCTTGGGCTGTGATCTCATATGTAGGGGTCTACTTAACCCATGGTGAGACAAAGCAATTTTCACAGCATGAAGAACTGATTGGTGGGCATTTCCCAGGGGCCCCACCCATTGCCACTGATTGGGAAAGAGGCATACACCATATAATTTAATAGCAAATCCCATGGAAAGTAAGTTATATCATATAATTTATCATACTGTTATAAATCTAAATGTTAAAATGTAAACCTAACGTTAAATATAGTATACATATAAATTTATATCCAGCATGAATTATAACATATCATAATTTATTATATGCTGCATTCTACAAAAAAAGTTAGAAATACTAATTAATGCTAACCTTAATAGAAATAATTAATTTAAGTTGTTAAACCCTACCATGCAGCATCCACCAGTAGTTGCAGCTGACATTCTCTGTCTCTACAGCGCGAAGACTTCTCCATGCACTGAGCCTGCATGTTCTACATCCACTGAATTGGTTGGAATTGTAAGACGATCAATTTACCACCATCTGAATGTAGAGTTCCTACAGGGAACTGCTTTACACAGTCCTGAGCAGAAATGTATTTTGCTTTTCACTCATCTACTGAGTACAGCATTGCATTTAACTTCTTAAAAGATGGCACAGAACAATTTTCACTTCACTGACTGGTGCCTTCACTTAGTCTATATCACTAGCAGACAGTAGCCCTCAATCGTGTTGGCTTTGTATCACAGGGAGCATTGGGACATCTAAAACAACTAATTACATAAATAAAAAGCTTCAGGTTATTTTCACAGGAAATCCCAGCCAGTGAGATATTTCCTGGAGATCACAGACAATGCCATTTTTCACAATTTCTGCAAAAAAATGCCAAGTAAGTAATGTCACAACTCCAAGGAAAACTCTCAGTGAATTAAGTGGATCGCTTATTTGGTAAGTTCCTTCTGAGTTAGCGTTGAAGTGAATCCAGCACTATTAATCCTACTGTGGAGCATCAGCAGGGAATAACCCAAGTATCTCCATCACCAAAGCACAGGTCTTTATCCCCAAGGGACAATTCCTTTAGCTTATGACAGTTAGCAGCTTTTATTTCATACGCAGAATACATAACTGATTAGGGGACACCTTTTGCCAGCATTTCATACCAACATAGTATTTTATTATTTGCAGATGAAAAATAAAGCAATTTACCACAATTAAAGACCCCTCAGCAATTTTCCAGTCTGGATGTTCACATCTTTTCTAGGAAGATGATTTTAATGCAGTTTTCATGCTCTCTCCAAATTCACTGTGCCATTTTAAGTGGGATATCTGACAGTTTGATATCTTCACTTCCCACCCAAAGAGATTTTTGTGTACCACACTAATAGGTGTATTAGAAATGTCTAAATAGAGTTACTATCATGCTCTAGTCCAGAAATGGCTGCTCTTCATTAGTACGAAGCACTCCCACGTATCACTTGAACAACTTAAGCATTTTACAGGATAAGACCCTCTATCAATATAAGATTTTTACTGTACTTGCATGCAAGTACAGGCTTTTTCTCCTTAAAAAGATATAGGTTATGTGAATTAGAACAGGAAGAGGATAACTCCTCTCCTATTCCCTATAGAACATTTTTTTCTTTCTTGGAAGGATGTTAACACTGATAATCCTGGCTAAGTTCCAACTCCAGCAATTACATTCTGAGCATCTAAATTTCTTCTACTGTTTGCTGAACACCCTTCTGAAACTGCATACAAAAATTGTGGAACCAAATATTTTTTAATTCAACAGCTTCATTCTCTTAACAGTACTGAGCAGAACCAGAGATCTGCTCAGAAGACACCATGTCTCCCTTATTATCTATCCATGCAATCAAGTATACCCATACCATGAGATTCTATTTGTGGGGCTGTATTACAAGTAACTGTATACTTAAATTTTATTGAAAGGCTTTTCATTATCCTTATTTTTTAAAGCTAAAAATAAAGATGCTAAAAAGACCTTTCCAAAGAGGAAGCTAGGTAACAGGCAGAATCTCATTCCAGCTTCAAAACGAAACAGTCAATAAGCCCTGG
The DNA here is from genome assembly GCF_030867095.1 of Alligator mississippiensis. Lineage (NCBI taxonomy): Eukaryota > Metazoa > Chordata > Crocodylia > Alligatoridae > Alligator > Alligator mississippiensis. The sequence goes on from NC_081824.1 coordinate 410,031,568, forward strand.
CTCTACAAACACTTGTAGTCCATATGAAAGACTTTGGGACCAACCATGCATTTATCAAACCAATAAATCCTACACCATCTCACCTGGCTAGCTACTTTGACCAACTCTCTTCCCCACTCATTACTAAACCCAGGAGTTTAAAAGCCCAAAGTCAGACCACACACAGGATGCAATTGGCTTAGAGCACATGATTTGTTTTTAAAGGATAAGCTATTGGTTATTGTCATTGTCCTGGATTCCAAGTCTGTAGTTGCTATTCATCATATTTTTAATCTTTGGCTGGAGGACAAAAAAATGCAAAAAACATACTTGTTTCTTAATATGCTACCAGTGTCTTACATAAATGCATAATTCCAGCTTCAAAAACACTGCATACATTGTGAGAGCTGGAAACATTGCACCTTACCTACAGTATATTCTCAGGCATGGAGCTGGGAGACATCTTACACAAATGCATTTTCTGATTCCTTGGGCTTTCAGCGCAAGTAGACCCACTCTCCATCCACCACTCCACTAGTAAAGCAAGAAGACAGGAGACCCTGATGAGCAGCTGCTTAAAGACCACCCAGCTCACAGGAAACAGCTACTGTGAGTAAAGGGCACAATACAGGGGTGGCAGGAAGGTAGAGAAGAGAAGGCAGCTCCAGCAGCAGTGTCCTGTATATCAATCACACTGACCTGTTGACTTAATATTTAGATTAAAAAAGAAAAAGAAAAAAAGACAACATGGTTTCCTACACTGGTGTTCTTTGCCTGTCCCTTCTCCAAGTACTAACTCAGATGAACCCTGTAGCACCAAGTAAGACCACAATATAAAATTTATAAAACACAAAGACAGTTTTTCTTACACCACGAATTACATTATGGCAAAGTAAACACTGTAGGCTGAGAGAGACCATATCAAGCATGGTCTGCCGAAAATGTGACCTACTTTCCATCTTATCTTGAATGAGAATGAAACTTAAATATGGAAAGGACCCATTAGATTATCCACTCCATCTCTATGAAAATGGAGAATTGCTTCCTGCAGCAAGGCTATTAGCAATGTATCCAAGCTCACTTTAAATGTCACAATCAACAGAGTCCTAATCCATCAATCCACTGCAAGTTTTTACCCAAGTCTGCCTCAGTTTTTTCTTGTCACATTATTTCCAGATAGCCTCCCAAAACCACGTTAAACATTCCTCCTTTGGTGTTAACACTCTTCAGATATCTGTGCTCTATTAATCCACCGCCCCCTGTATTCAAGGCCAAATCTATACATTTAGCTATTATTTTTTCCTTCTAAGATAACTCCTCCAGGCCCCTTGGTATTTTTGTTGCTCTTCTTTGAACTCTATTCAGTTTGTCAATAAAATAATTGTAATTCTGTGTTCAGAAAGTCCAGGAAGACTCACTGAAGAGTCTTACAGAAAGAGTCTTCAAATTCCTTGTTCTGTAATGCTGTGTAATCAACTAAAAAAAATGAGACAATCTTTTCTGTAACCAGATCCAGCTCATGTGTGATCTGCTGTCTGGTAACACTCCTAGGTCTCTTCTAGCATTACTGCTTCCAAGGTTTCTCCTTCCATTAAAGCATTTTATATTTCAAATTCTTTCTCCAGTTGGGCTTGCATTGTTCCAAATTTTGTCCTCTCTACAACACCATCTAATCTAGCATTCCTAAGAATTTCATTCATCTTTTGTTTACTCCCCATCCTAGATTTCCAAAGAAACTGGTAAGTTTAAAATAATTTTTGCTTTAGGCCTCAGTCCAACAGAGCACTTAATTGAACACCTAACTTTAAACACATGCTAAGCTTAAGTCATATTGATCTTGCTGGACAAAGATGAATTTAAGCATATGGTTTAAGTTAAACCATTAAGTGCTTTGCTGAATCAGAGCCTCAGTTTCCTGCCTCTTGCCATCAATAAAACATGCAACACCACCGAAAGACAACTTAACGCTACAAAACAAACACTCCCTAACAACTCTACAATTAAAATAAATAAATAAATAAATAAATGTTTTTTTTTTCTGTCCACACCACAATGGCAGAGGTCTCAATAAGCTGCTGAGAAAATAAGTTCCATCCACTCATTCCCACTCAGAGAGTGAAGTAAGTTCCACTCAACCCCAGAAGTGTGGTCATGAGGACTCCCTGGGGACACTTCTGGAACTGTACTCAAAACCTGGGTTTCTACAGTGCTCAGAAATGGTGGCTTCAAGAGTCCTGGAAGCTGCTTCACTACCTCATTTTCCAAGGTGATATGCACAGAGCTGAAGGAAGCAGGCAGGACAGCCACGTCCAGACAAGCGCAGATGTTTGGCTCCCTGGGGTCAGCCAGCAGCAGAGCACCTTGTGCCACTGCTAGTTGTCCCTGGGGAACACCTGTGTTCTCCGGTGCACAGCAGGTTACCCCAGGTGAGGTAGGGGAGGCTGGGGCCAGCACTAGGCTAGCCCCAGCAGCCTTACCTGGGATCCTGGGGGCCTCCTAGGGCTGCAGCAGCAGTGATCCTGCCTCTTAGAGCCTGGCTGACAGCTGGAGTGTAGCTCCAGCCAACCCAACTCCAGTTTTGAGTGACGCATGCTGCCCCCACATGCGCCACTGCTTCCCCTCCCCACCGGTGGGATTTTTTGCTCCCTGGATATCCAGGAGTCAACCTCCCCTTCCCCACCTCTGTGCTGCTCCCTTGCAGTGTGGAGAACACCTGGACATGTGGTATGTGTCCACATACCACACAACCATGCTCATCTGGATGTGGCCAACTTGTTTTCTCAGCAGCATGACAGAGTACTCTGCCACTGTCATGTAGACAATACCCTAAACAGCATGGGGTCTGCCTACTCAAGGGGAACTCTCTCTCTCTCCCTCTGTGCTTAGGTGATATCAGTGAAGGAGTCTGTAAAATCCCCTCAGTTTAAAGAGATAAGACTGCTAGTAGGTAACTCTTTCTGAAGGACCCTTAGCTTTGGAACTCATTCCCCACATCCTAGCCAAAAATGTATCATACTTTAGGGTGCCCTGGGGTACAGATGCATAAGGAAGATGGGATACATCCAGGTTTTTCAGTTAATAACTGCTTAGCTAGTTCATTTTTGGTGAGGACTCCTAGGTTTCTTTCTGTTGGTATACTTTTAAGAAAGACATCAATGAAAATCATAGGCCAAGTCCACAGTACATAAATCCCACATAAAGCCTTAAAATGAGCACATCGTAATCTGGACCTTCCTTTCATAAACAAATAAAGGGGATGTGGAAGAGAGATATGACAAATGTTTAATCTGAGCATACCAAACATCTTCCAACACAGAGGGATGGATTTTTGTTCACTGAATGGGATGAGGTTAAGGAGTGGGAAGGGAAAAAAGAATGCACCAGATTTCAGGGGTGGAAGGAAAGATGCAACAAAGAGTAAAATTACACAGCAGCTCTAATCCAAGATTTTGTATTTACCACTGTACCTGCAGCAGCAGCGGTCAGCATAACAGAAGTTTCATGGAGAGTATTCAAAAATCACTTCTAACTGTCTTTAACAGTTTAGGGACAGAAGCACTGCACTACATCTTCTTCCCTCTAGGTCCTTTGTTCACACATTTTTCTTTTTTCAATGCCGTTTCATTTTCTGCTGTATAAACTTGGAGGGGTCAAAATGGTCAGGAGGCTAAAGCACAATTAGATTAGTCTGTGGCCCACCTAGCTACAAGGTTCTAACTTCAGAGGAATTGCCATCTAAGAAAAACAGTGAAGAAATATTTTAAAAATTGCTATTTCCTTTAAACTCGCAAGGGCTACCAAACCTCAAGTGCTTTGTTATAAATCGTGTATACTTACTATGCTACTAAAATATATGTTTTGAAATGTATATAGGAAAACAGCTACTCACTGGTACTTGACAGAATTATAATATTCTCTGACCACTCAACTTCAACCATGTTTATTCAAATTGTATGCATGTTATAACACTATAAAATCTTACTGTTTGAGATGAATTAGACACACCTTTATATTATAAGTAAGTAATACATAACAGCATATTCGATTTTAAAAATAATGTTGCGAATCCCAAGAAGCCACTCAGGGAATCCAGTACCCATGCCAAACATGAATGTCATTGTTTAATAATGCATGGATAGTAAGCATACTACTGTCCCAAATTAAATGTCCTTCTGATTTCAGTTTACAAATACATACAAGATCTTTTAATTCTACTGAATGTATCAAACATCTACATTTCCCTAATCTCACATGTGAAAGTGATCTATCAGCTTGATAACCAATTACAAAATATCTTCTATTTATGATACAAAAGACTGACGCATACACAATTTTTGTAACTTTCTACTACAGAGGGAAAAAAAATAAGAACTTGTTAAGAAGGATAATCCAAAAGTACCTCAGCCCATTAAACGTGTTACCATACATTTCCTTTTTTCCACCACAGTAAAAATATCGCTGCCAGAATTTTAAGAACCAAAGCTTGTTAAAATAAAAGCTGAAAACTGATAGGCAGTAACTACAGATCCAGGGTTTAGGTCCACAGCATGCACTAATGGATTTTTTCACATAGATGGCAGTATATGTAATGCATCCAAGATTAAAATATGGTCCAACGTCAAGATTTCATGTCAGTGCCGAGACATGCACACTAGGAAAATTACTGCATTAATCAAGATAACTTTAAAAGATTAATAATTAAGAACTTAGTCCTGCTCCCACTATAGCAGGTTTTTCCATTTCTTTCAACAGGAGTGGGTTGGGCCATAAGAATTTCAACTAAGCAGAGCAAAACCCTAGGTTTTACTTACCATTTCTATGAGTGCCAAAAATTGTTTTAAATTCTTATAAAGATAACATACTGAAGATACAACAATGAAAAAGAGTAACTTTCAATAAATATTGCATAATAGTTAGTGTCAGTGATAAACAGAAAAACAGGTTCTCACAGGTCCAGTAATCACTTCTTTTTAAAAAAATAAATATTTAGAATTGTTGTTATTTATCAAAGCTCTACAAATATTATTAATCGTGTGTCATCTTAAAAAGACAGAGACATCAAGCTATGAGGAGCACATGAAATTGTAACCATTTTACTGCAACGCACAAATCCCTTGCTCACAAAAGTGAAATATTTTAAAGGGAAATTAAAATAAACCAAACAGGAGCAAGCCTCACTTCACACTTAGTAGTTCCTCATCTGCTTTAGGGTTTCAATGTATGGCTGTCATGATGTGGAAGCATCCTCTCTCGTTTTGTTTTCTATTCACAGTGGGTGGTTGCTAGGGAACAAAATACTATTGTCTGATTTTGTGATCTATTGCCCAGTTTGCCTCACAACAATGCCTTTGAAAATTTAAACGGAGAAGGCATTTTTGTTTTTATAAATATATCATTTAAAATACAAAGATGAACGAGTCAAATAGATGTACAGGGAGAAGAGAGGGGGAAGAATAATAGTCTATAGAAATCTTTCTAAAGCAATTTAAGAGAAAGGGTGGAAATACCCCAGGACAATGAAAACAAACTATCCTGACAACAAATGGACTTGAGTACTCTACCAGCGCATACTTACACGTGTGCAAAATCATTCCGCCACAATATCGACAGTTTCTCCTAACTTGTCAAAGAGCGTAATATAGCCCGCTTCTAGTGGTACAAGATTTCATTTACTACTTTACAGTTATTGTATACAGTAAGTTCCATACATATTATACATAACAGAACATGTGCTACAAGCAAAGCATGCATCACTCAGATTACAGCCGGGTAGGTATTATTCATACTGTAGTTATTTTTGGATCTCAGTTTATTTACTTAATCATTTCTGCTCCCTGGGAGAGACAGAAAAGTCTAAGTAATATGCTCCTCTGTTCAGTGTAAAAATACAGACTGCAAGAGAGCAGACATGAAAGCTTCAGAGACAACCAAGAATTCCACATGTGTCTTACACTGACAACGCTTCCTAAAACAAAGGATTAGAAGATTATTAAAACCAGACAATTTGGAGACCTGTGACGACATCTCCAAGAACACGACGGCATCAGCCTCTAGCAGCAAAACGCAACATACTTAGATCCGGAGACAGAAGAGCATATGTATGAAAGGATGCCGCCACAAAGAAAGAGTTGACATAAAGCCTAAGCCTGTGGGGCAGTTGCTATTCTTTCCCGCGTACCTGGAATTTCACACTGGGCACCACAAGCGCTATTTTAAACTCCTTTCAACTTGTCATTTCCGAAACCCTGGACTCACCCCCTCCCTTTTTTTTTTGCCCCCCCAGTTGCCTTTCAAATTAGAGAGAAAACAAGTAATATACCTTTCACAACAGGCATCAAAGCCATGATGTCCTGGCAGAACTTGGAGAGCAAAGCAAGCTGATACATGAAACACACGGCTCACTGGGATGATCGCAGAGCTCCTTCCTTCCCCCAGCCCGGAGACGAATTGCCTCTATGTCCCCTTGGAAGATGCCCAAACCAACTCTCAAAGGGTTTGAAAGAAAGAGCGAGTGTGCCAGAGGCAAGCGGGCTCTCTGTGCCACACACGCCGCAGCAAACCGCCCTCACGGCCAGGAGCAACCCAAGGCAGGTATCACACCCAGCATCAAGTCTCTTACCTTACCAGGGCAGGATGTAGGTCCCCCCCTTCTGAGTCTATACACACACACACAACTCACCTACTTCTCTGAGTCTGAGTGCACACACATGTACAAATGCAAAACCCACCTACTTCTGAGTCTACACACACACACAAATCCTACCTACTTCTCTACCAGTCTGAGTCTACACACACAGATACATACAAAACTCACCTACTTCTCTGCATCTGAATCTACACAGACACACACAAAACCCACCTACTTCTGAGTCTTTGAGTCTACACACACACACCTCTTCCCCTACTTCCCCGAGTCTGAGTGCACACACACCCACCTACTTCTCCGAGTCTGAGTGCACACACACCCACCTACTTCTCCATGGGTCTATCCCCTCCCCCCTCAGCCAGGAGCCTACAGGTGAGAGTCAGCTGGCTCCTGGGGGGGCCCGCCCACCAAAAAGGTCCCGCGGGGCAGCCCGATGAGGGCAGCCCGCCCAGCCGGGGAGAGCCAGCGCCGTGCCCCGGCCAAGCCACCGCCCTCAGGGTGCCGGCAGGGGGCTGGGGCCAGCAAACAAACTCTCGGCGCCCCCCGCAGCCAATCAGCGCGAGGGAGCCCCCGTGCCCGCCCCACGGGCCCAGGTGCCCGGCGCGGGGCCGGGCGGGCGGAATGAATGGGGCGCCGCGGGTTCGAGACCCGCCGCCGCCGCTCGGGGCCGGGGGAGCGCAGCCCGGGGCTACCGCAGCCGCGCGCGGGGAGCGGGGGTGGGACGCAGCCCAGATGCTGGCACCTACCTGCCGCCGGTGCCCAGCAGCCAGCAACAGCAGCGGTCGCCGCCGGGCCGGGCCGGGGCGCGGCGCGGCGCGGCGCTTGCGAGCCCCCCTTGTCCCGGGCGGAGCGCGGTGGCGATCGCGCCGGAGATGCTGCAGACGAAGGACGCCCCGTGGCGGCGGGAAGCCTGTGCGAGGCGGCGGCGGCTACAGCTGGAGCCGGGGCGGGGAGGGAGCGCGGAGACACGGCCGCCTCGGATCCACAACGTGCGGGTGTCGGTGTCGGGGTGTGTGTGTGTGTGTGTGTGTGTCCGTGTGTGCGCGCGCGTGCGAGGGCTGCTGCTGGTGCTGCTGCTGCTGCAAGGGACCGAGGGAAAATTCTCCCTCCCGGGGAAAGGCGGAGGCGAACGGCGAGAGCAGGTGCGCGGCGGGAGGGGAGGGGAGGGGAGAGGGCCCCGGCGAGATGCGGCCCCCGAGACCTTGAGGGAGGCAACAGGGGCGGGGTGTGCCGGGGATACACACACCACCACACCACTCCACACCCTCCACAAAACGCACGAGTACTCCACAACATGCACAGCACACACATGCACACGCCCATGTGCAACAACGCTCTTGTGAGGGGACACCTGCCACGCATGTGCGCACTCAGCACGCATGTGGTTGCACACGCCCGCGTGTCTTTATGCTACATGTGTGTGCACCCACACAACATGCATGCACATGCATATGGAACATGCACAAACACCACACACATGTGCACATGCACACCCACATGCAACACGCACCTACACACACATGCCACGTGTGAACCCCCACACAACATGCACATGCATGTGCACGCACAGTGTGGACACAAGCCACACACACTTATGCACCCACTTGACATGCATGTGATTGCACACATGTATATATGCTGTGCACATGTGCACTTACACACAATATGCATGCACACACAACACATGCATGCACACATGCGCAAGATGCGCACCCATTCACAACACGCAATGCACATACATGCACACACGCCACATGTGCACCCACACAACACGTGCATGCATGCACACCCACACAACTTGCACCCACACATGACATGCACACACACAACACACATGCATGTATACATGCAAAACATGTACACACACCACATGTGTGCACCCACACAACACACACACGCACGCACGCGCACAGAGCACCCAGCCCAGCATTCTGTCGTGCAGCCGCACCACCCAGCCCCAAGCGCACACGGCCCTGCAGGGCGTGGGGGTGGGTTCCCTGGCACTGGGAGCCATGCAAAGGCTGCAGGGACTGCTACACACACAGCTGAGAGAAGTTCCCCACAGAGTGCCCTCTCCTCCCCCTCCCCCCCCCGCCCCCACAATTAACAGCCCTCTGCTTAGTTGGGGGGGGGAGGGAGCCCCAGGCCTCCCACGAGCCCTATGGTGTGTTGCTTAATTTGCCAAACTGCACCCAATTCCCCCTGGCTTCCTCCAAAGCGAGAGTGCAGGGAGGAAGCTCAGGGCAGGGCTTCTCAGCCAGAGAGAGCCCCAAGATCCTTGCAAGGGTGCTGCACAGTGTTAGGGGTTTGAGGTGTGGCCAACACAATCCACAAGATACATCCAGAGATTTTGAACAGAAATCCCTCGCGGTGGTCCTTCTGAGTTCTTTACAACCAAAAAACTGCTCTATAATTTTTCTGTAGTCAAAAAAACAGGAGACAAAACAAAGAGCTGGCATTTTCCAGGGGGTGCTTCGAGTCCATCAAGGTGTGCCTTAAGTCTAAAAAAAAGGTAGAGAATCGAGAATCACTGTCTTAGTGACTCAGCAGGTGGGACTCGAACCTTAGAGTTCACTCTGATTTCAAACTACCCTAATCCAGCATTCAAGGGCTCCTGCTGGAGGGGCTGTTTTCAAATGGGACGTGAAATCCACAGCAGGTCCTCATTGTTTATGTCAGTATAATCCAGTGGGTAGAGCCCTGCCCTCTATCCAGAACACTTTGCCTTCTATTCCCCAGGCTGTCAGTGACCCACTGTGTGACCTTGGGCTTATTCACATTGCTTTTCTGCACTTCCCTTACCCTTCTGCAAAAATGCCTGGATGTAATGAGCCAGAGAAGAAAAAGGCTCTAAGAGAGCCAAGCATTATTTATTATTGAAACTTCCATGGCCTTCTGTGAGCAGAGGGGTTAATGCTATTTTTGTGGCTGAATTTCAACTTAGGCAGAAGGTATATGCTGCTCTAAATTTATCCTCCAATTTCAATTAGAAAAGTGAACTTCCCTGCCTTAAGCTGTGGTATACTGTCCTATGCCACACTCAAGATTTTTTTTTTATATATTATTTTCCTGGTGGAGAAGGCGATGCCTTTGTGTAATTTGTATAGCAGCTGACAACGTGCCTTAGAATACCTTTCAGTGAGGGTAATTTTGGCTAAGGAAAAATTACTGTATCTTTAAAAAAAGAATTAAAACTATATATTAGATATCTGTCTCATACCCTTCATTTCTAGTGATAGGTATTGGAATTTAATTTAAATTTTCTCTTTTCTGTGAAGTTTCTTTCACTAAAGTATTACAGAGCTTTTACTGTATTATACTATATCCAAAGGTGTTGTGCTAAATATGTAGGTACACTACCAAATCATTTTGGATTTACCAGTTAATACAATTGTGCAACAGAAGTCATTTCCACACCGTTGGGCTTGCCTGATTTGAACGATACTGGCTTGTGTTGCCTATGTGTGTGGCTTTTTTTCCCTGGCTGGCAAGGCTAGTGTCACAGCTTCAGTTTGAGTAGTGACAACAAACAATACTGACACAAATTATACCAAGCGATGCAAGGGTATCCGCATAAAGGACACAGCATAGACATTAATTCATTACTTTAGGTAATTGTTGACTACCTGTATTCTGGGGCAAGGGAACTACTATTCACCCAGGCATGCAGAGATAGCAATGACTTCCATGAATTTCTTCACTGTAGCACTTTTTCAGCAGCTTGGCTTACTTTTGGCTGGGACAATGACACAGATAACTATAAAGAAAAAAAAATCTCCTACAGGCATTTCTATCAGCGGCAGCCTTGGAGAAAGTCAGGCATTATTGTTGCTTAGACATTCAGTCCTGTATTTTTTATACTGGACCAAAGATATTTAAATGATCAATTTCTGAATGTATAGGCCCCAGTCCTGGATATTCTGAAGTAAATACTTCAATATGAGTGCTTCCACTGATGTCAACTGCAAGGAATGAACCAGTCATGTTTTGAGGTTTGCACACATACAAGTGTTTGCAGGATCCAGCCTTAGTTAATAAATGTGCCCTAAACTCGAGATCCTGAAAGTAATTCTCAAGTGGAGGCCGATATAAAATAAAGCTAATATTTAGCAACATCTCTGAGGACACAAGTTTTTAAACTTACCTGACTGCCAGTTTAAAAAAAAACAAAAATGTTTTATAGGGTATTTTTTTCACCCTAAAAATTTTTATCTCTTTAGTTATCTTACACTCAGGGTGTGTCTACACATGCATTTACGCCAGCTTAAATTTACTGCACAGTAAGCGGGAATAGGCTGGCGTCTACACATCCAGGTATCAAATTTATGCTCAAGTTGGCATAAGTCACCATGTAGGTGTGCGTCTACATGTGCAATATGGGCATGCCCATGTAGATGCACGCCTATACTGTGTAGTAATTTAAAACTGGGTTAGAATTTACTGGGTTAGAGATTTAGGTTACTGCGCAATAAATGCACGTGTGTAGATGCACCCTCACAGAACTATTTGCAAGAGAAATAGGAAGTTCTTTATCGTGATTTTTCACTACAGCAAAGCCATTTAATCATTATGACGATGATTTGTTATATGAACTTCAGGAGAGTTTAAAAGCCATAACAAGGATCAGGACTTCAGTGCACCTAACACATACTCAGAAACTGTCAGGCTCTTCCCTGAAGATCTTATAATCCAAACTTTGGGGGGCTGGGTATTATCTGAATATTATCTTTTTAAAATGGACTTGTATAAGCCGTCATATATATACACACTATATCCATTGACTTCAATGGGAGTTACATAGACATATCTGAGAGCCCAATGAGACCCTCTGGACCTTTTAAAGCTTCAAAAACTGTCGTGTATAATTCCTTCTTCTGCAGCTATTGCAAGCTTTAAGAGATTTTTTTGAAAGCTGTAAATTCCTATTTATCCACTAAGAGGCTCATAGGCAATCTTCCCCTAATGGAAATGGAACTGTAAAGCTGAAACATTAATATACACAATATGATACATTACCTTGGAATGGAATTGTCTCAGCCAATCAGAGCGCAAAGATGGTGTACACTTGCACAGGCATAACCAAGCAGTTTTGTTCCACTTACACAGCTTCCCGCACTCTGGTTTTGGGTATCTGATTTATATCATTACTGTATTTCTCAATAACTATATACTGTTAGAATGCCCAAACTGCCATTGGCTGACAGTTGTTATTAGCCAGTCATATTGCAGAATTTTGTATAATTACTTTACAGCTATTTTTCAATATCTGTGCTGTGAATATGCAAATCTCACTACTTTGGCTACTGTAATCCCTCTGCTCGGATTGGCTTTTGTGCTCAGAATAGTCAAAGTATTAGCCTGCAGCCAAAAAATACCCTTTTTAGGTTTTCCCTTAAGATGAAGAAACAGTAGGCCTCCAACAATGAAAAAGTAACAAAAAGCAAAAGAAAACGGGGTTATAAAACTGATGGAAGGGAATGTTTTATGTTTAAAAATATTTCTGATTCCTTTCCTTTTTTTCTCATTTTATGCTACTGACATTAAAGGCAATGGGCTTGCATAGAATCTGGACTGAGCCTTCTTTCTCATCTCTTTTCCATCCTATCCTTTCCACAGATCATCAAGAAACTCATTCCTACAATAATTACCATATATTTGTATTCATGATGTTTCCGATACTGGAGGAAAACTATACATCTGATAACATGGATCAGCTTTGCTGACCTGCAGGAAGAAAGCTGGGAGAAAGTAGAATGGGAGTGGATGGGTCAAAATACTTTTTAGCAATCTGATAATCCATTCAATCCATTGCAAAATCACATTCAAAATCAGAACTATGTTGGTAATCTCATCAGAGAAGCCTGAGAATGAATAACTATTGAAGACTGAACTACCTTACAAGGATTTCTTCAGTAACAGGACTGGACCACATTGAAGCTGCGGAGCAAAATTGATTGTACTGTATGAGCTCAAGAGATAATTTCTCTTTCCATTAAGGAGTACTCATTTGGGCATTTCATAATCATACATAGATAAATTATGTTCTCAGTTGTATTGTGTAAATATGGAGAAACTCCATGGGTGTCAGTTAAATTCCTCAGAGTCCAGGGCAAAAACTGGCCTGGAATATCCAAATTTGACATATAATGCCATCATTCAGTTATTCTCTTTCTTGCTTCATTTTGCAAATTTCATTTCATCTTCATAATTTTACTTTCCCAACATAAAGTCTTCAAACAGCACCATATTCACTGCTGGTTCTTCAGATGATGCTTTGTCTGCAGTTGAGATCAGCCGAGCTGCCTAAGCTTAACTGTCTCTAGATTTAAACATCTGGGCTGAAATCCAGGCCCCATTGAAGTCAATGGGAGTTTTTTCATTGACTTCAGCAGGGCTGGGATTTCACCCTTGGCAATTGGCAGCAGAATGTTCTTAACAGACAGCTGTTGACTGGTACTGACCTTTCCACGCTAGACTAACAGAGCCTAACTGCAGGCCCATCTTTTTCTTCTTTTTTTTCCTGTGCAAGTCAGAGCTGAACGATGTACATTTAGATTATTTGCGGTGAGTTTTTGTTGCCTTCATCAATAGAGCTGAATTTCTTTTTAACCTTGTACATGCCTCTCCAGAGGCTATAATTCAGTTCATTTTAAAGTAGATAAGTAAATATACAGGAGTTGACCAGCCCCTCCCATAAAGAAGCCTGCAAGAAGGAGACTGAGGGGCTGGCTAACCATAAGGCTGAGATTACAAGAATACATCCCCTCAATGGAAGGGTTTAAGTAGTGTGGAGTTGCTGCAGAAAGGGGTCCACAAAGAAAAGCTCAAATAAGGGAACTACATAAAACCATTGCCTTACATTTTGCTGCTCTGCATCTTTTTTCTCCCTTTCTACTACTATCATTTCAGATGCTGTGGTAATGGGCATAGTACAAAAAAATCCCACAAACAATCTAGATAGAATAGAATTGAAACAGCGTGGTTCTAACAAGAGCCATGTAGCCATTGGCTGACTTCCTCACGCAGCAGCAGCTGTCGAAGGGACTCCACAGGAATTAATGCTACCAGGGAGGAACTTTTATATTTAATTCCTCAATAATGAGTTTGAAAAATGCAAAATGCACTCATTTGTCCTGTTATTTTCAGGTGGTGTCAGCTGCCCTTTTAGATATACTTTGGACTTCTTCCTTGATAAATAACAACAAGGCTAATTAATAATTAACTCCAAAAATGTATTCTCCCTTATCCAAAAACAAAAACTCCACAGCAGCCAGAGCTATAAACACATCCAACCGGATAATTGACACAATAGTTGAACCAGTGCAATGTTTCAAGCTTCTTCAAATCATCCAAGTTTAGAAACCATGTAACTTAATTGGATTGCTATTGCACTGACAGCTCTCCATGTACTGTATGCTGAAGGACTGCAGCTTTGCTATGACTGGGTACAAAACCTAATGCTGTCAGTACTGCAAATCATTAGGCATTGTGACCAGCATCACAACTCCTGTTTAATCACCATTAGAAAGTGAAAACAACAAGCTTCTTTCTGATGAATTGCATTTGTGAAGGGAAAAAAAACCCATAAAACACTTTACTCCTAAAATATTTTGAATGGGCCCCTTTGAAAGTAAGTGTAGATATTCACATACTTTTGATTGATCATAGTAATTTTTCATGGACCCCTTAGACAGCCTTCATATCCCAGAGTCTGTGGACCACAGATTGAAAAACACTGGTTTACAGGATTTTGGCCTAATCCTGTAAGTCTTTTGCACATGTAATTCTCACACACAATAGTTCTAGTGAAGCTCAGATTAATTCATCACAACAGAAAAGAAAGGGTTTCTCTGTTAAGTAAGTGTTTTCTGGATCAAGCCCTCTGTTTGCTAATAAAAGGGGTTACAGAATTCCCCAAAGAAAAATATATGACAGCAATCTATGAAGAAATGTGAAGCAAAATAAATATAGAAGTAAAAACAGTGCAGAGAACATAACAGAATATAAATTTTAAACATTTTAAAGCACAGTTTCATATTTTTGAAGGGAGGGAGCTTAGTTACTACCAGTCCAACACACTGTATGTTAAGTGATTTCCTGTGTTCAGTGAAGAGGTAAATTTTTCAAGGCACAAATGACAGGTAGGTTGCCTGATTTTCATTGAAAGTCCCTGGGAATTAAGTCTCCCACTGCCATTTGTTCTACAGAAAAATCTCCCCCTACTTTCAAAGCAGGAGCTCTTTTGAAAGAGAAGATTGCTGTTTTGACCTTTTTGCTGTCTCCTTTCTGCTGATTGCCCAAGTGCCAGTTGTACCTTATCATTATCTTTTCTGGCTTGTAACATGGGCTTTATTTCATTTAGAAATCATTCAGAGCAAGATTCCGGAAGGGAATGAATAATTCTTGTTGTTAATTATTACACATATTGCTGAGGCACCTATCGCTGAATTATCGGAGTCCCTGAGTGGGATTTTAAAGTGGAGTTTTCAAAGGCTGAGCTATGTGGTGTGCCTTTCCTCACTCTGAACCCAATGGGTGCTGACTTAAGCCAGTGCTGAGTGATTTGGGAGCAAGGGTTGAAAAATGCACTGAGTGCTTTTGGAATAGCATTTCTTCCCTTTTTTTTAGAGCGTAGATAAAGCTAGGTATTTTGAGAGAATACATTCCTAGAATCAGCTTTGGACCCTTGGTTTGTTGTTTTGGGTTTTTTGGGTTTGTTTTTGTTTGGGGGGGAGAGGGCGTTGCATTTGCTAAATCAATAGGAACCAACAGAGAGCATGTGCTTATTCTGGGAACTACTAATTAGCCATTGCATTCAAGAATTATTGCTGTAATCTTTTCTAACCCACATCTCAAATGGCTTTTCTTCTTCCATCTTCAGATGATCCCCTAGTATCTGCACACAGGCCTAAAGGGAAGATTCTCAATATATAGCCCTTCTCTAGAGTTATTACTCTCATTTCATAGCCATAGCTGTGGCCCACCTAACCTGTGAAGATCTTTCTGAGGAGTCCTACAGTTCTTCACAATGACAGTACCGCAACAGAACATCATTCAAAACATAACAACAGACAAAGAAGTCATGCATGGTACAATCTCATATTTCCACCTAACAATGAACCATCAACTGAAGTGCCTTCACTTCAACCGCTATTCTGTTCAATGTCGTTGTCATTTTCCAGTAAGCAAGAATTTTCTTTTGGGAGGTAGGACCTCGCTTATCCCTACTCCATCACTTCATGAACTAAGGTGCAGCCACCCACCTCTGGGCTAGAAATAGGCTCCTGAGAAATGGATAGCAGTTCCATGTAAGACTTAAGGCAAGGAAATGGAGACTAATGTATTCTGCTAAAACTGCAGGTGGAGTTTGTATAGGCAGAACATAATTACCCAAAGTGGTATTGTGCCAGGACACTGGGGCTAACATCAGTACTCTTACAATGCTCCTATTTGTGTGCAATACAGCTAAGAAGTAACAAAAGGCAATCTGAAGTGAACTAGTGTGAACTGAACTACTGTAGGTTGCAGTCCAATTAAAATTGACAAGCAAGTGAAGCAAATACACTTAGCACACAGATAAATATAGAAAATCCAAAAAAATCCAAGTTGTGTTCTTTTATCTTTGTTTTCTTCCCTCAGTATTCCTTTCTCTACAGATTTCAGTTCATTTGCTTAATATTTTGATGCCAGGAAGCTGTTGTTGACTAGAAACACTTGCTAACTTTTGCAGACAGTTTTCATAACTTAAAATAAAGATGGAAAAATATATCCTGTTAAATGTTTCAGCAATGCATTTCTCTCCACTTCTAAGGCCTATAGTATTAAAGTTGCATTGGCTGTACAGCAGAAGATTAGAGAGAGCAACTGCTTTTAACCTTAAATAGTAAATGATGCTGAAACCGCTGTCTGCTTTTGAAGAAAGCACAGTGCAAATGTTAAAGGTTTGAAGCTTGTAGGTAAAAGACACATAGCCTGAACCTCTCACAAAAATATTTTGCCGTGGTTAATTTCTAGAAGACAAAAACAAGTACTGCTCTCCTTTTTTCCAGAATAAATGCACCTGAAATAGCACAAAATACATTACCATGTTTGCTCCTGCTCTAGCAGGCATTACTCACATGGGTAACCCTTACTCATAAAAGCAGAGCCATCCAAATTCCAATGAGGTCAATAGGACCACTAGAGCATTAATACTGCCTGCCTCACAGAGGTGTGCAAAGGTCATAATTCATAGTGCTTCCGAAAAACTTTGAGAGCCCTAGATAAGAGCTGGTATATATTGTAGGAGCACTGTCCTTTTTACTATTATAGAATTTATACAAGGATGTTTGCAACTGAATCTTTTCTAAGCCATTTTGATTTGGTTGGGAGATATGCCATGTTGCAGATCTGTCATTTAACAGAGGAAGGAAAGAAAAGAAGCAACTGGGCATTTTAAAGATCAGAACAGTAGAAAACTCCCCAGGGCAGTGTCCTATTGACCTCGAGTTCCATTATTGGCCTAAAATGTATTTCCATTTAAGGCATTGCCACTGAATCTTTCACAGGAAGCTCTGGGAAGAGACTTAAAGTAAGGGCTATACTGAGCTTGTAAGTAACATCTCTTAAAATGGAGGTTTGATTTATGTTATACTAACCAGGTTTAAAGGGGAAAAAACCCTCTAGGTTTTAGTTACGACTCTTCTATAATATAATAAATAGTGCCATCTACTGGTTCATTTTTGCTTTTGATCAATGTCAAATTTTGACAATACACTGCAAATAACATTAAAACACACAAAAATATTGACCAAATATCATTTTATATAGTGTTTCATGCACATTTTATCTCAGAATACTTTACAGGAGTTTCTATAAAGTAAATAATTCCAGAGTTAAATATTACTGGTAAACAATAGCACCCGGAAAAAGAAACATCATTCTAGTTGAAATCTGAAACTCGATAAAGGGCCATTTATAAAGAAAGAGACAGTTAAGTTGAAGCAGATGACAAGAACCTCACAGAAGAAAGCTCTTGAAATAGCTGTGATTAGACTGTATAGTATTAGATTGATAGTAGGACAGAAGATGATCAACCCTCTTAATGACATCCATTTAAATTTTTTGGAAGAAAACAGTTAGAAATCATGCTGCTTTTTCTCCAATATTACTTGTTTTATACAAGGCAGAAAATGTAAACAGTACTGAGAGAATCTATATTTTATTTCTATATGTATATTTAGGTTGTATGTGAATATATACATATATAAATTAGTTTTAGGATCGCTGTACTTTGAAACCTTACAACAACAACAGCAGATAGAAAAGTGGAAGTGGCACAAACAGCATGTCATGAACCAAATCAAGAATCCAGAGCCACCCACCCTGCATGGAAACACATGCCTGAGTTGCAGCAGAACCTGATGATCCCAGATCTGTCTTGTCAGCCATCTTCAGACCCAAAGATAAGGCACTAATGAAAGACAATAGGATTGACAGTGAGGGATTGCCAAAGATATAAATTAGAGAGAGAAATTATAGGTCAGCTTCTGTTCCCAAGTCTAAGTCTGATACTTCCTTATTGACAGTGGTGTGACTGGGAGAATTTCCCCAATGATATTGTCCCAGAAGGGGCAGATGCGGGACTATATTCTAATTTTGGTTATACCAAACAATCCCATGGACCTTCAGGAACCTGAATGGTTGTAACTGAGGCCAGAACATAATACAAAATCTTTTTTTAATTTAAAAAATATCTTTAAATTGTATTAATGAGCCTTCTTGAACAAATTACACTGATGTATATGTCCACTTTTTTATAATAGTGGTTGTAGTCTATGGGGAGGCAGTCTAGCAGAAGACTGGGAAGAGAGTTCAGTATTCTCAGGTATTATAGCTACAGTACTTGAACCTGTTACTTATATTGTGCTATGGGACAAGTTGCGGTATTGCCAACCCCACCATGCCAAAAATCATGAGACAAACTCTTAAACAATCAAGAGATTGGCATGTAGATTATGAGATGCTATTTAAAGTGCGTGGGGTGGGGGGTTTATTCGTTAGGGTGTGGTGGGCAGTGGAGGTGTATGTGGGATTTGGACCCCAGGGAGGGAGGGTCCCCATGCACCCTGGCAGGATGTGGGGTATTGTGAGTCAGGAATGGGAGGCAGCAGCAGGGCTGGGGGCCTGTGGCTTGGGAGTGAAGAGCAGACACACAGAGGCAGACAGGCAGGCAGCACCCAGCTGGTAAGTGGAGGGAAAGGACGGGGGAGAACGACGTCCCCACAGTGAGGGAGGCAGTGGGAGCTGGGGCTGGGCTGAATGGGGCCCTGGGGCTGGGGCAGGTCATCCAGAGTCATTGGGGGGGGGCACACCCCTGGGGGAGGCATGTGCTACCCACGGAGAAGAGGCAAGCTGCCCACTGCAGGCTCAGGGCTCTGCGCTCTGCTGCCTTTGCCCTAAGAGCTCAGCTGTGCAACACCATTGCCACCTGTTGGACAGGCAGGGGTTGCACTGACCACACAGCATGTCCCCTGCCTGCCTGGTGATAGGAAGCACATTGGTGTTGAGTGGCTGAGCTCCCAGGGCAAAGGCAGCAGGGCACAGAGCCACAAGCCCACAGCGGGCAATCTGCCTCTGCCTTGCAGAGGGTACATGCCACCCCCAGGGGTGCATTCCCCCCTGCACCTCTGATGGCCCACCCCAGCCCCAGGGCCCCATTCACCCCAGCTCCTTCTCCTGCCCCACTCCCTCCTTCACCGTGGGGGCCTTGATCCCCCCAACCCCTGCCCCTTTCCTCTCTCCCTACCCCTTTCCCTCCACAGACTTACCAGCTGGGAAAATCTGGAGATTTGAGGGTTCAGTTGGGAGCTCATGAGTCAGAGTTATTTTGATTTAGAAATCCTGAGTCTCTCAATGTTTTTGCAACAGTTGGCATTACTGAAGTTGAAATCTCTTGTGTCTGAGCTTCACCAGCTTCAAGATGAGGATCCCACTTAAGCTCCTTGGGTAAAAACATAGCACACATTTGAGGCAATTTTGGGCAAAGCCTGGTGGGCAAATAGCCCTTTTCATATGTAGCATGTCCCTGAAATGAATGGCAATTAACTTGATTTAGCCGTGATTGTACCGTGTTATCTTGGATACTTCATGGGCACATAAAATGGGACAGTGGGTTTGCACATCTACAGGATCCCTGGATAACAAGATTTGTCCCAGGAGAAATCCAACACCCAGTCCCTGGTCTGGACTCTGTTAGTTAAGAATGTGTTACAGATTTACATCTTTAAACCTTTGTTTGGTAATGAATAGTATGTGGTTTCTTCTGCAGATGTGAATGCATACACTCTCCAAGCAACATTATTTTCCTTTATTTTTTTAAATGTGTATCATTCCCAAAGATGACCTTCAGAAAAGGAAAAGAAATACAAATTAGGCTTCTGCCTTAGCTTGCTTCTTTCCAAAGTATAAAGAAGGTCAGAAATATTTGTCAGGGTTTTATTTCCAGCTTTTTTATTAACCTTAGCAATATCAGAAATGAAAAATCAAGTGTTCCCCAGCATTGCTGGAAGCTCTCTTGACTGTCTCAAGAGCTTGATTCAACACTTCCAGGTGCCTGGGATAGTGACTCATTAACAAAAATCTTCACTCCAAAAAATGCATTAGCTACTAATATTAAGTGGGGGTTAAAATCTCACCCATCTCCCAAGTCACTGTTTTGACTGCCATACTATCACAATTAGCCTAGTTCTCTGGTCTTCACAATACCAGGGGGCTCAATAATGACTTATTGATCTTTCTGCCTGAACATAAATGCTAGGGTTCAGCTGTCCTCATGACATAGCTTCTTCTCTCAGGCCTGGAGTTAAATTTCCTTGTAGCCCCTTGCATTACAGTTCTGACAGGCAGCAAAAGAATGAGAAATCTTTAGCAGCTCACTTCCATTTTGAACCACACTGCTGAGAAACTGAAAAAGACAAGGAGGCCTAGGCAGATGTAGCAAAGGTCTAGAGTTAATAGTGGTCTTTTTTTTACCTTTTTTTTGTTTTGTTTTGTTTTGCAAATGTATTGAAAGAGTCACATAATTATGCTCCAATCATATGCATTCTGTGATTGCCTTGGGTTTGCTTTTATATTAATAGAAATGGAATAAATATCCAATGAGAGTTTATCATGGTACTGCCCTGGAAGAGAATGTGAATTCAAAGCTCTCTTAATAAATTCTATCTAGGACTTAAGTTGTGAGATGGAGGTCCATACAAAAACTTTCACAGGATGAATCTTGTCTAAAATAAAAATCTTAACCATAAGCAGGAGAAGCACTAGAGATATTTTCATTCTGTGACCCAAATGAGAATCATTGTGAACAATGTGGAGTGCTGGAGCAATCTAGCTACAGTTGCCATCTATGAACCCTGAGGCTGTCAGTTCAAGTCTTGGCTCTTGTAACATGCAGAAAGCAAACACAAGTCTAGGCACCAGATGGGGACATTGCTAATGGATCTGTTTTGATGTGTGGCCCTCAACTGGCAGAGATACCATATTTCCCCCTTAGCAGCTATTTACCATGTCAGAGAGTTACATTTATCTGAAAAATAACAAAACAAAATTAAAGTAAGAGAGATGTTTGCTAAAAATCATTTTATGCAGCTGTACAAACCAAGTTTTCTATGGTGTGTACCGCATCTTAGACAATTTCTTAATGGACCAAATGATGCATGCTAGTCATCTTCTATCTTTGCACAATGTCAAGTGAAAGAGGCATAATGTATGTATTACCGCACAAATGAACCTCTCTCACATGTCTTGAAAATCCTGGTAGCCATTACAGCTGAAGATTTCTGAATCATCTGACGCCCATGAATATCATTCTGAGTGGAAAAAGGAAAACATTAAACTAAGGAAATCACACAGGATTTGGAAGTGCAGGAAGGTCACTTAAAGCAATTTTTGCACTGTTCCCTGCCCCTGAGCTACACTGTGCAGTGCAGTCCTTAGTCATAGGATGGGTCAAGGATCTCCCTGACCCTCAGCTGAGGATTTAGGCTCTAGAATGTGAAGCTTGAGGCAAGGGCTACATGCGTGTCTTCTGCAGAGTCGCTCCCATGTTTCTGATGTTATAAAATAATAAATGACACTGAGTAATGCTTGGGAAATGGAGCAATTTCAGAGACGACATATTCCTATGTTCCTAGTTAAGGGAAAAGGGAGGAAGGGAGGAACCACACATTACTGAGTATCCACCTACAATTTAGAGAAACATGCAAAAAGCTTTTCAGTTATACAGTTATGTAAAATGCCATTTTAATACACTAAGATCTAGGAAGAAGACTGCTCATGGATATGCTTAATTATCTAAAATGAGAAAGGTCACACTGAGTCTGGGATCTTGAGTGCTAAGTTCCATATTTTTATGATAGAGCTCTATATTTCTAAAAATAGTAGTTCATGATGAGAGAGGCTGCAGAGCCATCAGCACAGTACATCAACGCAAATGGCAATGCTGCAATAAATCAAAGAGAACAACTTTTCTGCCCTGGCTCTCTTGAATGTCACCATCTCAATCCCAACAAAAAGCAGAAGAAAGATTATTCTTAGTGATATTTTAACAGGAAGTGCCCTGAGGGTTTCATTCAGTGCAGTGAATCCAAGAATTACTCAGGGCCAGACTATGACGCTTTTACTCATGTTGAATAGGACATTAGACAGTGGGCACATCAATGTGCTGGTGCTATGGCACATTAAGTTTAGTACCTCTAATATGAGGTACTCCATAATTGTGCAATAGCTGGTGCTAATGTGCAGTAGCAACAGTGCAGTCTTTTCATGACGCCTAATGTGCAGAAGACCAATTCTACTGTGCATTATTAGCACATTAGCACAGTTTTTGCTGTGATGCGTAAATTCACAGTAGAATTAATCTACTGCACATTAAGCAGTATCTCATGTAGATTCACCCAACGAGTAGTACTACTGAAATCAATGGGAAAACTTGTGGAGTCAGTTACTTCTCAGAGGGAGCATCTACACATGCATTAACAGGCTTTTCCTAATGCGCATTAAATTTAGTACCTCCATTGTGAGATACTAAATTAATGCACATTAGGCTGCCCTAATGCACAGTAATGCTAGTGGATGCTTTTTACGTGATGCTTAATGTGCAGGAGCCTATTTTATGGCATATTAGCATAATAGCATGTTTTTTTGTGCACCGCTTTAATATGCCATACAATAGGCTACTGTGCATTGGGTGCATCTACACATGCACTGTAGAGTGAGACTTGTATATGATACATAAAGTGGGACAAATAAATATACCTTACAGAAAATGTTGTTTGTGTATGCTGGAGAAGAAACAATTGGGAATAAAGTGAACTGTGAAGTACTCTAATATTATCTCACTTGTTCTTGTTTCTGTGGATCTATTCTATGGTTTTCTTACCAAGAGCACAAACCACAGTATATATTTATACACATACAATTTGCACTTGTTTCATAAACTTCCAGAAGAAGATCTGCATGTAGAAGAAGTACAGTGCATTTAATAAGCCACAGATCCAGAGACTAGACTCTATCCCAAATGGTCAAGATCAGGGCTGAGCTTATACCATATGTGTTAGGGGCAAATAAGGATAAATGAAGCTAGCACCCATGCCAAGAAGCAGGACAGAACTGATCAGTAGAAGCTCTCCAAGACCACTGGCTATAATAACCATGCAAGGTGTCAGCTTCCCTCCTTATTCCCACTTTAGTCATGGAACAGCAGGATCCTCACAGCCTCTGCTCTAGGATCATAAAGGGCACAGGTACCAGCAGGTTTCTCCACATATGGGTTCTTTTGCTTGCCAAGTGGAAGAACATCAG
Source organism: Alligator mississippiensis (assembly GCF_030867095.1). Classification (NCBI taxonomy): domain Eukaryota; kingdom Metazoa; phylum Chordata; order Crocodylia; family Alligatoridae; genus Alligator; species Alligator mississippiensis. The sequence goes on from NC_081824.1 coordinate 410,055,035, forward strand.
TTCTGGTGCCAAAGTAATGACTTGCAGGGGAAGAAGTAGCAATTCTTCCAGAGAGAAATAATTTTGAATTCTATCATAGAAAAATTGAAGAGCATTCATTTATTTTTCTAATAATGTACTTCACTCTGAACATGAATTCATTAAGTACATCTGCAAAAATACAATACAAACAGCCATAAATCAGACCATTCCTTTCACTACCTCCTAATCCCTACTGAAAATAAATTCCCACCTGGTTAGTCACTTGAAGCAATGTTTTAATGGACAGAGGGTGCAGTACATGCTAAGGACTGTCGCTAGATCTAGACACTGAAGGCTCCAAGTATGTGCAAAATTTAGATTGCCTGCATGGTCCACACTGCAGGATTTTGTTTACTCTCTTTATCACACATCCCTGGCTTCCCATTTTAAAAGCCTATAAATCTTGAAAAATATCTTTCAGATCAGGCATTTCATCAGGATTTTCTGTTGCAGTATTACACATCACTGAACTTTCACATTTTAATACATTCTCTTATGTTGGTGTTAACAGCTCTTCTTTTTCTTATTTATACATGGCCCTTTATGTTCCAGTAATTAAAGTTGTTAACATCACAATATGTCTGCTTTTTATGTATTCCATGGCTTTTAAAACAATATCGCCACTACTGTTTTTCTTATCAGCTGCTCTTTTATGCCTTTATATGACAGCCTTTTTTTGTTTCCTAATGTACATTATTTCCACACTTATGTATTAAAAGCAAACATAATTATACTAAATGGTATCAGAAAATTAAAGCATCTGGGAAATATCCTAATGAAAGCTTAAAACTCTCTTTGTACAAGAAAATTAGCACTCTCAAAGGTCTAATAAGCATGGTTAAGGATGTCTGATGCCAACAACCTAAAAAGTAGTCAAAATCCCCCGTGCCATCAGCTAACTAAAATAATGTAATTCTAAGGGAAAAAATAGCAAAAGCTAAGAATATTCACAAAGCTATTAAAAGGATGGCAACTGAACAAGCAGTATGAGGGGAAAGAGTTAGCTGTTATTTTAAAAAGTGATGACTGTAATCTTTGCAGGTAAAATTACTTCAGCTAAACACCTGATTCATCAGTGGGTTACCCTAGGTTTTTCCTGACCTAGCCTCCATTGAAATCAATGCTACTGCACTCTGTAAGACTGGCTAGTCCTGCAGTAAATCTACCAACACATGCTTTTCAATAGTCTAAAAAAAGAGCTCTGAAATGGTTAAAAATATACTTTTGAAAACACAACAAGCATGCTCTGGAGCTTCTTTTTAAGTATTATGGTTGAGGACCAAAGAATTCAAACATACTGAAATGCTATGGTCATCCTTAGAGGAAATCAGGCACCATTAGGAGGTTTATAATGAGTTACCTTTGATTTACTACTTTGATCCAGCTTTTTGTACAAATACTTTGAGTTGTGATTTATTTCTTTGTTGTCTTGCGAGTGCTAATTGCCCTTGTGCTGTGTTAGATGATTGTTATGCTGGTTTTCTTAAGCAGCAGGAGGGATAATTGAATAATTATAAAGGAGTAGTTCATTAAGACATGGGTGCGGGTATGAAAAAAAGGGAATTTTCCAGCTATTAAGAAGGCCTGGTTGTGTAGGACTATACACACAAGCTAGTTAAATTTTCTTTTTTTCTTACCTGTAAAATATTGCTTTGGTGGAGTGATTGATGGTAGTTTCAGAAATACAAAAACAAATGACATTGTTTCCAGTGGGTCTGGATCTCTTCTCTACATGCCTAGTCCCAAACGACACATGCACTTCTAACATTGATATTATTCAGAGCTTTTCCATAAACTTCCTGTGACCATAACTATTTCAGTGAAACTCTCCATGCTTCAGTTCTTAATTTGTCAAACAAGGATAACAGAAGTGCAAGGATAATGTTTGCAAAGGAGTCTAGCACTGCAGTGATGAACACCTCAGAGTAGTCTGTCAAATAAACAAACACATATTCTGATCCATTTGGCAAGTACACTCTGGTAGGCTAAGTTGCTTATGCCCTTCATGCAACATGAATGATAAAGCTCTCATCCATTTTATTGCAGCTTAACTTCATGGCCAGACATCTAGGGCTAGGGGCAGAAGTTACACATAAACTGGTTTAAGTGATCAGAACAGAAACTGTTTTAAAACTGTAACAGAACAGAAGCTCAGTGCACATAAACCAGTTTCGAAATGGCTGAAACTGGTTTAAGATAAACCTGGTTGAATGTAATATAAGACTTAACTGATCTGGGTAAAACTAGTTTATGAAACTTCTGCCCCAGACCCTTTCCTGGTTCAAGTTAAATCTCAGTCCCACAGCATGCTTTGCAGCCCCGGGCTGGACTGGGCTGTTTGTTTGTTCCCTAGCTGGAGCAGTGAGGACTGGGTGATAAGGGGATCAGAGGGGGAAGCCCAGCTGAGGATGTAGGCCAGTCTGCAGGCAGGGGAATTGCCCCCTCCCCCTGACAAATCCTGTCTGGGGCCAGGGAGGGGGGTTAAACACCCCTTACCCCACTCAAACTTACTACTGGCTATGGCTGCTGACTCCATATCCTAGAGACACCTGGAAGTAACAAAAGAAAGTGACAAATAACCCTGCAGAGATCTGCTGCTGTGATTTTAGACTGCAAATCCCAGAGACCTTGAGGACAGTAGGAAGAGGAAGGAAACACACAACCCAGGCTGGCTATGTGCTAGAGCCAAACTCTACTACCACCTGGCTTCTGGCCTGAGTCACTGCATTTCCTGAATCTAAGGTATAAGTCTGTTCACTTTTGTTTCAATTTAATCTCTGCAGCTTAGATTAACCTGCAAAGACTGAATCAATTCAGCTTGGGCTTTTTGTCTGTAATTAGCCCTAAGGACCTGATCTGAATGGAATTTAGAATGTTGCTGAGCAATTGTGAAGGCAAAAAAGGAAAAATATGAGATTTTTGTTAGCAACCATCATACAAGTATGCAAAAGGTTTCCTGAATCTTTCTGCATGTCTGTGTTTGGACCAGGAAAACTGCTGGCCTCTGATAGGAAACACCAAGGAAGGTGGCTTATATTACAAAGTTGCCATTTCCCATAACCACTGAGCAGAGACGATAGCTACTAGGAAAAGGAGAAAAAGTAGAAAAATATCATGGTAACATCCTGTAAGACCTGAAAGGAAAAAACTGAAACAAGATTTCAGACATCAGTTCCAGCCTCTGTTTAGCAGAAGATATATTATTCTTATCATAGAAAAGGTTTTGTACTGTTTTGTACTTCTGCTGAATAGTCATTCTATCAACCCATATCTTAGTGAACATTATATATAGGGCTTAGTCCATCTGTCTGTGTGTCTGTCTGTCCATAATGCTCTTTAAGGGTGCTGGGAGACCAGCGCAGCAGGGAGGGCAAAGGGAGGTGCCAGTTGAGGAAAAGCGGGAAGCAAGCTCCCAGCTACTATGAGGCTACTGTGATAAGACAATTACCCGGATACTGCGAGCATTGGTGTTATTTGAAATTCATCTATCATTCTTGATGGGCAATTCACTAGTATAGAGATAACCTAATTGGGAAAAAGAAACCTAAGATTTCTTTGGACAGCATTTTTACTATTCTTAAGAGACTTTTCTTCCTGCATTATAATTAATAAGAAGACAATTCTCACAACTAACAACTGGCAAGAGATATGAAAGAACATTCAGACTCGATGAGCATTTCAATAACTATCAGTGGTTTACTTTCTATATGGTTAAATACTTCTATTTTAGTGCTTCAGCCATGTAGTTTGAAGTCCAGGTAAGTCCTCTACAGGCTATTAGCTTGCAACTAAGAACAGCTGAACCTAATGCTATTTCTTTTTCCTGGCCTATTGAAATAGGTTGGTATCACTGAATTGTAACTTTTCCTGCTAGAACTTTCCAGACATTTCAGAGTAGGACTATATTCCAACAGATTTCTATCATCAACAAAACAGCCCAATAAAAAGACCCCTTTAGAATATTTGAATCCTGGAACCATCACGTAAGGGAGAAGAATATTTCTCAATGGCCATAGCTACATGAGACACTGACTGTGCAGAGACCTGATACTACGGCGCAGTAGCATTGTGTGGCAAAAACTGTGACACTCCACTACAGCACAGTAGTATTAAGCTGCTGTGCAGCAGCATCCAAAAAAGTCACTTTTTGGCACTACTGCACAGTAACTTGGGTTTCAAAATGGGCTGTATTCAATTTGGATTCAGCCCGAACTGGGGACAGTGATTTGATTTGTTAATCCAAAACAACAGCAGGTGAAATAGCTCAGTTGGGAGAGCATTAGACTGAAGATCTAAAGGTCCCTGGTTCAATCCTGGGTTTTGGCAGAATGTTTTTGAGAGGTTACGGGACCTGAACCTGTTCAGCCTTCACCAGAGAAGCCTGAGGGGGGACCTGGTGATTGTCTATAAACTCACTACGGGGGACCAGAAGGGTTTGGGGGAGATTTGGAGTTTCCCCTAGCGCCCCTTGGGATAACAAGGAATAACAGCCACAAGTTGTTGGAGAGTAGGTTCAGATTAGACATCCATAAGAACTACTTCACAGTTAGGGTGGAACCAACTTACAAGGGAAGTGGTGCTGGCTCCTACCCTGGGGGTCTTTAAGAAGTAGCTTGATGCCTACCTGGCTGGGGTCATTTGAGCCCAGTTTTCTTCCTGCCCAGGCAGGGGGTCGGACCTGAAAATCTGCAAGGTCCCTTCCAACTCGACTTCTATGAAATCACTGTCCTAATTCGATTCGGCTGAATCCAAATCTGAAGATTCGATGCTGATTCAGAGAATCAGTGATTTGGCTTAGACACAACTTTAAAAGTTTTTCTACATAACCGATAGTTTCATAGTTGGTAGGGCCGGAAGGGACCTAAGCAGATCATCTAGTCTGTCCTCCTGCCATGGGCAGGAAAGGATGCTGGGGTCAAATGACCCCAGCTAGGTGGCTGTCTAGCCTCCTTTTGAAGACCCCCAGGGTAGGGGCGAGCACCACTTCTCTTGGAAGTTGGTTCTAGCTCCTAGCCACCCTGACAGTGAAGTAGTGCCTCCTATCTATCCTGAATCTACTCTCAGTCAACTTATGGCTGTTGTTCCTTGTTACCCCCGGTAGTGCTCGGGAGAACAGGGACTCTCCCATTGCCTGCTGGTCCCCCTTGGCAAGTTTATAGGTGGCCACCAGATACCCTCTCAGCCTTCTTTTCTGGAGACTGAACAGGTTTAGGACCCATAGCCTCTCCTCGTAGGGCCTGCCTTGCTGCCCCCTGACCATGCAAGTGGCCCTCCTCTGGACCCTCTCCATGTTGTCCACATCCCTCCTGAAGTGCGGCACCCAGAACTGGACACAGTACTCCAACTGTGGCCTGACCAATGTTGCACAGAGGGGGAGGATCACCTCCTTGGACCTGCTTGTGATGCATCTATGGATGCATGACAAAATGCAATTAGCCTTCCTGACCGCGTCCCCACATTGGCAGCCCATGTTCATCTTGGAATCAATAGTGACTCCAAGATCCTTCTCTGCCTCTGTGCTGACGAGAAGGGAGTTCCCCAGCCTGTAGGTATCCTGCTGGTTCTTTCTCCCCAGGTGCAACACCTTGCACTTGTCCGTATTGAAACCCATCCTATTCTCATCCGCCCACCTCTATAACCTGTCGAGATCTAGTTGTAGCCTGTCCCTCTCTTCTAGCATGCTCACTTCTCCCCACATCCTAGTGTCATCTGTGAACTTGAACAAGGTGCTTTTCACCCCATTGTCCAAATCACCAATGAAGATATTGAACAGTGCGGGCCTGAGGACCAAGCCCTGGGGAACCCCGCTGACTACATCTCCCCAGGTCAAAAATGATCCATCACCACTCTCTGGGTGCAGCCCTCCAGCCAATTTGCAACCCATCTGACTGTGCAGGTGTTGACACCTCAGACGCCTAATTTTTTAATGAGGATGGGGTGAGAGACAGTGTTGAAGGCCTTCCTGAAGTCCAGGAAGACTACGTCCACCACGACACCTGCGTCCAAGGCTCTTGTGACCCGGTCATAGAAGGCCACCAGGTTGGTCTGACAGGACCTGCCTCTAATGAACCCCTGCTGGCCCCTCGCAGATGTGCTCCTGGATAATTTTCTCAAAGAGGACTGAGGTAAGACTAACAGGCCTATAGTTTCCTGGGTCCCCTTTCCTCCTTTCCTCCCTTTTTTGAAAATGGGGACAACATTGGCCCTTTTCCAGTCCTCTGGCACCTCACCAGAGAACCACAAGTGCTCATAAAGCTGTGCCAGCAATCCTGCAATGATCTCGGCCAGTTCCTTAAGCACTCTGGGGTGGAGATCATCAGGACCTCCTGATTTGAACACATCTAGTCCCTCCAGAAGTTCCCTGACTGGGTCCTCACTGACCCTAGGCCTGGTTGCACCTCCCCTGTGTCCGTCCGGGGTCCCAGTGAGGTGGAATTCCCTGTCTCTGCCCAGAAAAATGGAAGCAAAGAATCTGTTAAAGAGATTAGATTTGTCAACTGGTGCGACCACCAAATTACCAAGCATGTCCTGCAGAGGCCCCACATTATTTGGTACCTTCTTTTTACCCCCTATGTATTTAAAAAAGGACTTCTTATTATCTTTGATCTGGGTTGCTAGTCCCAGTTCCATCTCTGCCTGAGCCTTCCTAATAGTCCCCCTACAATCTCGAGCCAAGGAGGTATAATCCTCCTTGGTGATGGCCGCTCCCTTCCATTGGGGGCTCCTTTTTGGCTTTGAGGCATTTTGTGGATGCTTTTGGTGAACCATGGGAGCTTTTGAGCACTCTTGCCCCCTTTGATCCGCGTGGGGATTGTCACAATTTGGGCTTGGAGGATTGTCTCCTTAAGGAACGATCACTCTCCTTGGACTCCCAACTCCCCTCCCCTCCCCTCCGGGACCACAGTGCCTCACCAACTAATCTCCTTAACTCATTGAAATTGGCCCTTCTGAAGTCCAGGGCTCCTGCCTTGCTGCAGGCCTTTGACACCCTGCACTGGATGGTAAATTCCAGTAGGTGATGATCACAATCGTTCAGATAGTCAAGAACCCACAGGACCTCACCAGGTCATCGGCTATGGCCAGGACCAGGTCCGACAAGGCATTTCCCCTGGTGGGACTGTGCACCTCCTGGGTTAAGTGGAGGTCCTGTAACTCGGCTAGGAACCTATGTGAGTGTTCAGACCTGGCTGACTGCTCTTCCCAGCAGATGTCCTGGTAATTTAGGTCACACATGATGACCACGTCCCTTGACTTTACTGCCTCTGCAAGCTGACCTGAGAATTCCCAGTCCAGCTCTTCTCTCTGGTTAGGTGGCCTTTAGTAGACCCCCCGTTAGGTCCCTTTCCCCCCAACCCCCTTGTATTCTGACCCAGAGCACCTCAGTCTGCCCTACCTCAGACCCAGTGCTGTTTCCAGAGGATGTGTATTGCTCTTTGACGTAGAGCGCCACACCCCCACTTTTCCTCCCTGTTCTATCCCGCCTATACAGCTTATAGCCCTTGATGTTTACCACCCAGTCATGTGTTGGATTCCACCAAGTTTCAGTGAGCCCCACTATGTCTGGGTTTGTGTTAGCTAGCAGGAGGGTAAGCTCCTCCTGCTTGTTCCCCATATTGCAAGCATTAGTGTAGAGACATTTAAGGCCTCCTGAGGGTGTATGCACCTCCCCCCAACTCAAGGTACCAGGCATAGCTCGTGAATGCTGTGATGGTGGGGCAGATGGAGTGTCCCACAGGAGTGTGGGGGCACCCCCCATGTGCTCAACGGCAAACCTGGAAGTGGACTGGAAGTAGTTCCAGTCCACTTCTGGGTCCACCGCCAAGTGCATGGGGGAACCCCCCCCATACCCTCCAGCTTGGTGATCAGCTAATGGAGACACTGGAGGTAGGGGAAGGGTCAGAGATAACCGGTGATCAGCCATGGGGGGACCCTGGGTGCCCCCCCAGACCCAGGAGGCACCAGTCACTGAGCCAGGGGGCACGGGGAGGGTCCCCCATATGCTCCCCGGCAGACCCAGAAGTGGACTGGAAGTGCTTCTGGTCTACTTCCAGGTCCGCTGCCAAACACACTGGGGACCCCCCACACTCCTGTGGGATACTCCATCTGCCCCACTACCTCAGCATTCACGAGCCGCCTGGTACCTTAAGGTAGAAAAAACATTTAATGCTCTGTCTATGTCCAAATCATTGAATTTTTCTGAATCTCTCTAAATTGATTTGGAGGGTTCCGATTTCATTTGGAGAGATTAAAGGGTCTCCTGATTTGATTTGGATTCGGAGTTTTGGCCTATCACATGGCACCTGTCAAGGGTTGGGGCTACCAATGCAGCTCTTGACAGCTTGGCAAAACTGGGTAAGCAGCCCTCCACCTGAAATAATTGCCCACCCCTGATGTAGACACACTTGTATCTTGTTTCTTGCTGTATCCTGCAAATAGAAGGAACAACTGAATGGCACAAAACCAGAAACAGGAGATGACTATGAGAGAGAATACAAGATACAAGCAGCTACAATGCTTGGAGAAATAGTGATAGAGATCAGAATTGTCAAATGGCTGACCTTACTTTTGTTATCTTTTTCTGCAAGAAGAGTGAGGAGAAATGTATGAAAAGAGAACCTGGGAAGAAGTTAGAAAATGAGTGTCAAGATGCACAATAAAACTCAAGATCCAGAGTGTAATCGATGCACACATTTTGTAGAAGAAACTTCTTAGGAATAACCACTCATGAAGACTCTGCTTCTGTTCTTCTGTCGCCATGATCATGGAGGAAATAAAACTAATGGACAGAGAGCCCAATCTGCTAATGGAGACACTGGAGGTAGGGGAAGGGTCAGAGATAACTGGTGATAGTTTTATGGTTGATAGATCATTTCTTGGTGCAGCAACTAGGTTTACCAACTGAGGCAACTCCTTTTGAGCAGTCAGTGATATAACAGTTTATATGCATTAGGAGGGGATTTTGTATTTCAGCTCATGAGTAATAAATACATTTAATGAATAGAATCCTAATAATCATTAAGTTGAAAGTAATGGCCTTTTGGTGTGGAAGTGATGGACTAAGATTGTTTTCTGGGAGTTCAGAGATGTCATGGGGAAGAGAATTTTATGAGGTGAAGGGGAAAGCTGAAGAAAGTTTAAAAGTAACCATGAAAATAAATGTTACCCTGTGACTAGATATGATGATGAGGTGTGACAGGTGCCCACTCTGGGCCGACCTTAATGTGGCCCGCACACCTGTCCCTGCGGCAACTGCCCGCCTACTCACCTGCCATGCCTTGTTATTAATTGATTAATTGGTATTAATTAGCGGGAGGCTGCCCTTGTACTACCCCGCTGCTAGGGGGTGCTATCTGCGGCTCCGTTTCCTCCCCTACACCGCAGTCCACACCTTGCTGATGGAATCACTGTTGTCTCAATTCTATCCCTATTTGGCCCCTTCCTGTTCTCCCTGGGCCTTCCTTCTCTGTGCTCACACTTGGGCTTCCTAATAGTACTGCCCCCTCCCTGGGGCTCACTGTGCCCCCTCTCTGGGGCTTCTCAAACGCCCCGCTCTGGGGCTGGGGTCTATGCACCCCGTATGCCGTGCCCTTACTGGCGCTGGGGCCCCCACACCACTGTGGGTCCCTATGAGGCCTCCTCCAACCCCTAATAGCCTCACCCAAACCACTGGTGATAACAACAACAAAGCAAAACACCCCCCCTAGGCTATAACATAACTATAAACCGCCTGGCTATAACAAGGTTGCTCGGACATCTTGGAGCTGCCACCCTTTACTCAGCTGAAGCTGTACCTGCAGTCAGGCTGCTTCTCTCCTCTTTGCTTTGGGAGCTTCTGGCTGCTGGCAGGGAACTGCCTCTGGCCTCAGCTCCTGGGCTTTATAAGGGCCAGGCCCTGCCCCTTTTGGTCAGCTGAACTTCCCTGGTTGCCCCGGCAACCCACAGCTGTGCTCCTTAGTCACTGCTAGGGCTCCTTCCCTAGCAGTTTTCCCCTCTTCAGGCACAGGGCACCTCAGTGCTCTGTGACACGAGGCTTCACTGAAGATGAAGCTAGGACAGTTAGTCCTGATGGACAGTGGTTTGAGAAGTGGCTCCAGAAATAATCTGAGACTGTGTAAGGATACACCATACACCTCTGCCATGTACCTCCTCCAGCCTTGTAACAGTGGTAGGTTTTGCTTTTATGCTCAGTGTCATGGTGGGGTCCTATAGGAGGGCCGTGATCTCCTTAAGGCCCTCTCTCCGTGCCAATTCGGCCCAAGGACACCCTCTACTCTCGTCTGCCTCGTCTTTGATGTTCAGTAGGTTCGGGAGGCTGCCTTGCATCTCCTTGGGCACGTAAACTCCTGGACCCCTCGTGGGTCTTATCCTGCACCCATGGGTGCCTTGGGGCACCCTAGCCTTATGGGCTATGCGTGGCTTCTACCAACCCCTAATACCACGCCCCAAGCCTCGCTGATGTCCTAGACGTTGGTCTGTCAACACGCCCGCTTCCCTGGGCCTCCTCTGTAATCTAGCCCACTCCAGGACTTGCTCCCGAGTCTCCAGTCCTCTAGGCCCACCGCACTGCTACCCTCTCTTATGCGGGCTCATCGCACTGCTATCCCCTTTTGCCGGGGACCACCGCAGTACCTTGCCCATCTCCTGGGGTGCTGTGCTGCTAACCCCTTTTGTCGGGGTCCACTGCAGCACCCTACCCCTGTCTGAGGTCTACTGCCGTGCTAACCTATAACCGGGCTCGCTATGCCCGTCCTGGGCTTCTCAATCTGGCCCCTCTTGGGCCTCTCACATATTGCCCCCTCGGGCCTCTCAAGCATTGCCCCTCTTGGGCCTCGCAATGGTCCCCCTTCTCTGGGACCTTCCGGGCCCCCGCTGGGCTCCTTAATAATACCACCCCTCTGTTTGGGGCTTTCTATGCTCACCCTGGGCTTCCTAATAAAATCGCCCCTCTCTTGGGACTTGCTGTGCCCACACTGGGCTCTTTAAATGCCCCTCTCTGGGCTGGGGTCTATACACCCTGCAAGTTGCGCCCTTACTGGCGTTGGGGTCCTCACACTCCTGTGAGCCCCCCTATGAGTACTGCGCCCTCACTGGTGCTAGGGCCCCACACCACTGTGGGTCCCTTTATGAGGATAATGCACCCTCTTGGCGCTAGGGCCCCACCTCTCTGGGGTCCCTATGAGGCCTCCTCCAACCCCTTATAGCCTCACCCTAGCCACTAGAATACACTAGAACACAAACATAAACTCGAGCCTCCTGGCTATAACCAAAACCCAAGGCACCGGGCCCTAACAACATAAGCCTCCTGGCTGTAATTTAACATCATTGCTCCAGCCTCTGGAGCTCTCGCGAGCTATACTTGCTATTAGGCTTGTCCTCCCATCCTAACTGCAGGAGCCCGAGCCCGAGCCCGAGCCCGAGCCCGAGCCCGAGCCCGAGCCCGAGCCCGAGCCCCTGCCCCTGCCCCTGCCCCTGCCCCTGCCCCTGCCCCTGCCCCTGCCCCTGCCCCTGCCCCTGCCCCTGCCCCTGCCCCTGCCCCTCTGGCTGCTGGCAGGGACCTGCTAGCCTGGCCTTGACTCTAGGCTTTATAGGAGCCAGGCCCTGCCCCCTACAGGCAGCTGACTCTTATTAGTTGCCCTGGCAACCCACAGCTGTACTCTTTATCGCTGCTAGGGCTTTTCTCCAGCAGTTTTCCCCTGTCTAGGAGCGGGGCAGCGAGGTGTGCTGTGACACTCAGTATATAAATTCAAGTTGAATAACTAAAGTTAGATTTGGATTTAGGGTACTCCTGAGCTTGCAGGTCTTCCCTTTCATGCTCAGAGAACTTTGCATTGATTGAGCTAGTACCTATATCCTTTTTTTATGTTCTGTTCAGTTCTGAGCACCAAATAGCATTATATAACAGTAATACTAAATAAGCAAACAAATATTAATATTGGAGGCCTTGTTCTTAGCCAGGTCCTCTGGAGTCCAATGCAGCCAGAGGAAAGGGTTGCTTGCTTTAAAAAGGTTCTCCTCTACATCAAGAATTTAAGCAGAGTGCCCTAATTGAGATTAGGGCTGGCTAATTGAGATAGTCATTGGCTAAATATAGCCCAGGTCATAAACATTTCAAATATGTCTTGTAATTACTTTGACACGATAGCCAGCAAAGTACAAATCCTCAGAGATACCCTGGGGGGCAGAGAAATATATTAAATGGAGGAAAAAAGTTCCGTATAATATTTCATAGGGTTATGGCAATGAATAGCCATACCTTGAATTGTGCTCCTGGCTATCTTTTTAGCAGACTATTTATACTTATCTAGAGCTGTGGCTCTCTTATTTTCAGTAAGCAGCCTACATAACTGCTAAAAAAAAAAAAAAAATCTTAACACCCACCATGTCCCATTTGTATACAATATTTTAAGTCATTTTGAGATATACTCCTTTTTTTCACTAGGAGCCATGTAATCATGTAATTAAAACACACTTCATAATGCATAAACACAAAGAATGGCCAACATAAAAGCAATTTTCATGGTAGTATTTTCCAGTGTTGTAGGGATGGACTTCACAAATTTAATGTTCTTTTGATATAATTTTAATGTAACTTCCTAAGTTAAGAAAAAAGTTGAATGAACAGAACATCTATTATGTGAAATCATATTAAATAAATAAATGCAGCATCAGCAGGACTAGAATTTGAGTAACACTGCACAGATCTCTGCCACTTGAACTAAAGAAGTAATCAAGAGCTATAAGAGGGTGTCATCTACTGTGTGGGAGGAGTCACACTCTGCCAATGAGTTTCATGAATATTTGCTGACAAAAGAAAAAAATGTTGAGTTAAAAACCTTAAATTTTATTCTAGGCTCTGGTGGGGAGATTTCTCTAGTGATTATAGACTCAACTGCCTCTGTTCCCTTCTACTCCCATCTAACATGATCCACCATTACTCTCATCCACCAATCCCCTCACCTTGCAAGTCCTAGTCTCTAGTACCAGTGCCAGCATGTGCCTCAGCTCCAGCCCCAGCCCCACCTTCACCCTCATTAACTACTCAGCAGGTAGGTCTACAGGAGACGTTTACTGTGCAGTTGACTAATTAACTGCACAGTAAATGTCACAGCATCTATATGTGTGCCCCTATTAGGGTGCATAAAACTAAAAAACGCTGCAGCAGGGGAGTACTTGTATTTTACAACTGCTCCTGCTGCAGTTTTTTTGTGTGAAGTGGTGCATGTGTAGATGCTGCCCTAACTGGCTGGGACACAGGGTGCTTCAGAGCAGGGCTAACTGGCAGGCAGTCCCCATACTGAAGCATCCTTGTGCCTCAGCCAGCCCCTCCACAGCACATGGAGCCTGGTTGGAGCAGCCCAAGCTGGCAGGGGACCTGGGACCTGCTGGCTAGCCCCACGCTAAAGCATGCTCATGCCTCAGCCTGCCCTCCCACAGCACATAGAGCCTGGTCAGAGCACCCCTGGCCTGGCTGCTCCGACCAGGTTCCCTGTCCACCTGGGCTGCTCTGACTGGGCTCCACATGGTGTGCATAAATAAACTCTGGAGCAATATGCTCCAAAGTTTTTTCTTCCCAGGCACACGTTCAAATGGCATGCCTGGGAGTTTATTCACGCATGTTAATTGCATGTGTAAATGAGCCCAGCAGTTTTCAGTTGCTTAAATAATGCTGGGAGTTTGAGTAGCAAGCAAGAGAAACTGGAAATTCTAACTGGTGAGAAAAACTGTGATATTATTGGTATTACTAAAAACCAGTGAGACAATGCAGATGACTAGAATGATAATGTCACTGGCTGTGAATTATTTATGAAGTATAGGGTAGATAACAAAGTTTATGAGGGGATGACACTGCAGATAAAAGACAGTTCTGTTTCAGAGTCAATTTAAAAGCACAAGATCTTGAATGCATATGGGTCAATGTGCTAACTAACAAAACCCAGCTGGGGCTACTGCAAAGGCAGGCAATTATTTTGGCTGGAGGGCCACTTCATGACTTCTGGTGAGCTGTTGAGAGCTGTAAATGTATCCCCGCCCCCTGCTTGCCATTTTGGGACCCAAAGTCCCATCTCTAACCCCTGATCTTTGTCATCTGAAGTCCCTCCCCTTGCCTCTGGAAGTATTCCTTTTGGGATAAGGGTTTGCCATCTTGGACCTGGAAAAACACAAATCATATACTAAACATCAAACATTTTAACATATTTTATTTAAAATATATATATTTGTCCTTATTTACATGTATTTGCATCATGTATATAGAGGCAATCACAAAATAGCTCAAAATAAAGTCTTAGTTTTGTATATTGTGTGTGGGATGTGTTTGTGTCTGTGTGTGTGGAGGGGTTTGTGGGGCTTGTGGGCAGGGTGTGGGTGGGTGTGGTGTTTGTGGGGGGTGTGATTGTGTGTGGGGGAGGATGTGTGGGTATGGTGGGGTGTTATTGGGGGACACATGCATGCCCCAGGATGACAACTCTCCCTCTACACAGGGCAGGGCAAATGGGCCTACTGAGTCCTAGGGCTCTGCCTTCCCCTAGTGACTGGGGATACCTGGCCCAGGCCTACCACACCCCCCCACTCTTGCTATGGAAGCTAATGGACCCCCATGGTAATGGTGGTGGCTGCTGCAGGGCCTAGGCTGGGGGGTGCAGTATACATGAGCTCCTGGGGCTGCTGTTTCCAAGCCCTAGGATTAGTGTGGCTTTATCATGCAGGGGAGAAGGGATGGTTGCAAAGGAGTTGGTCCAGGGGAGGCCACACGCATACAAACAAGCCAGCAGGCATGCCCCCTGAGCTGGTCAGCACCAGCTCCTCAACAGACCAGAGTCCACGTGCCCTGTGGCTCCTCCTCACCACCAATACCAACAGCACACAGCCCCAGCCCGGCCCATGCCTGCTCCAGACTTGCCACGGGCAGAGCAGACTAGCTGGAAACTGTAACAGGCAAACTGAGTTATGCTCAGGCTCTTAGCATAACTTTAGGCCTTCACAGAACTAAGCAATTAAATTGTACAGAGTGCCTTATAAGGCACCATGAAAAATGAGTGCTTTGATTGGTACATTGGGCTAACCAGGTACAGTAGTTTCCCTAGAAGGAAAGAAAACCAAAAATGGAATAGAATTGAAGTACCTTATTTAAAAAAATGAAATAAGAAACTTGAAGTTTGGACAGTTTGAGATGAGAAAGTTATAAAAGTAGTGGGTAACCAAAGAGACAGTGTGTGTTTGTGTTGCCACCCTGGAGAGATAGGAGCAGCCTTGGAATTCTTGCTTTGAGTAACAAGGAATCCAGAAACTAACATCCCACACACCCAGCAGAGGATCTGAGGCTGGTACCACCAAAGGTTGCTGTTGTAACATCTAAGGAACCGTTTGCCAGGTCATATTACAAGGATAATTATCTTGTAATAAGCCTAGCGGTTACTAATAAAGTTCACTTGATACCAGATTGGACAAGGGGCCGTGTCAATCCTTGGAGGTCTCTGGTTAAAGGAATCCTAGGGCAACAGAACCCAAGTGCACAGCCCCAACCCCAGCCTGCCCCGTGCCTACTCCTCACCGCCTGCCCATGCTGAGCAGCAGCCAGGCAGAAGCTGCTGCTGACATGGCGAAAAAGCAGCCCCTTCCCCTCACTGCATTTGGACCATTCTTCCTGCAGCTGCTGAGAGCCTGTGCCTGGGCTGGGCAAATATGGGCAAAATATTTTGCCCATCCACTGCTACTGCCAGTGGAAAGTCTCTTGTGGATCACTGTATCACATCAGAAAGCAGAGGAGATATTTCTTCAGTCGTTTTTTTATGTATGGTAGAATAAAACATAATGTTATGGAGGAATTCAATTTGGGAGACATATCCTGGGTATCTCATACAGCAAATTATCATTAGCGTTTCCAGAATTATAATTGATGTTTTTCTAACAGCAACTGTGAAGTAGCTCTACTTTGGATTTCCTTATGATGGAGAAGGCTGAACTGATCCCAGTCCCTAGACTAGAAATTGGTGATTGCCTGCTGTATGATTACTTTCTATATGGGCAAATGGAAAATAGTCTTACCCAGTAGTGTTATACGTATGCACATGCAAACACACACCTGGTGCTTCAAAAGGCTGATTCTTCAAAGTAGGAGAAAATTATGAGTGAAAATGACTTGGGGGAAAAATCAAATACTCGAACGTGAATGCAAACTGGGAGTTCTTTAGGAGCTAATTACACAGTTAAAAGCCCAAAGGTCCACAGTCAAGAAAAATAAAATCTTTGGTTAAAACCCCACTCTGGTTTACTGGCAAAGTAGAAAAAAAAGCTGTTAGAAATATAAGACCATGATACGACAAACAGATATGTAAGGATAGCTACAGTTATCTATTCAAACCAATAAAATGCAGAACATTGATAAAAGAAGTGAAAGAAATCAGAGGAAAATGCATGGCTGGTGGAACCAGGAACAATAATAAAGACTTTTAGGAACAAAAGAAACTAGAGCAATGATATAGGCCAGGGCTATCCAGTTGGCACACTGGGCTCCCTCCCAGCTGCTGCTCCCCCTGTTGCTTTGGCTGCAGCAGCAGCCAGGGGCTCTGGGATTTCCCTCTGGCTTCTGCTTTCTGCTCCTCTCTCAAGAGCAGGCTGTGGTACTGTGGAAAGTGGAAACCCATGGCTCAATGCAGTGGGGGAGCCTGCAGCTCACAGTATTGTGGCCTGCAGATGTTCGGCTCCTGTGGGGGTGCAGACCATGGCCACCCAGAAGTTGGACAATCCTAGCTAAGGCATAGAATCAGAGGGAGATGACATGCATGTTAATAAAGATGCAGAAAAGACTGAGATGTTCAATACATATTTGTGTTCTATATGTAGAAAGAAGGAGGAAGTAGAATTTTATTGTATCATGATAGTGAAGTAATTTCATTATCCTTATCCAGTGAGGAGGATGATAGACATCTTCTATTGATAAATATTTTTAAATCCATGAGCCCGTATACTTGTATCCAGGATTCCTAAAACAGGTGTCTGACACCAATGTTAATTTTTATTAACACAGGGGTCCAGAAGATTGGAGAAGTGTTAAAGTGGGTAACTGTAACTACAGGGTGGGTGGCCCAACATCAATCCTGGGCAAAATAAATGAAAATTGCTATTGAATTCACTTGATAAAGAATTATAGGATAGGAACATAATTAATTTGAGTCAACATGAGTTTATGGACAATTGGTCTTATCAAACTAACAGAGCTCCAGTCTTTCCTTTGTCCTCAGTCCCAGTCTCTTTCCCGTGGTTTCTCATCGCAAGGTATTGAACCAGACTATATTTATAGATACTTTCAGTCTCCCTATAATTCTTCACTAATCTCAGTCTTCCCCTTCCCTATAGCTCCCCTTCTCTTTTTCACTCTGTCTCCCAGTCCTGGGTCTCTCTGCCCAGACATTCTTTGCATCTCCTTTTGCTCATAAACCAGTCTTTTCTCCCCACTTCCCTTGTTCTAATATAATCCCTTTGCTACCTCGCCATCAGGTCTGGTTTTTCTCATACCTGAATTCAAATTGGACAGTTTCCTCCCCCACCTTGGCTAGAAGCCAGGCACTGAGAAACAAGCCTGAGAAATCAGAAGAGAGATTCTGAGTTCTGGTGGCTTCAGAAGTCGTGAGTAATCTGTAGTAGTAATTCTGGGACCAAAACCCTGCCACTGAAGCCTGGATTATGATCCTATCAGTACAGATAGAATCATTAAGAAATTTAGCTGCCACACTTGTTACAGCACGTGCAAATAGGGGTTTTTCAAAATTAGCCACATTTGGATAATTTTACATTGGAACAGCGAAAGACACAGACCAGATGGCAAAGCGATCCCACTTTGAAATTTCAAGTCCCTACCTCAAAACATGGATACATGACATGTTAGTAAAGAAAGATTTTAACATGATTAAAACCATATATTTTCCCCTAATCTTGTTCTTAAAAATGGCTGAACTATTTATGCTGAAATTAAAAAGAAAAGAAAAACAGCTTGAAATATGCATCTAATGTCAACCCAAATATTAAAGTTAGACAAATTTATAAGCAACTGCAAACATTCATCTTTGTAGATACTACTATAAAACCTTACTACAGGTGGCATCATCAGGTTTATTCAGCTGGTTTGTTTTTTAATTCTAGATTCAAGTCTATTAGAAACACAGCATATTTTTCAACACATAGCAGAGAGCCAATGATCTTAAGACCATCGCAGCTATTAAAAATGTGAGCTGAACATTTTCCATTCAAGAATGTTTCTCTTTCTGCTAAGAGAAGAAAACATCTTTCGTTAGTCTCACTGCACTTTAAATCATAGCAATATTATTAGTGGAATAGAAAGTTTTAGAGAGCTTTTCAGAGGATGTTTCTTTCTCCTCGTGATATGAAGAGGTTTAAATAGAAGATGTAGCAGCTTGGATTTAGAAGACTGCTTAAACAATGCAGAATCATTGAGGAAAAAAAATCCCTAGCCCCAGGATGTTTACATGTAGTTACAGGAGTTTGTTTCAACTAAAGTTCTGGTCTAGTGTTCCCTGAATCTTGTACCACTTTATTATAGAAAATAATGTGTGTAAAAGGACATGCTACACTTCTACACAATTAACACTGTTTCCAAACAAACTCAAAATGAAGAGCAGAGTCCTTCATGTTAATATATGTAAAGACAAGTCCTTCATCTCAAAAAAGGCCTACACAATACCTTAAGAATAAAAACCTAGGAGCAGAAGTTCATAACTTTACCAGACACAAAAACCCATGGATTTAACAGATATTGGTTTTATGGCTATTGTAATTTACCTCACCCCTCTGCTAACTTTGCTCTCCTCCACAGGTGATAGCTACCCATTTCTCATTCAAATAATCTAATTATTTAACATAATTAGAAAGGCAGCAGAGCAGAGTGGCACCATAACTCTCTGAATGAGTTAGCGCTTAAGGTCCCATGCTGCCCTGTCTGCTGCATGAATTCAGATTAACAAGGATAACATAACTAGGTTAAACTACACTAACACAATTGCTCTCACTTACATTTAGCTTGAGTTGTGCCTGCTTCTTTTCCCAGGCAGGATGAAGCGTGCTCAAGCCCAAGAATTGGTCATCCATCTCTGCTGGTTACACAATTTGGGTCAATAAAAGATATTACCTTGCAAATCTTGCTTCTCATATCCTTGAACCATTAGACCTACATCATCACTACCACTATTATGTAAAAAACAACATTTGACCACTAGATGGGACCATGAGACTGAATATTGGATGAAAGAGAAATTCTGAAGAAAGCAAACACATTCCAATTAACATGCATGTTCAACTTTGCTGAGAAGCATTTTAAGCAATACATGAATGCATATACGTTTAACACATAGCATTTTTTTATCAAAACACAACAGCTTTGCATTCACATATAATTGGTAAATATTGGTTGGAGGCCAGGTGGGATTTATGTAAAACAGGGACCTTGTAAAATAATAAGTTTGTTTAGGTTGGTAAGAAGGAAAATTAGAAGGGATTTAAATGAAATAAGATTGAACAGCATTCAATGACAAATGTCTTATAAAATAAGGAACCACTCAATTAAACTAATGACAGGGAAAAGCTTCTATTCAATACAGCTTCTCGTAGTGCACTCATTACCATGGTATCTGGATGTCTTCCTGTAGCACAGTAAGCCACATGACTAATATCTGTCATGTGTTTGTTCTATCATCTTCAGCCCAGGGTGGAGAAGAGTGTGCAGTTGAGTGTTTGTTTTGCTAAGGTGCTTGAGGGATTTTTCTTATCTGTTTGCTTTGTTTTGCATTATTCTCTTTGGTTTTCTGGATTCTGCTAAAATGCTATTAACATATTTTCATGAAATATTCAAAATGCATGGAAATAGGGTCTAGAACCCAGGGCTGGCTGGCTCCTTCTGTGGAGAGTGCCAGCTCCCAAGGATACAATCAAACTCTCTTTTTCTTGCTGTCCCTCCAGCCCCATAATTCTTTCTGCCCAATTGCTCCTTTAGCTGGACACATGAAGGGTGCACTCATTTCTGTGTAGCCCACAGTCTGGTAGTGAAGGCATTTTCCTAGGAAGTAGGTTAAAATCTCCTCTAGCTCTCCCAAGAAATGGGGTCTGCCAACAGGCTATGCAGCAAAAGGTAGGTGGGTTCTCTCCCCCATTGCTTTTTAAGCCTTAGATTCTTATGACCGGGGATCCTGGTTTTCTCTGATTTTAAAAAAATCCCCAAGTTTCAGTTTTAAAAAAGTAACCCAAAATCCACTTTGTTCCATGATTAAAATGAAACACCACTAATATATAGATATTGATATATCTACATATATAGTGGTGCTTCATTTTAATCATGGAACAGTGTGGACTTTGGGTTACTTCTATAAATCCAAAAATTAGGGATTTTTTTTTAAATCGGAGAAAACCAGGATCCATGTTTATGAAAGCATGTTACAAAACTGAATTGTTAAGGGCTTTTCAGGGACTCGAGGAGGGTGAAATAGAATGCCTGTGTACCACTTAGATGACTAGTAAGCGGAGTAGGGGCTGCTGACCTCTCTTACAAAAGGGCTTAAGAGTTGTATGACCAGCAGTATAACCCTGGAAATTGTTCAAGAAAGAAATACAATACATTCTGATGTTTCAGAAACTAAAGGGTTCAGAGATAATGTATCCCCTCCCCAGCATGACACAACTCACTGTGTGCATGAGGCTACTGTTTTATTCCCTTCTTTCTTGTAAAGCAAGGCACGTGAGCAGCAGGCAAATGTCACAGCTAAGTGACCATCAGGATGCTAAGATTCTCTCCAGGATGCCAACCCACTGCTGGCCATGACAGGAAGGACAGGTAAGGATTCCTCCCACATGATGCAGGGCTGTACTATCATCAGGAATCCTGGTTTTCTCTCATTTAAAAAAAATCCCCGGTTTTCATGTTAAAAAAAGTAGCCCAAAATCCACATTTTTCTGTGATTAAAATGAATCATCAGTAATACACACACACACACACATACATATACATAAATATACATACATATTATATGATCTCAAGATCATGGAGTCCAGCCCCCTGCCCCAAGGGCAGGAAGTCAGCTGGGGTCAACAGATGCCAGCAAGATAAGTGTCCAAACACTTCTTAAAGGAGTCCAGAGCAGGTGCTTGCACCACCTCTGGAGGGAGCCTATTCCAGGCCTTGGGGGCTCGGACAGTGAAGAAGTTTTTCCTTATGGCCAACCTAAAATGGTCTTGGAGGAGTTTGTGACCATGGGTACTTGTCACCCATTGGAGCGCTCTGGTGAACAGATGATCCCCCCGATCCTGATGCACACCCTTGATGTACTTATGGGCTGCCACCAGGTCTCCCCCGAGCCTGCGCTTTTCCAGGTTGAAGAATCGCATGGCTCTCAGCCTCTTTTCTCTTGCCCTCCCATCATGCATGTAGCTCTCTTCTGAACTCTCTCAAACTTCTCCACATCCTTCCTGAATTGTGGAGCCCAGAATTGAATGCAGTACTCCAGCTGCAGCCTCACCAAGGCCAAGTACAGCAGGAGGATGACATCCTGAGATTTACTTGAGAAGCATCTATGGATGCAAGCCAGCGGTTGGTTTGCTTTACCAGCTGTGACATCACATTGGTGGCTCATGTTCATCTTGTCTCCCCCAAGACATGACCCCCAAGTCTCTTTCAGCTGTGGTGCTAGCGAGCGTAGCACTGCTGAGACTATAAGTGTGCTGCGGGGGGGTTTTCCCATGGTGGAGTACCTTACATTTCTCAGTATTGAAAGTCATCAGGTTTGTTATCTGCCCACTTTTTCAGCCTATCCAAGTCAGCCTGGATCACCAGCCTATCCTCCAGTGTGGATGCTCTACCCCCAAGTTTGGTGTCATCAGCAAACTTGGCCAGTCCACTTCTGACACCTGTATCCACATCCTTGATAAAGATGTTGAAGAGAACAGGCCCAAGGACAGAGTCTTGGAGGACACCACTGGTCACAGAGCACCATGATGATTCGCTTCCGTCAACCACCACTCTGAATCCGGCCTTGGAGCCAATTCTCCAGCCATCTGACTGTGATGTAGCTGAGACCACAGTTGGCCAATTTTTCCAAGAGAAGATCAGGGGACACCAGATCAAAGGCTTGAAGTCCAGATACAGGACATCAATCTCTTCCCCCTTGTCCAGGTGATATGTCACCTGGTTGTAGAAGGAGATGAGATTGGTCAGGCAAGATCTACCTGCAACAAACCCATGCTGGCTATCCCTCAGGATGTTGCCATCAGTCAGCTTGTCAAGAATGGACTCTTTGATGATTTTTTCCAGAATCTTACCAGGGACTGAGGTCAAGCTGATTGGCCTGAAATTCCCTGGATCTACTTTCTTCTTTTTCTTGAAGATGGGCACCACATTGGCCTTCTTCCAATCTTCAGGTACTTCACCTAAGTGCCAAGAGTTTTTGAAAATCTTGGCCAGTGGTTGGGCTATGACTCCTGCCAGCTCCTTAAGTACTCTGGGGTGCAATCCGTCAGGACCCACTGAATTGAATGTGTCCGGCCTCTCAAGGTGTTCCTTTACAAGGTCTATACCTATGCTGGGTATAGTCCCTCACCCTGGCCATCCCATATCTTGCTAGGCAAAGCGGACCCTTGGGGTTGATGAAAAACCGACGCAAAGTACCCATTAAGCAGGTTAGCTTTTTCCTGGGAGTCGGTTGTCAGTTGTCCCATTTGGTTTAGCAGAGGTCCAGTGTTACCCTTGCTTTTCTTCCAACTCCCCACATATCTAAAAAAGGACTTTTTATTGTCTTTGATATATGTAGCCAGGTGGAGTTCGGTTGCAGCCTTGGCTTTCCTGGTTCACTCCCCACAGGTATAGATCAGTGCAGAGTTATCCTCCTTTGTGGTGATTCCTGTCTTCCATCCTTTATCAACCTCTCTTTTTTGGCTTAGGGAGTCCACAAGTTCCCTGCTGAACCAAGGGGGTTGCTGTGCCCTTTTGCTACATTTCCTCCGAGATGGGATGGATATCCCTTGTGCCTCCAGGATCACTCCCTTAAGGAGCAACCACTCCTCTTGGACTCCTCTCCCTGCTGAGTCTTGGTCCCTTAGTGCCTCAACAACAAGCTTCCTGAGCTTATCAAAGTCAGATTTCCTAAAGTTGAGGACTTCTGCATTGCTGACTGACTTGCCAGCTTTGCAATGGATAGTAAAAGTGATCAGTTCGTGATCACTGTCTCTCAGCTTTCCTTCGACTTTTAGGTTGCTGAATAGGTCATCCCCTTTAGCCAGTACCAGGTCCAGCAGTGCTTTACCTCTTGTGGGTCCACAGACTTCTTGAGTCAGGTAGAGTTCATCCTTAAGATCATAGACTTAGTGAATTTAAGATCAATTTCTTTCTAGTTAAAATATTTAGAAGTTGGTCAACATGGTATCTGTGATTTTTTTTTTTTTTTGGTTTGATATGCTTTACCTATATTGTTTTATTGTTCATTTACCATTTGTACTTCAATATTAAAATTGCTATTCAAATGTATTTAAACTGAGTACTTGATTTTGGCAGGGCAGGGTTCCAGAACCGTCCTTAGTTTACTTCTGAGGGGCAATGGGTTTGCATGTTTACCAAGTCAGTCTAAGCTTTTAATTGCATATAGGGAACCCTGAAGATAATAGTATTACACTCATAAGGATTTCACTGCAGAATCAGCACCCCGGAACAGAATGTGTAATTAGAATTAATTGGACTGTCCTTGAGAGAGAGGCTCATTCACTTAGTGACAGGGGCAGGAGGGACCAGGCAGAGGCCCATTTCAATTTGATGCATTAGGATAATGTCATACACTGAATCCCTTAAATATCTGTGTTATCATCTGATTAATTTCTTGGCATCATTCCTTAGAATATTATATCAAAAAGACATTCCTTAGAATATTATATCAAAAAGATAAGACATGAGCTGTGAGGCCCTCTACATGCCAGGTTAATTTTAAAAGTAAAACCCTGATGTCTGCTCAGCTTTTTAATAACTTCCAAACAAAAGTTCCAAAACAAAACAAAGTAAAAGCCTTCCCAGATTGAAGGCTGCTAATTCATTGTAAATTCTTCAAGAAAGTCAAATGTACTCTATATCTTAATTATCTCCCATAATATTGAGCAAACAATTATGTTAGAATAGCATTAACTATCAGCTTCTGACCCTATTTCACCGCTATGGCTGCTGGATCTAGATGTGCAGGCACGTGCAGCTGGTGGTGCTGCAAACCTCTTTGCAGCACTATAAGCTGCACACCTGGCACATTAAAGCATGTCCTGTGCTACAAATTTGGAAAACCCTAGTAGCACAAAAAAGAGGCCACAAAAAAAAAACACTGCAGCACATGCCACAGGAACATCAGTGCATCAGCAGACATGGAGGCTCAGTCCTCTCAGATGCTCTGGCTGCTGGCCAGAGTGTCTCCTTTCCTCTAGTTCCACCCCAGCTCCTTCAGCATGCCAGGAAGAATGGGGCCTTTTGCCCCACACAAATTTGTGCTGCTACTATTTTTGCCACTGCAAATGCACACCCCTGCATGCGGGGATGTGTCCTATGCCCACATCCAGACAAGCACAGCTATGTGGTATGTGGCACTGCAGACCTGTCTGCAGCACCACACAGTGCATATGCAGGCACTCCCTGTGGTGCTACTTTGCAGCATGGGGTGCTACCTTACAGCACCAGGCTGGGGTTTTGACCCTGGGAGATCCCAGAGTCAAAAAAACATGTAGGAAAAAAGCAGGATAGCATACATGGCAGCAACATGCACTGTCCAACACTGGAGCCTGGCTGCCAGCCGGTGCATTGCGGCTGCAGCTTTCCTGGCCCCCAGGACCTCAGGTAAGGCACAGTTGCTGGCCCCGGCCTCCCCTACCCAACCCGAGGTAACCTGCCATGTACCAGTGTGTGAATGGCATGAGCGTTCCTTGAAGATGAGTAGCAGTGGCACATCCAGCAGCTACTTGTCCCCGAGGAACCAAATGTCCACGCTTGTCTGGACGCGGCATGTGTGTCAAGATGTGAACAGGAGAAAAACAGCTCTGTAAAAAGTCTAGGGTAACTGTTTACCCTAATTTTTTTTACTTTTTAATCTAGCCAGAGTAACGTTACTTATATTTTAATCTTTTTGCACATGCTTAAATACTTTGCTGAATCAGGGTGTTATGGGATCAGTGAAACAGATCATTGCAATCAACTACACTCAAAAAGGCCTTGAGACTGGAAACAATGAATGTTACTATAAGAAGACAAGCAATCCCTGTGTGAGCCACATTTTTTTTCCTTGAAAAATTAAATGCAAATGTTTTTTCAAGTATTTTTTCTTTGCTAGTTGTTATTGGCCCGTATGTAGCTCTGCTCCTTTCCCTCAGCATGAGTCCTTTAATGCTGATGACCTTCAGGGACACCGTGTGAAAAATTAATACATACAATATACAACTCATGCAAGTAGCATTAATAACTTTTAAAGGTATGAAACTAGGGAAAAATGTATGTGAGAATAGAAAGTAAGAGTGTACTTGTGCATACATCAGATTATTTTGGTTTGTTATGAACCATTTCCCTACTGTACATGTTTGTTCACTGAAGGAGAAAAAATGCCCATTCGTCAAATTGATACTGTCTTACATACTATACCAGGAAATATCATCCATTTAGTGGGACCTGTCAGCATTTCCTGAGAGCACCAGGAAACGCCTTTTAAAATATTAGGAAACCTTTTCTTTTCAGAGCATGTACTGAATGTTGATAGGCTCTTAAGGAGACAGGGAGAGATCACCAAATATGAATATACCTCCTCTGCTCGTGCTTGTAGAGAGGCAGTTAGACGGGCCAAGGCTACGATGGAGGTGAGGATGGCAACCCAAGTAAAAGACAATAAGAAATTGTATTTTAGATATATAGGGAGTAAAAGGAAGGCCCAGGGAGGAATAGGACCCCTGCTAAATGGGCAGAAACAATTGGTGACGGACAGGGGGGACAAGGCCGAACTCCTCAACGAGTTCTTTGCCTCAGTGTTCCTAAGCGAGGGGCACAACAAGTCTCTCACTGGGGTTGTAGAGAGGCAGCAGCAAGGTGCCAGACTTCCATGCGTAGACCCTGAAATGGTGCAGAGTCATTTGGAAGAACTGGATGCCTTTAAGTCAGCAGGCCCGGATGAGCTCCATCCAAGGGTGCTGAAGACACTGGCCAACATCATTGCAGAGCCACTGGCGGGAATATTTGAACGCTCGTGGCGCACGGGCCAAGTCCCGGAGGACTGGAAAAGGGCCAACGTGGTCCCCATTTTCAAAAAGGGGAGGAAGGAGGACCCGGGCAACTATAGACCTGTCAGTCTCACCTCCATCCTTGGCAAAGTCTTTGAAAAAATTATCAAGGCTCACATTTGTGAGAGCCCGGCAGGACAAATTATGCTGAGGGGAAATCAGCATGGGTTCGTGGCAGGCAGATCGTGCCTGACCAATCTAGTTCCTTTTTATGACCAGGTTACGAAACGCCTGGACACAGGAGGAGGGGTGGATGTCGTATACTTAGACTTCAGGAAGGCCTTCGATACGGTATCCCACCCCATACTGGTGAACAAGTTAAGAGGCTGTGACTTGGATGACTACACAGTCCGATGGGTGGCGAATTGGCTGGAGGGTCGCACTCAGAGAGTCGTGGTGGATGGGTCAGTTTCGACCTAGAAGGGTGTGGGCAGTGGGGTCCCGCAGGGCTCGGTCCTTGGACCGATACTTCTTAATGTCTTCATCAGTGACTTGGACGAGGGAGTGAAATGTACTCTGTCCAAGTTTGTGGATGACACAAAGCTATGGGGAGATGTGGACACGCCGGAGGGCAGGGAACAGCTGCAAGCAGATCTGGACAGGTTGGACAAGTGGGCAGAAAACAACAGAATGCAGTTCAACAAGGAGAAATGCAAAGTGCTGCACCTAGGGAGGAAAAATGTCCAGCACACCTACAGCCTAGGGAATGACCTGCTGAGTAGCACGGAAGTGGAAAGGGATCTTGGAGTCCTAGTGGACTCCAAGATGAACATGAGTCAGCAGTGTGACGAAGCCATCAAAAAAGCCAATGGCACTTTATCGTGCATCAGCAGATGCATGACGAATAGATCCAAGGAGGTGATACTTCCCCTCTATCGGGCGCTGGTCAGACCGCAGTTGTAGTACTGCGTGCAATTCTGGGCGCCGCACTTCAAGAGGGATGCGGATAACCTGGAGAGAGTCCAGAGAAGGGCCACTCATATGGTCAAGGGCTTGCAGACCAAGCCCTACGAGGAGAGACTAGAGAAACTGGACCTTTCCAGCCTCCGCAAGAGAAGGTTGAGAGGCAACCTTGTGGCTGCCTATAAGTTCATCACGGGGGCACAGAAGGGAATTGGTGAGTATCTATTCAGCAAGGCGCCCCCGGGGGTTACAAGAAATAATGGCCAGAGCTAGCAGAGAGCAGATTTAGATTAGACATTAGGAAGAACTTCTTCACAGTTCGAGTGGCCAAGGTCTGGAACGGGCTCCCAAGGGAGGTGGTGCTCTCCCCTACCCTGGGAGTCTTCAAGAGGAGGTTAGATGAGTATCTAGCTGGGGTCATCTAGACCCAGCACTCTTTCCTGCTTATGCAGGGGGTCAGACTCGATGATCTATTGAGGTCCCTTCCGACCCTAACATCTACGAATCTATGAGACAATAATTTATATTCACTTGCTTCAGACAATGCCGCCTCCTGACTAACTAGATTCATCAATAAAGGTTATTTCTTTATGTTTTCTTATGTATGCTGGAGGGAGGGGGTTGAATATTAAACTTCTGATCATGCAATTCTATGAATTTCCACATATGGGAAAATTTTAAAATATTGCGTAAATCACAGTCTTGTTTAATAAGATGATAATTATTGGTCTATGCAATGAGGATCTAATCCTGTGAGATGCCAAGCACCTCCTCTGAGGTACTGATCACACTAAACTGCTGTTGAATGCAAATTTCAGCCAGTGTAATGACTGAGCTCTTTCTTATGGCTTTGATGGGAAGACAGCACTTTGCAGAAATCAAATGAAATATACAGGGTTACTCAAAATAGTACAGTTAAGCAAGTGCACAACAAGTGTTGTGCAAGATTGGAGCTTATAATTACAGTGTTTAGCTAGGAGCAATAAAGAAGAATCCCAATAACAAAGAAATGTAGAGCCTGTATGATGTGATAAAGGTAACTGTGCAGATGTAATAGACTTTTGTAAGATGTTTGTCTTGGTACCACACAATATTCAGATTAAAAAGTTATTACTATACAATATCAATAAAAGACAATGGATTAAGAACTATCTAACCTGAGAATCATCAAGTGGGGTGGTGAATTACTACTTATTTGGCTGCCAAATCTTTTTGTGATGTGAGCAGCGTACTCAAATGTCTGGATTATTTGGTAACCAGGGCCCATTCAAATAATTTGTTTTAATACCTCCTAATGCCGTTATACATCTAGGAACAATGAATACAGACCAACCCCAGAAAACGGGGGAATGGTACCTAGAAAGCAGGGACTCTGAAAAGAAGTGATGAATCTGAAAGTGATCTAAGAGTTAGATGGACAGTTTACTGAACATGAGTTCTGAGGGTTGTAGTGAAAATGAACAACTTCACCTGTTCATACAGAAGCAGTGTAAGGAGGCCTGAGCAACTGGCACCAGCCACCAGTACCCACTACAAGGGGATGCAAAAACAGCAGCTGCCACAGCTGGTTCAACACATGCTACTACTGCCGTCCAGAACAGAGACCCTGATAGACCTCTGACAGTGTGCGGGTGGTGGGTGGGTCCCCACTGTATGGGGGTAGGTGGGTGGGTCCCCTGCCTCCACCCCCCGCAGCAACAGCAGTCATCAGGACACTCATGGCCGCTCTTGGCGGAGCTCCCTGGCAGCTATATGTGGCAAAGGGTGCCAGCCTGCACCCACTGGTGTGCACCCTCAGACAGCACCAAGCTGCTCTTGCTTGCAGCTCCTGGCACTGCATGCAAGACCTACATGCTCTTAGGCTGGACTGGCTCCATGGAGGCAGGGCCACGCCTGGCCTAGGGGTGTGCAGCTCTGGTGTGCGATGCCAGGAGCTGTGGGTGACAGCAAAAGCAGCCCAATCCTGCTCAAGGGCTTGCGCCAGTGGGTGCAGGCTGGTACCCTGGGCAGCCGCTGAGGGTCTCTGACAGGAGCAGCCATGAGTGCCCCATCAGCCACTGCTAGTGCTACTACTGCGGGGGTGAGGGGGGTCTGTGTACCATGCAGGGGGCAAGTGGGGGACCCACTCCTCCCACATAGTTCTCCCTCCCCTCACACAGTTCCCCCCCCCCATTCCCTAATTACCAGGGACAGAGCCTGGGTTGATCCATGGCTGCAGCCTTGCCTCGCTCGTATTTGCTCCAGCATGCTGGGGCAGCAGGGGCATGGGGCAGCCATAGAGACGCTATATTTAGGGCTTTTTTTCAGCATTTTTTTTTAATATCCTGGGATTTCCCAGTATCAAAATTAGAGTCCATGCTGCAAACATGCAGTGCGAAGAACATGTTTTCATTCCCAGCTTGCCTCTTGTAGTGTTTCAAACTGCCTTGCTGCAACAGGCACACGCTCACTCATCTGGACGCAGCCAATGAGACCAATCCGAGAACACTGCATATACTTCTAGGTAAAAGGATGTTGAAAGAGTGGAGTATGTGCAGAAAAGTCCTAAAAATGATATAAAGGCTGGAGAAAACGTCTTCTTACGAGAGAGATTATAAAAGCTCAATATAGTTAGTTTATATAAAATAAAATAACGTAGCTTGATAAAAATATTTTAAAATATAAAATAAATTATAATATTATAAAATATTATAAGATTATAAATATTATATTATAAAAATATTTTATAGTTTATATAAAATAAAATCAAGGTAGCTTGATTACCATGTATGTAAGTGCCTTCATGGAGAGAAAATATTGGATATAAAAGAGCACTTTAATGTAGCAGACACATAGGCAACTGGTGCCCCCCCAGTGACCAGTCAGCGACTGGGGTGGAGAGGGGTGTCCCCATGGCCGATCTCACCGACTGGGGGGTGCCCCTGTGGCCAGCTGGGAAGCGGCCGTGACACTCCCAAAAGTGGCGCACACACTCCCCAGCCAGCACTTGTGGTAGGCGGGGGGTCACTGGTGCTCCCGCCTGCCCCCCTGCCTGTTAGGGGGTGCAGTGGCACTCTCAAGGGATGCACATGCACTCCCAACGCATCGCCACTGGCAGAAAAAGAAGCAATGATTCTGATATAACAGAAAGCAGTAGCTAGAGTTAGACCCAGATACATTCAAATAAGAAAGAAGGCAAAAAATAAAAATACAGTAAGGGTAAGGGTGATTAACTCTTGGAACAAACCTTCTAGAGCAGTGATCGATTCTCCATCTCTTACAGTCTTCAAATGAAGGTTGGTTGATATGCTTTAATCAAATGTAAGTTATATGTAAGCTCAGTACAGGGATCACTAGGTGAGATTTTATTGCAATGTTATATATTAGGACAGACTAGATACACTGGAATTTCCTTATGGCCTTAAAAAGTTATGAATCTGTGAATTACATCCAGAGAGATAATGAGCTCATTTAGTTCCTGGGACAGGGGAGGGGGTATACCAAACACTGTAGATGGTGTTGGAGAGGGCCCGCCTATTGCTGGTGACTCCATACCACCGACACAGCTGGCTTCACATCTGGCCACTCGCCACCCCTCCCCACCACTGCAGCCTGCTTCTTTGCATTTGAGCCCTGTGCAGGCTGATTTGCCCTGGGCCCCATACCCTGCTAGGGTCATCTCTGCAAAGACTCCTGGGAGTGATTCTGGCACCCCTCATAGTCAGTACCTGGGGCTCGTGTCCTGCTCACCTCCTATTTACGCTACTGCCTACAGTCTCCTAGAAAGGTGGTTAAGACTGAGCAAATATTGATGTTAAGTAATGTTTCTTTGGCTTCCTTTAAAATCAGCTTTATTTTTAAGCAGCAACTGCAACTCCTCTCAGACAATTGCCAATAGGGTATACTTTATAATTTATTTTTCTAGGTTACTGTATTTAACACATGATTCTGTTTGTTTTTGCTGCCTGTGTATTTACTTCTGTGCAAGGCAAGCCCATTTTATGAACTAAACAAATTGACAGTATCCCTTTAAAAGCCATTATGCTGGTCCAAAACCATTGCATATGAAGAAAAACATCTACTCAAAAAGTACATCTTTTATTGATTTGCTTACATTGAATTAATAAAATAAGAACATTAATAATAATGCACATTACCTTTTTGCTTTCTAATAATAAACAATACCTCCCAGCAGTTTAATAAGAAAATCCTGTAAATGCAACACTATATATCAAACTGACAAAAATCCACATACACATGTTTAAAGAAGTCTCTAAGTGAATTAAGTATATACCTCATCTAGTCCATCTTTAAATACTTTAAGGAATACATATAAATATTACTAATTCTATCCAGACTAAATTTTCACATAAAGTACAAGAATTAAGTTAATATAAAATTCCCGAAGAGTGGAGTATATAACAATATAAAAATGCAGAAGAAAAGTTCTGGTATTCACTCAGTTTCTAAGGAGTCTTAAATGGAAGGCTATGGTGGTCACTATTATCTTTAAAGTGCTACAAATAATGTATGACAGTCTTGTAAGTATTGTGATCAAGAAGTAACGTGCAATGCTCTCCTGAAACTGAGCCTGAGCACAGCAGGTTAATTGAGGAAGTCTAGACAGAAAACTGTTTACTTCTGCAAAAAATATTTCACTACATAGAAAAGAAAAAATGACTTGAGAAAACTTTGTTTTGAATTGTCACATAATGCAAATCTTCTTGCTGAGAGGGAAACAGAGCCTGAAACTAAAATGACTTAAAAAAAAAAATTACAGTTTAAACGGTATGCCTTTTTTGCCTGGAAAAAAAGCATGAGATTTCCCTCTCGTTTCATTGTTCTCTGTCACAGTAGCACACATAAGGGCTTATTCTAGTCCATCTGAAGCAGGAAGAATTTTTTTTCATTGATCTGGACAAGAACAAAATCAGGCGTAATATAGGAACTGCTCCATAAAAATGGAAGTAGTTTGCATTACAATTTTACTTTTTAAATTTATTGTATCACTCTTTAATGCAGAAAACATACAGCTGCATGCTTCAAACAAAACTGGTCTCTAGAAAGTGATCTTTATTGGTGAGATTTAATTCATCCCTCTGATCTTCAGCCACTGCTACTATGGGGCGTGTCCCCACAAGTGGGAACGTGTTTCCCCAGGAACAAACAGTAGCGGCACAATATGTGCCACTGCTACTTGTCCCCAGGAAACACCTGTACATGGGTGCTCTGGCATGTAGCACATTGCCCCAGGTGGGGTAGGGGAGGCTGGGGCCAGTATCTGGGCTGATCCCAGCAGCCTTACCTTGGGGTCCCAGGGGCCTCCAGAGGCCACAGCTGCGACAATCCTGAAGCAGAAAGCATGGCCGTCAGCCAAGTTCCAGTTTGGGCAGTGCACGCTGCTGCCACATATACCACCCTGGTTTTTTTAGTGGTTTTTTTTGACAGTGCTCATGCATGCTTGTCTGGATGCCTCCATGGAGTTGGACTGTGGGTTTTTACCCACAACTCTCAGTCCACGTAGCAATGCACCTCCATAGCAATGCACCTGAGAGTTCTGGAGCAACTGTTCCAGAGAACCCAGGAGCATTCTCTCTGCTCATTTTGGGGTGGGCTGTATTCTTAGAGGCACAGACAGTATCATGGCACTAGAGCTGCCTTTGTCTCTGATTCTTTTATAATAAGAAACCTTCTTATATTCTCTTTCTTACCCACACACTCATGCTACTGCCAAGGAAATCCTGGTACTTGAAACACAGGAAAACTGCTGTGCCTCATAAATAATTTTTTCACAGGGCAAAATTCCATGCTACAAAGTTAGATCCCAAAGTTACTTAGCATATTGCCCTTATTAGGTCTGTGCATGAAAGATCAGGTTTTCTATCCCTATAAATGCAATGATACGCTGCACACACATTCTTCTGGATGTTATACAGTGAAGACCTTTTTCATTTTTTAAAATATCCAATCAAACCAAAAGGAAGCTCCCAAACTTAACTGGATGTGTGAGGCTTGCAAGTATTTAAATAAAATTGGTTGATGCTTTGGAGGCAGCCTAGAAACTTCAATTAATTCCTTCCTAGGCATGAACAAAAGGAAAGATTGTTCCAGGTTACTAAAG
Source organism: Alligator mississippiensis (assembly GCF_030867095.1). Lineage (NCBI taxonomy): Eukaryota > Metazoa > Chordata > Crocodylia > Alligatoridae > Alligator > Alligator mississippiensis. Next base: position 410,088,339 of record NC_081824.1, read on the forward strand.
GGTGAGTATGGAACACAAAGTATTCTAGGGCATGCAGCAGGAAGGAGAAAACCTTGGAAAAGGAAAAAAAAATCCTTATCTTTGATCTAAGGTTCAATGGATTATGTCCAGCAACCATCTGTTACTTATAAAGGATGACCCATGTTATAAATTAATGTGATTTGTTTTGTGCACTAGCACTCTGGTATTCCCAGACATTTTCTTAGTTCAGCTGCCCTTTTTTCCATCTGTTGAATATTCCAGTGCCACTGTCTTTTATTCGATTGGAATTTGTTCAGTTGACAATGCAAACGTTTTAGAATAGCATCACATCTTTTATTCTGTACCTAATAAAACAGGGAAAAATCATTTGAAAGCTGTTAGCAGGCAAATCAATACGAAACACAAAGAATGAGAATAGTGTAGTTGGCTGGGATCTGCTGTAGGGAAAGCTGCACTACAGTGGCAAACATTGATTTGTACAAAAAAAGATTATAAACTATACAAAGAGCAGAGAGTTCAGACCGTTTTTCATTCCTAAAAACCTGGACTTGTTTGTTACTAAGGTTAGTGGTGGAATAATTTAGATGACTTTGTTATAGTCTTCAGCATTTACACCACACAAACAACCATTTAGCTTCTTCATAAAATGGCAATATTGAAATATAACAGCACTGTAACACTTCTGCCATTAGCCACATGTATTGAGAATAGCTGCTACTGCAGTTTATTTGAGGGTTACACAACAGAGGTATTTTATTTAACGGTAAAAACCACATGCATGTGACTAGTACTGCATTATTAAACTTGTTTTAATGGCGTATATTATCAATCTTGTTCGTATTTACTGAAACATTATGACTGCCATGCATTTAATGTATATTTGAAAATATACATTTACCCCCAAATGCCCAGGATTTAAGTTTCACTGCCCCACCTTTAACATGCACTGAAATCAAACGGACACTTCTACATGCTCTTCATCATCTTGTAAAGGGGATAGATTGATTGCACTCACCATGACTGGCCACTTCATTTTGATTCTTATCCATCACAACGTTTCTAGTGAGCTGTCAGAATCAGACTCAGCACTGGCTATGTATGACTACATTTGATTAGCATTTAAAATGTATAATCAGCACTATCTTTGAGAAAATCTTTTGGTGAGTGTGTATCTTTGTTTCTCTTGTTGGTGAAACTTGAGGAACCTATACAAAGGTGTCCTCTACACAGAAATACTTTTAGTGAGTAGGGATAGATAGAACAGCGCCCTTCTGGTTTCTGCTTCCCACTGTACCTACAAATCACCTGGTTACCGTTAGAGGGGAATAACGTCACTCCAGCACAAAAACACCACATGAGTGTTAGATGACCCAATTCTTACTGGAAAGGTGGGCTGCCAGCATAAAACAAAGAGAGGAAATTATCAATTTCCTCAAATATCAGCTCTCAAAGTTACAAGGATTCTAGCAACACTGACAGTATTGCTGCTATGACTGGTTATTATATATATTTGGATAGGTAGGGTTAGCAACCTCTTTGCAAAATATTTTAAAACTTCAGGTACAGTACTAACATTCTTTCACTAGACTGTAATTATATTCTCTTCAAAAGACTTTACCTCAATCTCTTTTCTAAGCTTAGCATGCATTTTTTTCTCTTCTTCAAGGTGTTTTTTCTTTTCATTGATAGACTCTTTCACTACAGTAATTTTCTCTTTTAAGTGTGTAATTTCTTCCTGCAGATAAAAGTGGTTATAAAAAACTGTTTGTAAAACAAAATTACAGTGCAATTGTTTACCTTGTTATAGGTGTCATCTTTTAACAATCTCTGTATAAAGAGTGACTCTAGCTAAAGAAATAAGTTCAGCACTTTAAAGGGTTTACTTCAATACAGTTCCTGACTACCTGAACATATTTGGGTACTTAAAAACAGCAGACAGAAAAACATTACTCAGGAATATGGAAATAGCTGCAGCACTGAAGCACCTTGAATTTTCTTAACACACTACTACACATGCAGCTGTTTTTATATTTTAAGTATTTGAAAAATGTGTGCATGAGTAGATACAACCTGTAGTCATTATCTTGCCCTTCATAATCTCACCGAACCTGCTTTTTGTCAATAGTGACCTGGAAACATATTTCCTTATGGGTTAATTACCTCAAAAAGCTACGGAAGTTGGAGAGCATCTTCAACACAGTAGCTGTTCCATCATACTGCCTGTGTAATTGTCCCCTGATAACTCACTAAACCACCTCCAGTTGGCCAGGAAAGCATATCAGGCTAATTGTCTACTGTAGCAACATGCATTTTCAACACATACAGTGATAGCATGACTTACAGTTCACCTTGTGGCTCCATGGCCATTCACACTAAGCGTATGCTCAGTCAATCATAATGACCTACATTCACCACACCCAAATCCACAAGGCCTGATGGCCAAGTGAGAAGAATCACGCTGGCACTGTTGTATAGCTGTAAACCAGACATACTAAACATAGTCATCTCAACATGTGTGAGAAAAGAGAATTATTTTGCTTAAATAGTAAACAAAGGGAAGAAATCTATGTTTTTCATACAAACAATTATGTGACAACACAATAAATAAACTTGTTCACCCCTGACTTCCACTGCAAAATTAGTCTCACAAATAAGTAAAAGTGCTGGATTATAAAAAGCCTGTAACTTCTGTGGAAAGTGAAAAACTGGGTGCATCTACATGTGCACCCTCTGAGAGTGCTAGTGCACCTGCTGATAGGCCATACTCCCTGCTTAGGCAATGGGCCGGTGGGAGCACTGGGGACTGAGAGCACCGCGGCCACTTCCAGGAGTACTGCAGCAACTTCTGGGAGTGCTGCAGCCACTTTGGCCATGGGGGGGACCCCCAGATTGGCTGTGGGGGGACCCCCTCCATTGCTGACTAAGGTGGCACCAGTCACCCATGTACACATGCACTTTAATTCACAGTAGCCTATTCTACTGAACATTAAGACTTCACAGCAAAACCAATGTTAATATGCTAACGCGCAGGAGAATTAGTGTACCGTGCATTATGTCACTAAAAAGGTGTTTGCTTTTGCTACTGTGCATTAGGGCAGCCTAATGTGTCTTTATGTAGTATCTCATATTAGAGGTACTAAACCTAACGCGCAGTAGGAAAAGCACATTAATGAACTTTTAGACATGCCCACCATGATCTAAAAGTACTGCATTTGTGACTTGGTGAATGCTAGGTCATAGACTATGGGCATCTATACACATGCTCTGCGGGAGAGGGGGGGCACTTTAATTAGAGTGGCTCTCTGAGAGCTGCTCTAATTAAAGTGCCCACAGCATCACACGTAATCAGTATCCTGTGCTTCAAAATCACGGTGAGGGCACTTTCACTAAAGCTCGTTCGCCATTTTAAAATGCTGGGACACAGAATACATGTGACGCAGAGGCTGCTGGAGTGCGCTAATTAGCATGCTTCAGCAGACTAAATTAATCAAGTCTGCTCTGATGCGTGCTAATTAGCATACATCAGAACAGAGGTCTGCCATGTGGATAGGTGCCCATTGTGATTACAAACACAATCTTACGCAAGAAAGCAAAGTTATTCAGTGCAGAAGTCAGTGTTGCAGATTTTCAATATTCTGACAACTGGCTTCAAAGCCTCAAGGCTAGAGGTAGGATTGCATATCAGATGACTGGTGATAGAAGTGCAGCTATTAATCCAAACATGATCAACAATGGGTTAGAGCAGTAAATCTAGATCTGCTCACTGCACATTTACAATTTAAACAATATGGCTTGTCTTTGCAGTTACATATCACTGAGAAAGTTGGATAAAACAAATAGAAGTCAAAAAGCAGAGGGAGCAGTTATTTACCAGGCTACGTATAAACATAGACAGGAAAGATAAACTTAACATTGTTATCATCAGAATCTACATTGCTTCAAACAGTTCAATTCATTTTTATCGTGATTACATATCAAGCAAAGAGAAAATAGTGGATGGTGAATGGGATTCTGCAATAATTCCTATGATCTTGGAATCAAAGATAGGAAATGGAAAATGTACCCAGACACATCATCCTGAAAACCCATCAAACATCCAAATAGAGCTTCTGTTGGTAACAAGCAACAACCAATTGTAATGATCAGAGCCTAAAAAAGTTCTTTTCTCAATATCTCTTGTGAGATTTCATGTTGAGCGACTGATTTCAGCCAGCACCAATCCACTGACGAAAGTATGGGGATGAAGCAACTCCAACGGATATGAACAATTATTAGTGCCACCTTGGAATTCAGTTATGCAAGCAGCTGTTAAGGATATAGAAGCTTTGGGTAGTGGCATGGCCCTGGTGGTGACAACACTGTCACTGTGAACTAACTTTGGAAACAGATTTGAGTGGCTGATGATTCTGGCAGAACTACTGATGATCTGTTGAGTATCTAGTAGTAGACTGGCAGCTAATGACAAGTAAACTAATTAGACATGAGATATACTCTCCTCTTACATGGAAAACTAATCATAATGGATTTATGTGTATGTTTTTCAGCTATATATACACACAGAGCTCCATGTTCTAAATAAAACCTCATTCTCATCTATTGTAATTGTCTATGATATTATTCATACAAGAATGTCTCCTCCATAACTAAATGGCTTTAAGAAAAAGCCTATCTAGTGATACAGTTCATCCTCTGATAAGAAAAAGTAAATTTAAACAAGATAAAACATGCATTCCACACAGCTTTTACAATAGAACAGCCATACCAGATTTATACTATTTGTATAACCACATACAATAGAAAGTAAGCAGAACACTGAACAGAGTTTATAGGCAGTAAAAAGACAGTATATGTTCCTTTGTATAGCATCAGATGCAAATATAGATGGATGCATTTTACATAAACCATACATTCTAAAATTTAGTGCAACTGATCTCTTGGCCACCCAAGTAATAAATACTTCTGGCATTACAGATACAGAAAAACATACAGGTTACAAAAAAAGTTTCCCAGATGAAAACAAACAGTATCATTTATATTTAGAAGAGACGTTAAGCGTTTGAATTTCACAAATAGCTGCATAAATGTCATAAGCAACTATAACTCCCCCTACAATATCAACAGGAAACAACCTTTCCATGTTCTATGAGTTAAGTCTCTGATAGAGACATAATAGGATAGCTCCATGCCATGGCCAGCTTCAGAGAGAGCTCAGTCTCACCACCAACACAGCTGGGCTGCTGACCTGGGAGTTCCCTTGCAGGGTGCATCTACATGTGCTTTTTAAGGTGATGCAATAAACTCTAGCTTAATGCACTGGAGTTGATTGCACTCAGCTACCACATGTACATATGCGTCTGGGACCACAGCACATTGAACTGGGTCGGGGCAGCCCCAACTGGCAGAGGGCCTGGAGGGTCAGCCTGCCAGCCCAGGGCTGCTCCTCCCGGCAGTGTGCTGCACAGGGGCTAGCTGACCCTTGTGAACCTCATGCCTCAGCCATCCGTTTTAACTTCTACACATGCACTGCTGCAGAGTAAAAAACTGTGCAGTAGGGTAGTACTTGTATTTACCCTGCAGAGTTAATTAGTTCACCCCAGCCTAATAGGGCCTGCGTGTATAGAAGCAAGATGTTTACTGTGGAGCTAATTAATCTACTCTACAGTAAATGTCTCGTGTAGTCTCTAAAGATGCCACCCTGCCCTCTCTTCCAACTGACTTCAGACTAACACAAGTGACTAATTCTCACAGATTTCCTTAAAGCTGTCATTGTCCATTAACATTGCTGCAAGACATGGTTTATGTTAAATTAGACCTTTCAGTCTAAAAGCAACAGATTTGATTCTAATCTCACTTATACTTAACATTGCTGTTTGGGTGGTATGATTCCATTCTTTTCACTAGAGTTATTCCTGCTTGACACCAGTGCAGGTTATGTGGACCCTGTGATTTTAAGATTATTTCTCATATGCAGTTACTAAATTTTCCCCTGGAAGTTTCCCCTCAAAAGCATTTAGGTTAAAGACATATACAAACATATACGGACAGAAGTGCTATAAATGCAGAGAACAAAGATAAAACGGGTATTTTTTTCCTTCTCCTTTCTTTCTGTTCTTTCTTTTCTCATTAACACAAACTTCTCTTGGTAAAGAGCTCAACTACAACTCATTACCAACCAGGAGTGTTAAACCAGTAGTGTGCTGTTAGCTGAAATATCATTTACAAGGATCTACACTGGGGGTTTGGCAAAGTGCTTATATAGGTTTATGTAAGACCCAGGAGGATCCCACAAATAGCACTAAAGGCAACTGGTAGGTTTTAGCTAGTAGCATGGTTTTGTTACAACCATGTTAATATTATTACACTAAGCAATAATGTAGGTACTAGCAACTGAACTAGACTATCAAGAATAATGTATGGCGCAATTTTTGCTATGGATGAACATCATTATTGCTTCAATTAATCTCATTTGGATGAAGAAGTATACCACAGAGATAAACATTGTGAGGAAGTTGGCCAGTTTATTATTTAATAATGTAAAAAAAAGTACACAATTGGAAATTAATCCAAAAAGCCATATCATACCTGCACTTGTTTTATAAGATATCCTTCAGGATTCTGGAGATTATGCATTAATTGCTCCTTCTTTGTCTTCAGCTCTTTAACTATGGACTGTTTTTTAGCAAGCTCAGTCATAACTGGCATTTTGCTTTCAATCTCCCAAAATAGTGCTTTATGGACCAATATTTTCTCACGATATGCATTGTTATTTGCAAGCATCACCTCAAATTCTTCTTCAGCTGTTTCTGTGTCAAGTTTAAGCTTTACATTTTCAGCATACAGGGATCTGACTTGGGCCTCCAGACTTTTACAGATACATTCTGTCATTTCTATAGCATCATCTTTCTGATAAATTTGCCTTTCTGCTGCTTTTGTGTCTAATAAAATAGAGTCCCTTTGGCTTTCAAGGTCCTGAAGCTCAAACTGTAAAATATTGCAATAATCAACTGTCAATTGAAAGCAATGTTTGAGACAATCATAGGGAGCTATTTAAACAATATGGCCTACGTTTATTTGGGTGGGGCTTGTATTTGTGGAACACAAAATAAGCCATCTATAAGCCTTAAAAATAATCTTTTGAATGGAAGAGCATTATTGTTCCATTTTCTAAAATTATCACCTAAGAGACATAACACATGAGCAGTGTCCTAGGCTTCATTCATTTGACCTCAAAGGTGAGGCATAAAATGTACTGTCTTTTAAATCAGTTCAGTTTCCTCATATTCACCTGTTATGTAGTGGGATGCGTCAGGCTGATCCTTATCAAGCTCCTTAATGATTTGCCTAACGAGGAAAACTGGTTTATTTTGTGTCAGACTAAACCCAACTACTTTCCTGCATCTGACCTCGGAAAACAACCATAGTTCCCGTAGAGCTGCTAAAATTGAACTAAAGGTGTGTCAGCCTACCCTATAACAAGAATGTAGTTGAGTTAAGACTGGGGTAGCTAATTCCATTCTGTTCTGTCAGGGTCATATAGGGAATATCCACACCACAGCAGCAGAGTACTCAGTCTTGTCCCAGCCACGTTCCCTGTAATTCAGACCCAAAAATGAAACAGCAAGATACCCAGAAACACCCCAGCCTCCACTCTTGGGCATGCCAGAAACCCAAATCTTGAATGCAGTGCCAGGGGTGCTCCCAAGACATCTCATTTCCAGGGTTGCTGTGTGTGGCACAGGGACCAATTGGTGGGACTAGCTTTGGTAATAATAAGCAGGGATCCTGGTTTTCTCTGATTTAAAAAACCCCCAATTTTCAGTTAAAAAAGTGTGACCCCAAATCCACATCTTTCCATACTTTAAATGAAACACCACTTTATATATACATACATACATAGCGAGAGAAAGTGGTCTTTCATTTTAATCATGAAAAAAAATGTAGATTTGGGGATACCTTTTTTTTTTTTTTAACTGAAAATTGGGGATTTTTTTAAATGGGAAAAAACCAGGAACCCCCGTAATAAGACTGATCTCTCTGCTGTCATGATCTCAACCAGGTCCATCTAACTGTTGGGTGTCTGGGGGACATATGCCCCTGAGGCCCCACAGCACGTGGACTGCATGGCCTCCAGGCTACATGCCAGATAGCATGCCCCCTCTGCTACACCATGTGAGGCTTCTCCACCAGGGCCAGGGTGGAGAGGAGGAGGCAAGGGCAGCCGGCTGGAAAGTGATGGGGAGAGCAGTGCCCAGGCCAGTAGCTAGGTGGTTGTGACTTAACCCCTCACAGGACCCACGCAGCCTGCAGGCTACCAGTTAGAGAGCCCTGAGACTTATCCTGTCCTCATGACTGTGATAGCTGAGTGTCTCACACCATATAATTCCTTAAGCAATGTGGCTACATCAGTTGCATATGGTTTGTTCCAGTTCTCAACCTTTCAACCAGGGAAGAATTGTGCATCCAGTGAAAGTTTTGCTGTTGTCTTAAATGCTTAGATTGTAAGAGAGGCTTCTTAGTATCAGTGGTGTCAGCTAGCCCTTATCCACTAGCCACCCTGGGCAGGCAAGCAAAAAAATCTGAATGGCAAAGATCTGAATTTGAAGAAGTTATTGTTTTGCATATACATAAGGGGACAAGGTTAAAAAGGCAAAAGCTATCTTGCTTTTTGTGTTTCATGAGTTTTGAGTACCAAATGATTTAACCATAACATTCTTCTAACTCTGATTTTTGTATGGATTTTCCAAAGATTTTTATAAAGAAAGAAAGGGAAGGTAGTGTAAGAAAGAAAATAAATTAGCCTAACTGTCCAGGATTTTGAAGCTCTAGAGCAGGGGTGGACAATTCTTTTGACTGGAGGGACACTTAAAGAGATTTGGTGAGCTGTTGCGGGTGGTGGGGGCATTTATCCTATCTAGCCCTGGGCCTGTCCACCCCAAACCCACCCCCAGGGGCCCCAGACAGAGCAGGCAGGGTCTCCATGGCAGGACCGCTGCGGCAGGGCTCACTGGGCTGGGTGAATGGAATGGAATGGGATGGGGCCATGGGAAGCTGGGGAGCAGTGGCCCAGAGTGGGATTGGTAGGTGAGGCTGGGGCTGAGGCTGGGATTGCAGGGCAGTGACAGCAGGGGGCTGGGGCCTGGGGTGGGGGCAGAGCTGTGATCTGCTCGTCACATGCCCCTGTGATGGGCACTGGTTCCACAAGCAGGGACATGAGGACAGTGGATTGTGACTCTGCCCAGGGCCCTGGACCTGTGCTGTCACCACCCTGCAATCCTGGCCCTGGCCCCAGCCATCCCATTCTGGATGCGTCTCCCCAGCTGCGCTGGCTAGAATCCCTTGGTGGCTTGGATCCAACCTGTAGGCCATATTTTGCCCACTCCTGCTCTAGAAGTGTTCAAAAACAGCAAATCTGTGCAAATTGTATGCTCTATTTGGGGCATCTATGTCAGACTGTACTGCTGTGTTACCTGGCAAGAAAGAGAGGTTCTAAAGGAGGAAGGATGGTCAAAGTAGGATGCCTCTTGGGCATCTTAAAGGCTCCAGAAGGAAGGAAGATGCTGCTGTACTATTACAGTGCACTTCAGATTTTTAAGGTACCCAGGAGCCCTCAGAATGATGAGGGAGTCCTTTGCCCAGTCCCAGTTCTCCTTATTGATTTAGGCAGTTGACTATGAAACCAGCATACTTGTGCATAAATGATCAAAAAGTATCCTTCCTCAGGTACATATCACATGAACTCAGCGAAAAAAATCACAGCACATACTTGATACATAACTTTCTGATGCATGAAACTCAGGTAAATCAAATCAGGAAGAAGAGTCTGCACTGCTCCTCCTTCAGAGAAATTAACTTCATGCAGAATTTCAAACCTCGGCTGTTACAAATATAGGACAATTAAAATTTTCATAGGAATTATTCCTATAATATTTTTTCTTTGCAATTCTGACCATGTTAAAAATGGCTGATTTTTTTTTATGTGAAACTTAAAAAAAAATCAGTTTTAGATAGAAGTCAAGGCTGAATATATCAGTCCAAAAGGTGAAAGTTTCAGAAGTGTCTGTAAGCAGTTAGAACGGAAACAATTATACAAATTTAGCTATAGCTAGATACATCTGGAGCTCTGCTGTGAAATATTAGCAAATAAAAGCTGCATTTAGTGGCAGTTAAGGTTGAAGCAAGAAACATGTTATGTACCCAAAAGTCATAAGTACAGGATGGTTTTAAAAAAACCTTGCAAGAAGAGTACAAAGAGAACTGAACCAATTTAGTGGAAAACTGCCAAAAAGAGTGATTTTAAAGTCTCATTCTTTCTTTATCCATACATTTTTACAAAGCATTCTAAAAATTCAGGATGTCTATATTTCTATTTTATGTTTTTGTTTTTGCCATTTCAACAGGATTTTCACAAAACAAGGAATTAAACCATCCGCTAAAAATGAACTCTAACCACAATCTTAGCTCTTGAACAGCCATATGTATAATGATATAAACATGAAAAGTCCTGGCAATGCTTAAGTCTTAGAGAGCAATTGAAAATAGCAAAGCCTAGAAATGTCATCTCTTTACTCACAACACTGCTTTCTTGCTTAGTATGAAACACAAATAAGATCTATATAAGATCTAATTACCTGCAACTGGGCAAGGACTGTTTTGCTCTTTTCTATCTCTGATGCTTGTATATGTTGCTGCTCTGCTACTTCTTTTACCACTTCAGCCAATGATGGCAAATTTTGCTTAGCCATTTCTAGAGAAAAAGACAGCAGCATAAAAACATAAAATAAAAATGCTGTACGTATACTGTTTTCACATAGTTGAGTTCAATGCTATGTTAAATGACTCTATAAAAGAACAATATTTTCTGACTTATTCTTCCCATGTGAGCTCAGATTAATCAGTTATTACTCCTGGGCCATATTTGTTCACCAAAGAAAATTTAGGAATGGCTAGAAACTCAAAGGAAATTATAATGATGACTGCAAAAATCTCCTCTTCGGAGTCTCTTTTATAAATTATAAATCATTCCTTTTGTTTCATACTATAAATATTCCCACTACTATTCTATGGAGCAGATCCCATTGCTATAAACAAGGCATAGTTCCATGTGGCAGAAGCATGTGTTGAGGCCTTTTCTCTTGGTTTTTGGCTGGATAATTTATAATTCTACTGTAACACTGCACCTACAATAGCAACATGTATCTGAGTTGAGGCAAGTTAATCATTAAACTCTGTTACCTCGTTGATGTACTTGATGTCTCTTAAATGAACAGCATAGAACAGGAAAAACTGGAAAGAATAAGACATAGGATTGAAACAATGGTAACACACACAATGTGTTTGGTAAATTGACTGACAGCAATCAAAAAAACGTTATCTAAAATTTATCACTTCTACATTTATATAATTTCAAATAAAAGTTTAAGTCTAGGAAATCAGAGCACAGTCAAGTAATACTGGTTAAATATTCAGGAAATGTGTGGAAAACAGTGCCATAGCAAGGAAGGGGGTGAGCGGGGGCAACCACCACAGGCGCTGAAGCAAAGGGGTGCCAACAGATGCTGCCCAGCCAGGGCGGGGTGCAGGACGGAGCTGTGAGCGGTTCGTTTTGGGGAACGCAGGGATGGGGGGAGGCTTCCACCACTGCGTGCGGATCTGTATGTGGGGCGAGGGGGGGCTGCTGCTGTAGGCTTTGACCCAGGAACCAAAATTTCTTGCCATGGTACTGCACATGAAGTATATCTTCAAGATCAAAATGTGGTAGCCAACATACAGTTGAGCTATGAGCTGGATTTATGTCGAACAGAGAATGTGATCATTTGCTTTTTTTTCTCTACAGGTTTGGCTAGACGGAGACACATTGTAGAAGAACATATTTCAATTAGAAAAGCCACAGTGGCATACTTTGATTTGCAGCATTCATGTCCACAGTAAGAAAATAAAGAGATTTTTCATATACTCTCCAATGCAGGTGATAAATAGTTATCAAATACACTGATAGTGTTGGAGTGATGTAGCCATGATGTCACAGAGAAGCTGCAAGAGGCAAGGATTTTTGTGGGTGATATCTTTTTTATATTCAGCTCAATAAAAGTTATCACCCACAAAAATCTTGTATTTTAAATCAGGAAAATATTAACTGTAGCATTAAAATATTAACTGTAGTATTTAAATATTAATTTACGATTAAGAGTAAAGTAAGGAAAATAATTATGTTTCTTTTTTAGATGAACATGAGCAGTGTAACTCTGAAGTCCTGAATTCTTGGATGGACGTTTGACCTCCAATTCTGATCAATACCACTAACAGCTGCCATGTCTGGAAATGTGGTATTTGTGGCAACCCAAGCAACAGCATGTCTAGAAAGTCCTGATATGGGAGTTCAATATTAAGGCCACTCATGATGTTCCCAGTATTTGGTGTGCTCCTCAAACCCAAGCTTCTGGAGTCTGGTTATAATATATAAATTTAAAAAAAAGAGGAAGATTTCACAGCTGAAAAATATGACACCTAAGGGCTCAGAAATCAGAAGTCAAATACCCAACCATTTTCTAATTGAAAAAGTCTCGTGATTTCTAACTCAAGCTCCTGGTTCCTTGGGACTGGATTCAGGAGGCATTTTAGCCTGTAGTAATACCACGGACCTAAAACACCTCCAAACCCTACAGCACTCGGCAAGAGCCAGTGGTGAGACAGGTGCGTAAGAAGAAAAAAGGCGTCGGGTTTCGTAGCAATAGAGGCCAGAGGACAACCAGCCTGTCTTCTATGATGGCCAGGCCACCCCAGGTGGAGGAGAGCAGGTACCAGGCCTAGTTTGGTGGCACCCAAAGGCAAACACAAACCAGCCTGGAAGCCCAGGGGAGAGAGCGGGCACCTCGCACGCAACGCGGCTGCCAAGCCCCATGCACCAGGGGCAGCACCACCGCCCCCCCCCGGGCCCCTCACGCAGCACCAGCCTAGGGAGTGTCTGCAAAGAGGAAGAGGCTGGGGAGAACGAAGCCTCCCCCGGCGGCGGGGCGCCGCGCCTGCTTCAGGGACCGTGGCCAAAGTGCCACCCAAAGACAAAAGCGTGCAGCAGAGGAAGGGCGCACGCGCCGTTTGCAAAGAAAGCCGGAGCTGCGGGCTCGTCTCGCCCCGTCGGGGCCCCACTCACGGGGCTTCGTTTTATTTTCAGTTTCAGCTGCCCCCGCGGGCAGGCCCAGTTCATATTTGCAGGCTTCTGCATGGCCGGAGCTCAAGACCAAGCCACTCCCCTGGCCTGGGAATAACAGCTTCGAGGAACGGAGCAGGGGAAATGCAACTTTCTCAGGGCGCTGCAGGAAAGCTCAGCCTCTTCCTTCCCCTCCTCCCCCCTCTCTCTGCACGGGGCTGAAGCACTTCCTGGTGCTCCCAGCGCCGCCTTTTAAGCGGATCGCAGCTCCGCTGGGGGTGGAGGGTCCCTTCCAGCTCTGGAGATGAGCCGCCTGGGTAACCCGACTGCACTGCCTTCGTCTCGGGCTCCGGGGCAGAGAGGGCTCCTGCCCCTCTGTCTTAGGACCCTCCCCCCCGGCATGTCTTGCCTTATCGCAAGCATGTCTGAAGCTACGTGCACCTGAGCGAGTCTCAGAGCAGCACACGGATAATAGCTGGGTGCTGATTTAAGCGAGCCCATGGGTGCTCCCAGGTTCATCGTGACCCAAGGCTTTAATCTTGTGCAAACGCCTTTCAGGATTGCCTGTGGACAGGGAGAGCTGCCGCCCAGGGACCTCGGGAGGAGGCAGGCTCTCCCCGTCCACAACTCACCTGGGAGGGGAATTTCCACCTTGCAGACATCAGCTGCTTGAATTGGCAATTAGGATGAGGCTATATAATGAGGCAACTAATAGTTATTTCTTTTATAGGATCCCCTTCTGGAGCCCTGGCCATTTCTGTAAGTAAATGTCTGCAGTTTTTAACTCCCCATTAATGTTTATTTCTGCAATTTCAGATCTGCTTCCTATTTTAAGTGGTAAATACTAACTTTTCTGTTTCATAACTTAAGACTGACAATGAATTTCTTTGGGTTTGCCCTAGTTGGCATGTAGTGCTTTATTCATAAGAGTTTCCTCTTCCGTGTTCATTTAGAATACTAAATGCTTTGTATCTTTTTTCTGCTATTTGTGTATGTCCTTACTTATTTATCTAGCATAACATGTTAAATAATCCTTGTCCTTTTTATTTCTTAAACCCCATCCTTTAAAAAACAAAACGAAAACTGTGAGCACAGCCTTTTTTTTAAAAAGAAAACGAGGCTGAGTGATAAGATCCAAAGAAAATCAATGTGGGGAAAAGGGAATAACTCATTCTTTTAATAATTTAGTTTTAAAACACTTTCAGATTTTAGGGAACCTTTCTTCTGAAAAATGTTTCTGTTCCAGTTTGGCTCTTTTTTGTAGTTTTCCTCTTTAAAACTTTCTTCCACTTTACTTTTTTGCCTTCTGTCCCAAAGCTAGTAGAGGTATGTGTGCACATATGTATGTGAATAAAAAATATTTAAATGGGTTTTAAAATTGTATACTTAAATTATTATGGCTTTCTTCTTAAAAACAAGCACAGCTACATTAAATCTGATTCACATATTCTGTATGGAAAGACCTAAGACTTTTAATCTCTTAAAACATTTAAATAAAAAGCATACAGGATCCATGAACCTCTAATTAGAAACTTTGCTTTACAGTCTGCACATTTTTTCTGTCTTACTTAACGTAGGGACAGAAGTTGCACACAAAGTAGTTTTAAGTGAGCGGAAACTGGTTTGAACCTGTAACAGAACAGAATTTCAGTGCACATAAACCAGTTTCAGAATGGCTAAAACCGGTTTGAGATCAGCCTGGTTGAATGTAGTATCAGACTTTTAACTGACTGAGCTCAAGCTGGCTTAGGGGACGTCTGTCCCACCACCTTCCTGGTCTAAGTTAAACCAGTCCCCCAGCATGCTCTGCAGCCCTGGGCAGGGCTGTGCTCTCTACTTCAGCAGAGCAGGGCTGGCCCTGCCCCTCTGTTCCCTAGATGGAGCAGAGGTGGGCAGGGATGTGGCCAGATGCCAGGCCCCATAAGGCAAAGGGGGCAGGAAAGAGGCTTATTCCCCCCTCCCTCCCTTATCCCACTAACACGGCTCTGCCAGCATTTCTCTGCTCGCTGCTCCAGTGGTGGGGGCATGGCCAACCCCAGCAGTAGCCTCAAGTGAACTGGCCAGGGAGGGGATTTACTTTCCCCCTCCCTGTCCTACCAGCATGGACCCAGCTCCTCCTTTGCTGCCACAGTGGCGGGGGCATGGGCAGGCACCAGCTGGCATGGGCTCCCTGAAGCAGAGGGGGTAGGGAGGGATTAGTCATCCTCCACCCTCTGCCCCAGGAGACCGCAGTAGGGTCTGCCAACCGCAGCCATTGCCGATTTTTTTGCTCCTTGGGTGGGGTGAGCGGTAGGATAAATTCCCTTCCTGCCCCCTTTGCCAAGCACTGCAGGGAGGGTGAAATAACCCTGCTCCGTGCCCCAGTGCCTGACTGGGGCCTGTCAGCTGGCCTCTGGCTTCACCCCCACCCCTGCTGCTGGAGTGGTGAGGGGGCAGGGACCGTGACGGGGGCAGCACCCCCTCTCATGGTGTCCTAGAACGCAAGCCATTTCCTGGCAGTGGGCCATGCTGCAGGCAGGGGTGGGGTGGTCAGAGCTGCCGCAGACTGCGTGGGGCGAGTAGTGGAGGCCTGGGGGACTGTGGTGACCCCTCTGAGCCCCAGTGCTGTTGCTCACCCTGTGCAGTCTGCAGCAGCTCTGCTCACCCCCACAGCACAG
The DNA here is from genome assembly GCF_030867095.1 of Alligator mississippiensis. Classification (NCBI taxonomy): domain Eukaryota; kingdom Metazoa; phylum Chordata; order Crocodylia; family Alligatoridae; genus Alligator; species Alligator mississippiensis. The sequence continues at coordinate 410,104,122 of NC_081824.1, forward strand.
CCCCCTTCTGGGAAGAGGCTTGCACTCTGGGACACCATGAGAGGGGGTGCTGCCCCTGTTACAGTCCCTGTCCCCCTGCCACTTCCGGGGCACGGTCAGAGGCCAGATGATATGGCCCCTCTAGGCAGTGGAGCATGGAGAGGGGGGGGAGTATTTCCCCCTCCCTTCAGTGTCTGGCAACAGGAATGGGGAGGGGGCTTATTTTGCCACTCACCTGGCACAGGGAGAGAGTGGTGGTAGCAGCCATGGCTGGCAGACCCTGGCTGTGGTTCCCTGAGGGCAGAGGGGGCAATAAACCCCCTCCCTGCCCCCTCAGCCTCAGGGGGCCACACTGGCTGGTGCCAGGCCTCACCCCCACCCCTGTGGCTGTGGCAGCAAGGGGGGAGCACCAGGTGGACCCTGGCTCCATTCCATGTTGGTGAAACAGAGCGGGGGAATTAAGACTACCCCCCCACCCCAGCACCACTTCCCTGCAGCTGATGGTGCACTCTAGAGCCCCCTCAGCTCCTGGCCTGAGTGACTGCAGGCATGTACTCACATTTTCTCAGTCTAGTGGGAATGTCTAGTCCCTTAATTGGTTCAATCTAGGCAGGTTAGGTCACCTGCAAAGATTGAATCAATTCAGGTTCCAGCTTTTTGAATGTCTGTCCCTAGCCCTAGAGGGATAGTCATCCTATTTGCCATATTTCTAAACCATGATTCCCCAGTGTAGGTCCTGTACCAGGAACTAGGACTGTTCCCTAGCTACAAGAAACTGGCAAAGTCAGTTCAGACATTGGGACCTGGCCTCTGACTGCAAAGAATACCATCATGTTTTGCCTGAGGATACATTTCAAATTATCGTCTTAATGCAACAGCTTGACACACACAAGCCCCCCATATCTAGTAAACAAAGATGATTTCTATCAAACTGAAATGTAAAATGGATAAGAGTATGAAAATGTACTGTGTTTATTTTGAGAGTTGCGTAGCTTAACATTTTGGTAGTTAGCAAAAAGATGTACCAAATCTTGTGTGAAGGTTATTTTACTGGTAAATCTAAGTGTCTTAATTATACCAACCAGAGATGAATGTACTTTTTTTCTTTAGAAAAAAACAAAACAAACGGAAAGTAGATAAAAATTGCTGACATAAATAAGAATTTTTCACTAAGTGATTTTAAATTAGCAATTTAATACATCACTTTGATTTATGGCAGCACATCCTGCTCTGCCCCCCCCCACCATTCTTTTCCCCCTCTGTCTCTTCCTTTATCCCTCCCTTTTTGTTCACAAAGGATCTGTACAATGGAGTCTGCACAGCCTTTGAAAGGTATGTGCTGAGAATGAAACTCAAATTAATTCTTTTATACCCATCTTTACCTTTAATTGTTTTAACAAATTAATTTTAATTTTTTCTGATGAGACGGTTGTTGACAGTGGCATTTTCTGCAGAAAACCAGGATTTTGAAGCAAAGATATATTTGAAACTAGTAAGCATGGCACACTTGCATAAGCTAACACATGGGTTTGCTTGGCATATACCATATTTTCAGTAGTAGACTTTTTAATAGCTCGGATACAGGCCATAAAACTTAATAACATTCTACTTTGCAAATACATTTTGGTTACAGTCAACACCATTTAGTCCATGGAGATATATGATGCAAAACTGGAAAGATGCAGTAGTGAATCAGCCATTTATTCCTGTGTGCATCTCCTAGCCATTTCCTCAGTGGATTTCTTTCCATGCATGCACATTGTAACTGTGTGAGTAATCATCTCTCCCACAACACGCATTCTTTTTCTCTTGTTAGGCTGATCTTCTGATAAATGCCTGCCAACTCCACGGGCAGTAAAGAGGTGAGGCAGCCTAACCTCTTGAGCTCTCTAGTTAGTTAAAGCCTTTGGGCCTGTGACTGGTCTACATCACACTGTTTACGTAACAAGCAAATTTTCCTACTCGGCATTTTTCATTATATGTAAATAGTACTCTGAGGGAGACAGAGTCATTAATTCTTTGACAGAAATAGCCATCTGCAATCAGATTTTGATGGACAGTTCTTTATATATTTTAAGTGGGTCAGTAGATTCATCTGCATTGAGGCAGATTAAGTCCTTTGTGTGTTGCATGCAAAAAGAAGGTAGAAAAAAACAGTCATGATTACTTTTTATTTTCAGTAAACAGCCACCACAGCTTTTTACGAGAGTGCTGTGTGTTTCTTTGTAACCCCATGCTGAGTAAACGGAACTTGAAAATATGTAATCAGCTGGACTCATCTTGGTTTTGGAGTCTCTTAGGTGCCACTGTCCACTGCAGGAGACAGATGCAACACAGTCCTTGTAAATGGAGGATTTCATATCTGCATAGCAGTGTTCCAGCATATAATAGTGTCTCATAATACCAGCTCTCTCTCTTTAATTCATAAATCATACAGACACATTCATGGAAAACCTAGAACTGGATGGGGCCTTCGGGGTCATTGAGGCCAGGCCACTACTATAATAGCATCTCCATCATATAATCCTAGATTCTCCAAATTTGCATGTGCTCTTCTCCTGTTATCCTTCTTCCTGCTATAGAGAAGGCCTCCTTCTCTCTGTTCTGGCACTAAAATGATCAGCTATCCCATACAAGCAGAAGCACAGCTTCTACAATGAACCTGAGGCTTACCTGCACAAGGCAGTACAGTGTAACTGGGCATGTTTACACGTGCATTTACACTGGCTTAAATTTACGGTGCAGTAGTGGGAATAGGCCAGCATCTAAATGTGCAGTCATTAAAGCACATTAACGTTGTGTGTTGATTGACTTGGGACTGAAGTTAGTCCCAAGTCAGTCCACACACACTGTTACTGCATGGCAAGGCATCTACACGTGGATTGCTGTGCAGTAACTAACTGGAAGTAAATTTAATACCTGCATGATGCAGGTATCAAAACTTATGTTCAAGCCCATGCAAGCTGCCATATTTACTGCATAGTACAGGATGCACGTGTAGACATGTACTCATACTGCACAGTAATTGCAGTAAATGCACAATTATGCAGGTATTAAATTTACTTCCAGTTAGTTACTGCACAGCAATCCACGTGTAGATGCCTTGCCATGCAGTAACAGTGTGTGTGGACTGACTTGGGACTAACTTCAGTCCCAAGTCAATCAACACACAACGTTAATGTGCTTTAATGACTGCACATTTAGATGCTGGCCTATTCCCACTACTGCACCGTAAATTTAAGCCAGTGTAAATGCACGTGTAAACATGCCCAGTTACACTGTACTGCCTTGTGCAGGTAAGCCTCAGGTTCATTGTAGAAGCTGTGCTTCTGCTTGTATGGGATAGCTGATCATTTTAGTGCCAGAACAGAGAGAAGGAGGCCTTCTCTATAGCAGGAAGAAGGATAACAGGAGAAGAGCACATGCAAATTTGGAGAATCTAGGATTATATGATGGAGATGCTATTATAGTAGTGGCCTGGCCTCAATGACCCCGAAGGCCCCATCCAGTTCTAGGTTTTCCATGAATGTGTCTGTATGATTTATGAATTAAAGAGAGAGAGCTGGTATTATGAGACACTATTATATGCTGGAACACTGCTATGCAGATATGAAATCCTCCATTTACAAGGACTGTGTTGCATCCCTTAGACTACGGAGGGAGTTAACAATTAAATCTGAATGGTCACTGATTCAGGAGAAAATGCCTTGAGCTTTACCTGAGAGCTAGGAGAACCCAACTGTTCCAAACCTGTCTGCAAAGGGCTGGCAGATGGAGTAATAGAAAACTACCAAAGATATGAAGGGGTGGGGATGGGCAAGGAAACAGAAGTGACAATAAGGAAGGTGAAGATGGCATTAGTTTAAAACAATTGGGTAAGGGGTTTCCCACTGATACCAGGGGCACATCCACATGAGCAGGAGCATGTGTTTCCCTGAGGACAAGTAACAGCAGCATACCTTGTGCTGCTGCTAGTTGTCCCTGGAGAACGCTCGTGCCGTATGTGCTTTGGCATGCAGCAGGCTATCCCAGGTGGGGTAGAGGAGGCTGGGGCCACCAACTGCTGACCTGGCAGCCTTACATGGAGTCCTGGGGGCTTCCAGGAGCTGTAGCTGCAGCTGGCATGTGGCTCCAGTCAACCAGGCTCTGGTTTTGGGCAGCGCGTGCTGCCCCACTTTTTTTTTTTTTTTTTTTGGCATGGGTGTTTATTTGACCCCAGGATTCTGTTCAATATGGGGAGCTTGACAACCAGATCTGTGATATTTAAAATGCATTTATGAATACTATTATTTTATTTTTTTTATTTTTTTTTTTACTATCTCTAGTATGGAAAATAGCAACATAGCAAGGAGACTTAAGCAAAGGCAGAATAATTACCAATTTGTCTAGTTTCCTTTTGCTCCTAACACTGGATGCAATTGAAAGTATATGTTGGATTAGATTATTTTTTGCTCTGTCACTTTCTGTAACTGCATTAAAAAAAAAAAACAACAAAAAACCCCCAACCCTTGTAATGTATTATAACTTTGTTTGTTTAGACTCATGTTGTTTTTGTTTTCCGTAGGTTTTTTTTCATTCAATAACTGGTACCTTTAGGCATCTTTAAATCATTTGGAATATGGCAGAAGCAGTGTTGATTGATCTACTTGGCCTAGAAATGAATTCACAGGATAGCAGCTTTCAAAAATTACTGCATAACATGCTAGAAGCTGTTGAAAAGCACTATTCAGTCAGTGCCCCATCTGTTTACATAATGTGCTGCCAAACTCAGCAAAGTGGAAAGAATGGTGTGCAAGATTGGTTACTTAAAGCAATGAGTGGCTCTCAAATTCTGAAGAGAAGTTCTGAGGTTGTCTGCACGGCAAATACAACTGCTGCTTTGTACACAATTAAACAAAAACTTGATGAAAAGGACCTAAGCATCATTAAAATAATTTTGCCAGCACAAAGGAAAGCCTTAATGAGAGTATTTATAGACCACCTATTCACATCTGTCTATCAGTTTGAATTTGAAGAATTATGGGTAGACTGTGAACCCAAACACCTTCAAGAAGCTGAAACACAGAATGAAGTGCAAATGCTCCCTGCGCAAGACACAGAACTCATCGTGAATGAGATTCAGACGTACCTAGAAAGGCTGCCAAGCCTGAAAGGGGAGCTCACCATTCTCAAATCTGCCTTGATCCCAGGTAAAGTGGGAAATGGAGTTTGTCTGTTTTTGGCTCTTGAACCCTACAAAGCTTATTGCTCTGTATAATCTCTCTTATTTATATGATTTGCAAATTAAGGCCTGAAGGAGTTTTCCACTCCCAAACTGACATTATATGCTGCTGTAATAATGTACAGAGACTATAAAAGGCAGTCAGGGGAGAGAGAAGTCCTGAGTATAGACACATCTTAGGACAGCCAAAGTCTGCCTCTGCTCAGGCACTCTTGTAAGACCAGGAGTACCACTGGCCAGATTTAATTTAGGTGTCCTCTGGTGGCGTTCCAAATTATGCTGGAACAGCCCAGAATCGGGTCACTTAGCCAGGGATCCTGGCTTTCTCTGATTTAAAGGAAAAAAAAATCTCCAACTTCCAGATTTAAAAAAGTAACTAAAAAATCCATACTTTTTTTCATGATCAAAATGAAACACTACTATATCTATCTAATCTAGCCTAGTGTTTTATTTGAATCGTGAAAAAATATGGATTTTGGGTTACTTTTTTTTTAAAGCTGGAAAATGGAGCGTTTTTTTTTTATCGGAGAAAACCCAGGATACCTGCTTATAGCTAATTTTGTCCTTCTTTCTTCATGAGTAAGTTCTGTGCGGTGACTTCAGGAGGAGAAGCATAGATGGTAATCCTGTGTGTTTTTATTTTAGTGCTGTTAGCATTTCTTGCCTACTCTAGCTCAAGAGATAGGGTTGGTAGTGCCCATTTTTAAGAAAAGCCATTCCAGAGTGAGTCACAGGGTACAATGCCATGCACACACAGGTACATTTAATCTAATTGTTGTTCCCTTGCTAAAGCTTGAAGGCTTTAGCCAGTCAAAGGTGCATCTCTGCTGTTGAAGGTGCTGAGTAGGAAGGAGCCTAAAGAGACTCCTAGCACGTTCCATTGGATGCTGACATTGATCCCTTGGATATTGTACTGTCGTAGTGGGAAGGTGAAAACATCCTTGTTCAGATTAAAATGACCTGCCTATTCATATTCTGACTACTTGAAATTACACTTCCCAAATAAAATAATTGAATTATTGAAAAAAAATCTCTATTTGGCATACTTGCTCAGATATTAAGATAACAATTATGGGCTGCTTCAACTGTTCTCAAAACATCCTTAGACATTCAGAAGATCTTTTCTACCATAAAAGTACTAGTTCAACATTTTGCTACCTCACTTTCCTTATGGGCATGTCCAGACGAGCCTGCATGTGCCTCTTGCTGCGTCTCAAAGCAATTTGAGATGTGGCAAGAGGCACACTGGGACCAAAAAAAAGTTCCCTGCACTGCATATTTAGTGTGGGCTCAAAATTTGATACCTGGATATCTAGTTATCCAAAAAAACAAAATAAAACAAAAACAAAAAAAAACCCTGCAGAAAAAAAAAGCAGCGGCTTCCAAATTGCTTTAAACTTGTAAATATCAATAAAACATTGTTCAACTGATCCCTCTCTTTATAGTGGCATGTCATTTTAATAGTGAAAGAACATTATTTTGAGTGTATTAATGAGAGAATTTGGGTTTCTTATTGGAGAATTTGCAGTTTTTACACGAGAAACACCTGATGTCTGCTGGTGAGACAAGTGGCGATACCTGGGCAGAGGAGCATATCCAGAGCCAGCATTTGGGACCCAGCTGGAGGGCAGACAAGGTGGCTGACCTCTTGGCCATTTAGGGCCAAGAGGATACACTTGTGCTCCTTGTGGTAGCCTGCTTTGAACTGTCCATCTGGGTCATAGCTGACCAGATGGCAGAGCGGGGGCACCCCATCCAGGTCTAGGAGGAGTGCAGCCATGGAGCCGCAGGTCCAAGGGGATGGATGTTGTCACAGGTGGCATCAGGTTAGAGCTAGGCAGCAGCCCCCACTACCAGACTACTGCAATGAGTAGAGGGAGCAGGGGCCACTCCAGCTTAGGGCTGCTTCAGCAGTCCAGCTGGCACAAGGGGTACTGTCCCCAGATACCAACTGGCTGGGCCTCAGAACCTACCGAGGGCAAGTAGCCTTGAGCTGCTTGCTGGGGCATGCTTTTATCCTGCTGGTTTTTATACAGGCTCTAGCTCCCCCTGGCAGATCTGGGAGGAGCTGGGCAGGGTTATTTTCCCCAAGTGGCACAACGTGCTCCACACCAAAGTGTATGTCTGGGCACATGCACTGAGGCAAAAATCCCTGGCTGAAATTTGTGCTGCTCTTATATTTCCACTGCTGCAAGTGCATGTGCCTGGATGTGTCCTATGAGTTCATTTCCAAGGCAGAGGGAAGGATTTTTCTGCATGAGTTGTGTGGAACTTTACATCAGAGCCAGGGGTCAGGGGATTAAGACATCTCTTGTATCAGAGAAGAGACAGGACTTGCTTAAATGCAAAGAACGCACAGGCAAGAGAACTGTAGACACTGTGTGTGGCTCACATGCATGCAGTCACCACCTACATCCAGGCCTGGTGACACAATCGCAGAATGGATTTTCAGCACACTATTGGGTGTGGGTTTAGCCTGCACATGCCCATATAGCAGAGGCCTCCAGGAGGTTCAGCTCCTTAGCTTCAGATTTCAAAGAAATAGCAGACTTGTCTGGAGTTGTTCAGTGGAGCCACTTGTTCAAAAATCCCTTGCCTCCATACCTTCTCAACCAGGTGCCATGGCACCCCAGATCCTTTTAAGGGCCCTGTGTGATGTTAGCACTGTAGATGTTTGCTCACCTTTGATTCACAAGATTAAATCCAGAGATGTTGAAGACTAATCCATAGGAATTTTGACATGCTGCAGTCTTTTCTGAGTTTTCTGCAATGGATGAATTGCTCTGTTTTTTCCATAGTTAAAAAAGGAGTGGAAGCAAAGAGCGGGCACTTTCTGAGAGTGTTTTACCATGTTCAGAACCATTGCTCTGTACTGTGAATAGCTGGGTGGTATTTCACCTGCTGTAGCTTCCTTCCCAGAAGCCCTTTTAGAGAAGGAGGGGAACTATAAAACATAAAGCAGACTTGGTTTGTAGTGATGTCCTTGGATTTTCCCTGCGTGTTTGAAAGGGGTTGTGTTGGACTGAGTAAAGATCCTGCTGCCTTGCATCCCTCAGCCTGGAGCTCTATGGAGTTCCAAGGTTAATGTTCTGTAAAGAGCAACAATTGGAAGTCCAGGACCCGTCTCCTCTCCCCTTCCCAAATGGAGTGCCAGGAAATGGGAAGAGCTCTGCCGTCTAGAGCAAACTGATTTTGGAGAAGACTAGGCTTGGCAACAGGAGAATAAAGCAGATCTCTACAACCATCTAAGATGGGAAATAAGATCTAAGTAGTTGGGGGTAAGCTTATGGAGGGGATGCAAAAAAGGGAGTTCTGTCTGTTCAGTTAAAAGATATGATATGTGGATTTATGCTTGCTGTTCATAGATGTTAGGGTCGGAAGGGACCTCAGTAGATCATCGAGTCTGACCCCCTGCATAAGCAGGAAAGAGTGCTGGGTCTAGATGACCCCAGCTAGATACTCATCCAACCTCCTCTTGAAGAGCCCCAGGGTAGGGGAGAGCACCACCTCCCTTGGGAGCCTGTTCCAGACCTTGGCCACTCTAACTGTGAAGAAGTTCTTCCTAATGTCCAATCTAAATCTGCTCTCTGCTAGCTTGTGGCCATTGTTTCTTGTAACCCCCGGGGGCGCCTTGGTGAATAAATACTCACCAATTCCCTTCTGTGCCCCCGTGATGAACTTATAGGCAGCCACAAAGTTGCTTCTCAACCTTCTCTTGTGGAGGCTGAAAAGGTCCAGTTTCTCTAGTCTCTCCTCGTAGGGCTTGGTCTGCAGGCCCTTGACCATACGAGTTGCCCTTCTCTGGACCCTCTTCAGGTTATCCGCATCCTTCTTGAAGTGCGGCGCCCAGAATTGCACGCAGTACTCCAACTGCGGTCTGACCAGCGCCCAATAGAGGGGAAGTATCACCTCCCTGGACCTATTCGTCATGCATCTGCTGATGCACGATAAAGTGCCATTGGCTTTTCTGATGGCTTCGTCACACTGCCAGCTCATGTTCATCTTGGAGTCCACTAGGACTCCAAGATCCCTCTCCACCTCTGTGCCACCCAGCAGGTCATTCCCTAGGCTGTAGGTGTGCTGGACATTTTTCCTCCCTAGGTGCAGCACTTTGCATTTCTCCTTGTTGAACTGCATCCTGTTGTTTTCTGCCCACTTGTCCAACCTATCCAGGCTGCAGAGCAGAATGGAGGTTGTTCTTTTTCCCCCTGTTTCTGGGCTGTACTAGCTGACGCATGGCAAGCGGGAAGGAATATTTTTTCCCCCTTCTGTTGCTACAGGGGTTGGGCTTTTTTGTTTTTGCGGGGGGGCTGTGTTTCTGAAAAGCATTGGATGATGGCTTTTGCCTGGGATGTGCTGGAACTCCAACCTGGAGCCCCAGTTAGAGGGTCTTGCCCCTCTGCTCAGGGTCAGACCAGTTGCCACACTTAGCATCAGGAAGGAATTGTACCCTGCAGTCAGATTGCTGGGGCTCATGGCTAGGAGAGGAAGAATTCCTCTAGTGGGATTGTGGCCTTGTCACCTCCTTCCTTGGATCCCTCAAGTGCATTTTAACAAGCTTTTGCAGAGGCAGGATACTGACTGCTCTTATCCCCCTGCTTTACCTGTGGCAGGTTAAGGTGTTTTTGGTATTTTTGGACAATATGGGTGGTTACACACATACAGAGAGCCTGCTCTGCACTGAAAATCCAACACGTCAGAGCAGGCATGATTAATAGGCTGCTGGAGCATGTAAATTGACACACTCTGGCAGCCTCGTGCATTGTGTGCATCAATGGTGTAGTGCGCCTCTATACTGAGAAAATGGTGGTGGTGCACTTTGAACCAAAACATGTGTAACAGACAGTTTAAGGGGCACTTACCTTCCAAGTGTCCCACGTTGGGCTCTGCATGAGCACTTGAGTGAGATTGTCCCAACAGGGATACCATATCTGTAGTACTATGATCCCCAGCAAGGGGATGCAAGATTCAAAAAGCATTTGGGGAACCCGGGGGTATTCCAGCCCAGGGATCAGCTTGGCGGCTCCCCCTAAAACCGGATTCTCCCCCCGCTCCTCAGATGGGGAGAGAGAGAGAGAGACGTGCGCTGTGCGAGATCGCAGCATGGTCCCACCCCATGGTTGCCTGCTGGACCCCTTGTGCGCTGGCCAGAGGCCAGTGGAGAGCCTGAAAGGTCGAGCGCAAGAGAACAGACCCCTAGGATGAGCAAGTGAAGTTCATGAGCGAGCTGAACAAATTCCTTAGGGTGGGGACACGGCCCCTAGAGAGCAGGAAGGTGATTCCCCACTGGGTTTGGAAACTTGGGGGTTGGGAAAAATTTGATTAAACCCCAGGTGTGAGTGGCTGGGGAAAGGACTGTGATGGGACTGAGCAGCTTGGCAGAAACAGACACCAGCAAGGGAAAGTCCCCAGGATACCAATATGGGTTGAGACCCAGGGAGGTATGACTGGAGGGTAAGCCTCCATGTGCCTTATTGCCTTAAGGGAAAGTTGAGTCCAGAGGTGCTGCCTGGTCTGCCGGCGGCAGCTTGCTCTCCCTCTGTGTTTAACTGTTTAAATAGCTCTGCGGGCTCAGAGAGGCCGTGCCCAGGCAGAGAAGAGTGCATGGAGGTGCGTGGAGGAGAATTTGTGTTTTGCAGGAGTTTGAATGGAAACAGTTTCTGCAAACTGTGAGAGACCTGGGCCTGCGTGGATATCCTGAGGCAGCAGGAGCCCACAAGTGTATGACTGCCCTTCCCTCCATTTGTTGGGCATAAGTCAGGGTGATTGGCTATTGGTTGTGAATAGTTAATTAGGGATGTAATATAATGAGTATCTAACATGGTGCCTAAGTTATCAGCTATGTATTCATTCATTTGATCATCCTTTCTGCGTGAATAGTTATCAACTGTTGTTCTTGTGTAGACTTAACCTTGTGTATTGTAAATAGAGTTCCGAACTTTTGATATTATTTAATGTTTGTTGGCATGTATCAATTACCTCCTGTATATAATTACATTTTGTAAATATTTATGAGTCTGCAAGGTCTTTCCATTGTAAAGGGAGCCTCTCCTCTCAGGGAGCCTCTGGCCACTCCTAGGTGAGCTGAGCAGGGGGTAGAGCTATCTGGCACCCCAGGTCTCGAACAATTGGACACAGCTGCAGATAGCACGACGCGCCAAGGATTACACATGTTTGTGTTTTAGTTCAAAGCACACTGCTACCACTTTCTCAGCATGGGGGCACGCTGTGCCATTGATACATGACATATATGGGTGCTTTTAATTAGCATGGCTTGCTAATTAAAAGCACCCAGTGTCACATTGGGAGCACATGCAAAAATGCCCAGTGCTTTGTAGTGGTATGAGATGATTGTGTAGCTTTAGGAACAGGTCAGACACTCATACATAATGGTTTAGATAGAGTTGATCCTGTCTCAGGAAGGAGGTTGGACTAGATGACCTCTGGAGATCCCTTCCCAGACTACTTTACTTTTCTGGGATTCTAATGCTATACGCCTAAGATGGCTCTTCCTCACTCCATGCTTTCCCCTGGCAAAGGCCACCACTTACCTTGCTTCATCTCACAGATGCCATTTTCAAAACTCCTTATTAGCTGTGCTGTAATTTGATTGTCCAATACTAGTGCAGAACACTATTTTTTTTCAGGATTGTCAGTGGTTTCAAACTTGCTTCTCTCTAGGTGACATCTTCCTTCATGGGTTCACCACACGGGCAGGTGGCATCTCCTATATACCAACACTTAGCTCCTTCAATCTGTTCAGCAGTCCCATACGGAGAGATCCAAAAATCGTGGTCAGAGAAAACCTACGCAGGTTAGCCAGCGCTGCAGGCTTTGACCCAAAGACATATCACAGTGTGAAGGTATGGTATTGGACAACCATGGGTTTCTGTATAAACTAACTGGATCTTCCTTTTGTGTACCAGTGAAAGTTTACATTTTTATATTGCGTGGTTTTTACTCTTGCCTTTCTCACCAAGAACTTGGAAGTTGGGGGCAAAATTAAGGCATTTACTGTTGGTAAGTGGGAGGACATGAATGGGGACGAATCGCTGTATACATGCCCTATTTTTCATATTCTTCCTCTACAACACTCTACTACTGACCCAGTTCTTATGACTGTTCATCCTAGGAAAATGTAATTGAAGTGTCTCTGTATGAAGAGGAAGGCCCAGTACCTTCTCCTAAGCATATTCTAATGTGGGGTGGCCAACTTGTGGCACACATGCCGCCCAACCTCTGTGTGACACGCAACAGATTGGGGAGGAGCAGGGAACAAAGTGGCAGAAAGATCAACAGTCAGGCAGGGAGCACAGGACAAGAAGCAAAATGGAGCAGCAGTTTGGGCAGGGGACAGGAAGTAGTGGCATGCAGGAAGGGTGTGGGGCTTAGCTTGTCACAAGCCTACTGGAAAAGTTGGCCCCACTGTTCCAATATCTGTTTTCAATCTTAAAGTTTGTGCCTAAAAGTTAGTGAATAGTTTGTTAGGCTATGAATGAACATTACATTTGGACCTAGAAAAAAACTTTTATCCTAGGACTACATACACATCCATTATCCAGCCTCAAGTCTCTGAAGTATGATGAATAAAAATCTTTTTTTTTTTTTTTTTTCCTGGGATATCCTGTTGTACATGTGTATGACTACTGCAGTTTGGTCCAGGGACAAGCATGTCTGGCTGTGTGCTCACACTGGCCACCTACTGGTGAAGGAGCAGCATGGCATCCTGGAAAGGTGATGTGCACAGAACTGTGCTACACCAGTTTTAATCTGGGTCATATCCCAGGACAAGTAATCCTGGCTCAAGTAAAACATTTTATTTACAACTTTAAAGGCCCACAGTCAGTGATGCATAGATCTTTGTATAAAAATGCAGTTCTTTGGTGGCTTAATGTTATGTATCAAGTAGAAGATATGTTTTTAAAAAGGGATTCAAAGGCAAGGAAAGTGGGTGTTTGAAGGAAAAAAGGTCTCGACCATAAGTATTCATATGAAAGAAAATGTGAACAAGGTGGAAAAAGTGACCAAAAGAGCACTCGGCATAGTAAGAACTGTTCTTTTCTTTCCATGCCTTATACTGACAGGTCAACCATGCCAATGATGTTTGGATAATGGGAAAGACTGAACCTAAGAGTTACGATGGAATAACAACAAACCAGAGAGGTGTTACAATAGCAGCTCCAGGTGCTGACTGCATACCTGTGCTTTTTGCTGATCCTGTCAAAAAAGCCTGTGGTGCTGCACATTCAGGTAATAGTTTTACTCCAGAAATATGCACAAATAAAATACAGCTTGGAAACTATTGGATAGTGACCCCTTACCTAGTAAATAGGGGGTGAGCAATTATTTTAGCTGGAGGGCTGCTTAATGAGATTTGGTGAGCTGTTGAGGGCTGCAAGGGTAGCCCCACCCCTTGACAAGCACCCTGCCCCACTGGTCACCATTTTGGGACCAGATATCCACCAGAAGTCCCTCCTCTTGGCTTCCAAAGTATTCCTTTTGGGAGAGGGAGTTTGCAATCTTGGAACCAGGAAAAAAACAAATTGTATACTAAAAGTCAAACATCTACTATAATACACTTTTAAAAAATAAAATTAAAGTATTTTGTCATGTTTTCATAGAGTATGTATATAGAGGATTGCATAATAGCTCTAAAATAAAGTCTTAATTTTGTATATTAAGATTTAAGGGGGGTTGTGGGGTGTGTGTGTGTGTGTGTGTGTGTGTGTGTGTGTGTGTGGTACATGTTGCAGAGTGTATGTATATGTGGGGGTTGGGGACCACATCCCACCCCACCCTGGCACATAGCCCTCATTGCCAGGGGCAGCAGCAGCAGGGGGCAGGTCCTCACGGTGCTCATAGCCCAAGCAGGCACTGCTGCCTGGTGCTGTGCAGCTCCAGCCAGTTCTGGGAGCTCCCTGTGGCAGCAAGGAGCAGAGCCAGGCCAGTCTGCCTCTATCGTGTTGGGCTCCCCACAGCACACATCCAGCTCCTAGCACTCCTGTATGCCATTTGGGGGAGGGGAAGCCCTGCATAATGGAGCTGGCAGCCTTCCTCACTCCCTGCTGCCAGGTCCTGGGACTCCCTGCTGCCAGTGGAGGGCAGTTTCCCTCCACTTCCAGAGGAGTGGGGCTAGGCCACCAGGTCCATTGTGCAGGGCTTCCCTCTGGTAGCACGTGGGTACTGGAAGCTGCACATGCACTGTGAAAAGCCCAGTGCGATAGAGGGGGGCTGGCCTAGCTCTGCTCCTTGCCATCACATGGAGGTCCCAGAACTGGCTGGAGCTGCACAGCACTAGGTGGCAACACAGGCCTTAGGGCCCCCACCTGCTGCTGCTGGCAGGGGCTGTGTACCTGTACTCCCGCCCAGCTGCAGCTGCCCTGCTGCTTCCCAGCTCGCTGCCTAGAGCGAGCATTGCAACAGGGACAAGAGGACGAGATGCTGGAGGCTGGGGAAGCAGAGCGGGTCCCCCAGTGGCAGCAGCAGCCCCTCCCAGGAACTACTTGTGCTGTCTGGGGCAGGCCCTTCCACCTACAAGGGTGGGAGTGAGGCGCCTGGGCTGGGTGGGGTACAGTTAATTTGTGGGTACCCATGGGCTGGATGAAACTACCTGGCAGGCCACGTTTTGCCTGCACCTGGCTTAACTGGTGATTTTTAAATTGGGTGAGAGTGGACGACGTCAACTATGTGTTGGCACTTTTTTTATTTCCAGGCATGCTAACATCTTGGAGAAATCTTGTAATGTGTGCATCTAAGGCTGGATGAATATTTTAAAATTATAATGTATTATGTTTTTTGGCCAAATTTAAAATAAAAAATAAATTTTCTTTCGGTGTTTTTCTTTTTAAATGAGTCACATTCATTTGACCTGAAACAAACTATTCTGGGATAGTTTTAAGCAAAGCAAAACTGAGAAGCAGATTTGGTATGCTTTTCTTCAGTATGTCCCACTTCCTAGGAATGTGCCTTAACCATTTGTTGGATTTGAGGATGTTGTAGGATGTGTGCCTCTGGCTGGGGGTGGAGGGTGCCCTTGCAACTCCCCCTTTGATTCTTGCTCCACCCAAAGTTTAAAACCAACCAACTGCCTGGCAGTGGCAGCAGTATTTGTAGTTAGGCAGTGGTAAGGGAATCGGTTGGCTCATTTATGATCTACCTGATCTCTTCTAAACCTTTTTTTCCAGCAGGTATTAATGATCCTGTCTTCCTAGTAATGGCTGTGACTAATCAAGCTATCCTTTTCTTCTGCAATTCTGTTTTCTGTTAGATGCTTTTGGTAATGAAGTACTGATTTCACAGCCCCGAATACTGTTTTAGATTCATTCTAAAGAAATTATACTTTGGGTGGTTTGAATTTTTTTGCTTCGATATTAACCTGAATAATACAGCCCTAAGTCACTAGCATACTAGTGAAGCTTCTAGTTTATTTTTAACTGGAGAAAAACCTCTTGCTGTATATGTGGTGATGGACCTCACCCTTTTACCCCCTTTTCAAAATTCTGTATCTGCCTGCCTCTCTTTCCTGTTGAATATTCATTTAACCCGTAGAGTGAGTGTGTATGTTCCTATAACTTGGTGGTAGGAGCCAAGTTCTAGCTGCTCCAGTTAATTATTACTTTGTATAAAGTGGAAAAGCTTCAAAAAGAGACTTGCATTGGAATCCCTTATAGCAGAAGTTCCAGAATTGTAGACCACTAATTTTTTTGGTGAATACTTTATTCACCAAAAAGTTTGTCCTGCCCTATGTGTACCACATCTTGGGTATGTCAGATTCCACTGAAACGCATACATTTTTAACGTTGTTTTGTGTGGGGAGGGGGCAGGGGGTTGTTTTTTATTTTTTAAAAGATTTCTGTTTGAATTGTCCAGGCTCCTTTATATGAATATCAAATGGTCATTTAGTTTTATGCAGTAGGTCTACACAGGGGAGGATATGTTCTAATGATCCAGACTCATAGAGGAGGGAATTCTTGAGTTTTAATCTCACCTTTCAGGGTGACTTCTTGCCTTGAACTGGTTATTGCACCTCTCTTCAATATCCATACTTTATGATACTGCTACATCATAAGAATGCTCTGAGCATGGTTTCTTTGTTAGCAATGAATTATTTTTGTTCCCTGTATTTCATGCAAACAAGGAAGCCATAAAATTGAAAAAATAAACTGACAAGACTTTTTTCCTTTCCCTCAGGATGGAGAGGTACTTTAATGGGAGTTGCTATGGCTACAGTAAGTGCTATGATTGCAGAATATGGATGCAATGTACGGGATATACTTGTGGTGCTAGGCCCATCAGTTGGGGCTTGTTGCTATACCCTTCCTCAGGAGTCAGCAAAGGAATTTCACCAAATTGATCCAAAGTGTGTAAGATCGTTTGACTCTCCAACTCCTTACATTGATATTAGAAGAGCAACACGGTAAGTCTGATGCATTTTTTTTTTTCATATGATGCAGCTTTATTGTTCTAAGTAGTTCTAGAGGCAAGGAGAAAAGACTCTGACCTAGAAGGAATTATGATGGCAGTTCCAGTTGAATATCTGATATAGGGAGGATCCTGGCAGATGGGGTTGATGGTCCTCAGCACCTCACAGGAGTCTTTAGAACCTTACAGGCCCAAGCCTGGAATAACACTTGCTCACCTTCTTGCTATATTGCAGCTTTTATTTTGCTTTCATAAGTACAAGTACTTATGAATACTGCTTTGTATTGATATTTAAGATTAAATTTGTTTGGAATGAAAGTCTTCATTTTCATTTAGCCCAGACAAAGTATTGGCGCACTTTTTTTTTTTTTTTACCTTACAGTGATAATATAAATCAGAGGTACTAAACTTACTGGCTTCACAGGCATATGAAATGTACAGAATTATGGTTTGGATCAACCCCATAGACCAGGCTCCTGCACTGCATGCAGCATGTGGGGCTGGTCTGGGGTACATGCTGCACAAGGTGCAAGGGGCTAGTCTTTGGGCTCTATACAGACTGGCCCCAGATCCAGCATGCAGGGATGGACCGGTTCCGCAGGCAGCGTCCACATGCAGCACGCAGGGCCAGTCTGCAACCTGTAGCCTGGGTAGTAGGGCATCCTGTGCCAGATCTGACTTGCAAGCTGGATCTTTGACACCCCAGCAATAAATGGCACTGTTGTTGCAGTGTCATTTAAGATTAGACCTTAAGGATTGCACCTGTTCAAAAATCCAAAATGATCATGTTATATTTTGTTTGTTTTCCTTCAAGAGCTCTTTTGGAGAGCGGAGGGATTCTGCCTCAGAACATACAGGACGATTCCGTCGCTGACCAGAACCAAAACATCACTTTCTGTACAGCCTGCCACCCTGATAAGTTTTACTCTCATGTTCGTGATGGCCGTAACTTTGGGACCCAGATTGGTTTCATATCGATCAGAAACTGAGGCAGTATGGCTTATTCTTGGGTAGTAACTGGGCTGTATCTCTCAGGACATCTTGCTGTGCTGATGGTAGACCCTTGTCCTCCCCTCCATGTGATGTGATCTGAAGAAGGATGGATTTACCACAGCTCTTGGGATTCTGCTGCTTCCCTGCACTTCCTCTGGGAAGAGAGACCAGCCGCAGAATAAAATGGAGCCACAAGCTCTTATGAGAACCACGGACCAGTAAGGACAATGCCATTCAAAACTGTGTGTCCAAGGCTCACATGGGTCCTGTTGACCAACTCCCATTTCCGTATGCTCAGGTATCCATTACAGTGTGGTAAACCTCTGAAGTGAGTTACTGCTACTCCAGACCAACTGCTTTCAGTGTAAGCTGCATCCTAGATTTCTGGCTTGAAAACAGCATGCTTCATAAAGCTGTGTTTCTTTAACTCTTCTTCCTGGCCATGCTTTATGGAGCTAAGCTCACACACTGCAACCACTGATGCTTACACTAGGAAGCTATTTTCATATCCCATGTTTTGTTCTTTCTACCCTCACTGATTCCAGAGGCCATCATATACTACTTGGTACCTAGTAATTGAACTACTATCAACAGGTTGGTAAAGAACAGTGCCAGCAGCGTAAATAATAAACCATTTTAAAAGACTGGGAATTGGAGAAGAACAAGAAATTAGAATGGGATGTTTCTTTTCCTATCTGACATACTTCTGGAACCTTTCTATCCATTATGTGCTGTGTGGATTGAAATGCTTGGGCTCATTTTGTTTGCCAGAGATGTAACTAGAAATGCTCACTAATCAAAGTTTTTCTCATAAGTGGTTTTTTGGTTTTTTAAGGTTAATATCCAAATCATGAGTTAAGCTCTCTGTGTGGACAAGGTTTACTTTTTGCTTTGCTGAATTTTCACTAGCATCATATCTAAGCGGGTATAAATAATCAGTGGCCCTGCAGATTTTTTTTATTTTTTTTTTTTTTTTAATTTCCTTCCAGATGAACTTAATGGCTACTGTCAGGATTTTAGTTTCAGTGTGTTACAGAGACTAGCCAAAAATGGATCCCACTCGCTTATCTCAAATCTTCCTCAACTCACTTTTCCCATTTAGGCCTTTTCAGCTTTGCACAAGCTTGAAAACTGGAGAAAGTTAAATGGCAGGCTGAGGAAAACTTCTTTTTGTGATACATTAGTCCAGCCTGGATTTGGATGGGTCTGTTTCATACCACACCACCAAACTACTCTTGGCAGCAGCATTAGAGGTAAATAGCATCTGCAGCCAGCACACGTAGACTATCGTCCAGATGTTTGAACTGGGCAGGCTGTGGGGATATTGAGTTAGACACAGCTCTATAATGTTTAGAAACTATTTTAGGTGATGTCGCCTTTCCTTTCTTGGTACTTCACACACTTCCTACCTAATAGCCGGCATTTTTCATAGCAGCTTGAACACGGCTAGACCCTTATGTCCTCTGCTTTTTAAATCTAAGACACCATACAGAAAAATAAGCCTGTTTTTAACATTCTAGTCTATCCTGCCCCTGAAACTAAATTCACTCCCAGCTTTTGCTCCTGTGGAAAATTGTCTCTGGATGGTATGGTTCACAGTACATATTAAAGATCATTGTGTACAAACAACACAGTCTCTCCCAGTGCTTCAGGTATTCATTTGCTGGGACTGTTACAAAGCTGACTGTAGCTTGCAGGGTCCTCTGGCTTAAGTCTTGGGAGAAATGTTTGTGGAAAATTATTTTCCATTTTTCTAACCCAGTGGTTTTCAACCTTTTTTGTACCAGGACCCATCTTGTAAACATTGGCCAGTCTCAGGGTGGGGTAGGGTGGGAGGCGGTATGTTGGATACAGGGAGCCCCAAGCAGCCTCCTTGTGGGCTGGAAGTCTGCCAGCCTGCAAAGGAAAGCCATGGTTTCCATGTTTTTCTCCTTTTAAAAATGGATTTTCCTTTAAGTTTGATCCATTTTGTTTAAGTTTGTTCGTGACCCTTTCGTATTGTGACCAACTTTTGGGTTGTTACCCATGGGTTGAGAAACGCACTGTTTTAACTAAATAGGACTTGCAAATTCCAAGGTAAAGATTTTGCCCACTAGGGGTCAGGGCTCACTCAGCACTTCTTTAGCCAGGATATACTTCCTTGAAGTAGATTGTAGAGCTGCAGCTTGATCCTCTAAACACTGCTTTTACAAAACCCTGGGTGCATCTACATGAGACATTTGCTGTACAGTAAACATCATGCATCTACATATGTGCCCCTATTAGGCTGGAGTAAACTAACTCTGCAGCAGTTACACGTACAGATGCTGCCCTGGTGGGCACCCTCGTGCCGCAGCCAGCCCTTCTGCAGCACATCTGAGTGGGGGGCAGCAGCTCCAGGCTGGCAGGGCCCCCTGCTAGAGGAGGCTACTTCAACTTGGTTCAATGTGCTGTGATCTCAGCGTAAACAGCACATGCCCAGGAGGAGTAAACTCCAGAACAGTTATGTTCCGGAGTTTATTGTTTTGCATTAATTGCATGTGTAGACAGGCCCCCTGTAAAGCAGATACCTCCCTCTGCTAATGCGGTCTTCTTGCCAAGTTTCTCTGGAAGCCATTCTTGAAAAATAATGCATTCCAGTTTTGGCAGGCTGCTATATGTAACCCAGGTAGTACTCTGAGACATGCCCCCTCTCCAATTGAAGGTATCGGAGTATGTGTGAGAGTGCTGTGGGAGGGGTGGCAGCCCTCCTTTCCCTATAGAGCAGAGACAGGACACCAGTGGGAACTTAAACATATACCCTTTAATGAGGGGACAGGGTTTAATATATGAGATAGATACCAGGGGTTGCAGTGTACTCTAGTACCCGGGGGGGACAGAAAAAACTCAACAATGGTTAGGCCTACCCATTCAATTGACAAGAGATAAGCTGACAAAATGTAAGATGCAAGTTAACATATATGAGATGGTTAACAAAATATGAGATGCCGGTTAACCAAGTATGGGATACAGGTTAACAAAAAATAGTAAAAGCGGATTAACAAAGTATGGGATGCAAACACCCCCACCCCCAAAAGAGGCAGGAAAAAATAGAACCTACCTCCCCCATTGGGGGTTCCCTTTTCTTAACAATTCAACCCTGAGTTACCTTGACAGAGTCAAACCTTGAACCTATCTCCCAGGTGTGGATTCCCTCTTCAGTCAACTCAACCCTCAGTTGCTAGGTCTCCCATGTGGTAGGTGAGGAGTCCACTACTAAGCTGTCCAAGCCTGAGCAGCTGGAGGCAGCTTGGGCTTTCGTTTTTCAGGGAGCCTCCCTGCAACTGCTGCATGCCATGGTACCCAGCCTCCTGCTGGGGGGAATCAGGTGCCCAAGCGACAGACGGAGACTCAGGGGGGGTTTTGGTCCCTGCCCAGGACCTCCGCATGCTGGCTGTGTGCCGAGGCCAGCCCTTCTGCCAGGGAATCACAGGGCCCGAGCCACCACCCCCTGTGGCTCGGGGCTTGGGTCCACTGCACACCATTTCATGTGCCAAACTCCCGGCTTCCTGGCTGGGGTCAGGAGCCGAGCCACTGCCTGCAGCTCAGAGAAGCTTCGGTCTGCGCCGCAGGATGGATTGATTTAAATCAAGGTAATTTAAATAATTGATTTAAATCTTCAAGAGAGCCCTGATTTAAATAACTGATTTAAATCAAGTTTTCCACTGATTTTACAACATCTGTCCTTAAACTTTTTTTTTTTAATTTTCATATTTTATTAACTCTAACAGACAAGTCATCACGACACTAAACATATGCTGTCCTTAAAACTTCTACAACTAGATCTCATCTTCCCCACTCCCACTGTCATTTTTATTCATAGACTGAAACAGAAATATGAATTTTCCTTCTTTTTCAACTCCCAGTCGATTTCTTAGCTTTGAGTGAATAATACCAAACGACAAAATATTCTCTCTGTGCCTGCAGAGGAAGCTACTGCTGTGAAAAGTTGGTTTAGCAACTGAAGGAACTCTGTTTCAAGGTGCCTGGCTAATGCTTTCCACCAATTCAGGGGAGTGACTTTGTTCAAAGCATCATCAGTAAACATGTACTGTTTAAATGGTTCCCCTCCAGCCCTGCAATTTATTATGACTGGCATAACAGGTGATTTTAGATGCCCATGCCATGGCAGCAGCAGCATTTTCAGAAGTTAGGCATCTACCTTTATATGTGGGGTTGAGAACGTTTGCAAGAAAATGAGGTGGAGTTAGTGCTTGATCCATTTGCTTTTTATTGCCTGCAGTTTAACTTTCTGGTTAGGTATTTCTTTCTTCAATGTCTCTTAAAGTGCCTTCCAAATTTCAACAGCATCAGCAATGCAGCAACAATCTCTCTGAAGTTTGTTTAGGCTATGGATATACACTTCAGTATACTGAGCATATCCTCTACATTCCTCTTTAATCCAATGTTAGATACTTCGGATGAAACACTTCCATCTATTTTATTACGGTTTTCTTCACAATTTTTTTATGAGAATAGGCCAGTTCTTAATAAACTATTCAAAACCATCAACCACAGAATTCCACCGAACATCTTGAGGGAGAATTAGCTTGGATCCTCCTGCTCTCTTCGGTGACACTGAAGAAAAATGGTCATTACAGAAGGATTTTGCAACTTCAGTCTTTTATTCCTGGAGAAGTCCTTAACTCTTTGGCTAAAAGGTGCATTAAATGGGCACTGTAGCCATATGTTATTGTGAGTCTTCTTCAGGACTGGTGTCCCTACCTGGCCCCTGTGTATACTACTGAATAATACTGGGTCTGGCCTTGATTGGTGGGGAACAGGAAATCCCTCTCCACCAGTCATTTTTGAACTTTACAAAACCTTGTAGCAGACTGGCCATTACTTTTTTTTCTTCTTCACTGTTTCTGCTAATAACCATTGCTTAAGTTGTAGATTCTTAGGGAAAGGCATTAGCATCTCACTATATGTTCATATAGATCCAGAACAGTAAGTGCTAGCACAGTAAAAGAAGCAAATAATAATTTATTTAGAGGACCAGCTAGGTCAGCATCCCACTGGGCTAAGTCCTCTTAATGCATAATATACGTAATAAAATAGGCTTTCCTTCTAAGGGATTCTACATTAAGACAAACTACAGAAAGTGCAGGAAGGGATAGATAACCATAATACAAGCGTGGTGGTGGTTTTTTTTTAAATTATTTTTGGTTTTGTTTTATTTTTGTCCTCACAGCAATGAGTAAAATTTCCAGGCATACAGGTCTCTTTGCTGTTTTGCTAGTGGAGACCAATAAGCAGATCAGTAACAGCAATCATGGCTCTCCAGCTCTATGGGAGCTTCCAGCATGTATCAAAAATTGTTCTGCTATACCTGCTTAATGGTGCTTTATTCCCCCTCCAAGCCTCACTTGTGAATTTATTACCTCTCTTTTTTTTTCTAGACAGTTATTAAATATTATTATTAATT
Source organism: Alligator mississippiensis (assembly GCF_030867095.1). Taxonomy (NCBI): domain Eukaryota; kingdom Metazoa; phylum Chordata; order Crocodylia; family Alligatoridae; genus Alligator; species Alligator mississippiensis. The sequence goes on from NC_081824.1 coordinate 410,127,182, forward strand.
ATTACTGTGAATGCCCTGAGCAAAGCACAAGTGTATTATCGCACTGAATGCTGTTTTCAGTAAATATTCTGCATAATTAACATTCACTGCAGTTGTAATTCTGTACAGAGCTTTTAATTTGAATTTTATGTATTCAAATTAATTGAACAAGCCTTGAGAAACATATTAACAAATATTCTTTTAGAACACAACAAGTCCAGTATTGGGTGATCACCTTCCTCAGCTGCCTGAAGGTTTGTATATTTTCAAATACACAGAGCTCTCTGGCTTGGCTCAAACAGACACATGTCTTCCCTGGATTGGTTAGAGTGGAACACATGCAGACTGGAAGATTACACATGTACCCCAAAATGGCAACCATTAAATGCCAAGAAGACCTCACCAGTCACAGCTAGCAATATAATTAGCCAAAGGTATTTCACCTGTCATTGCTGCTTCTGCTTTTTTTTTTATCTTGCTGTCCTTTTTCCATCATGAAAGGCCATGTTAGGCTCTCATATATTGCATGACTGTGGCTCACGTGGCTGTTCTGTGCTGGAGATTAGGGAGACGGTACATCCTGTAGGAATTCAGTCCTGCCCTTGTGTGGTCGCGGTCTTTATATGCAGGGGTCCCCAGATTTGGTGCTTGTAAGTGCCAAACTAGTTGTCCTCTTCCACATATCCCCAGCAGGCTCCTCTAAGTTGATATATTTGAAGCCTATCTCCTTAGCCGAGCAGCTTTTGAAGGTCCCCCAACTTATACCTGCATGTAACAGTTCCACTGAGTTGCCTCTTGTCAGTCTCTTTTATAGCAGGGGCGGGCAATTAGTCCAGGTGGAGGGCCGCTTACTGAGTTTTGGCAAGCCATTGAGGGCCACATGACAGGCAGCCAGGGGCAGATAACTTAATTTTCTAAATTTTTAGGGGCCCTGCGGGCCAGATAGAATGGCCTAGCAGGCGGCATCTGGTCTGCGGGCCACATTTTGCCCACCCCTGCTCTATAGCAAAGTCAAAGTTCCTGTATCCTGTCTCTTGTCCTCATTCCACTCCATGGTATGCTTGCTCTTGGGTAATGCAGGGACAGGTTAAATGCATTCAGTTGTCCAGAGGCTGCATGTGTTAGTATCATGTGTGCCTCACTCTTGTGCTTTGAATTCCAAAATCCTTCCTGAGCTGGGATGTATTATACCACAACGTAGAAGTACTCTGCACTGATGGACACACTAAATTCTGTCTGAGGCAGGGAAAATTATGCATCCATTTGCTGGAAGTTATGCCTCCAAAGAACTGGCAGCTTCCATGCAATGCAGTTTAACTCACTCATTCTATTTCTCATTTCCAATAACTAATTGTCAGGGTTTTCAGAATGATTAAGCTGGATATTTACTTGAAGTATTTAAGAATTTAGTTTAAGGTATTAAATGTTCAGAATGTTATCAGTTTATACAAGGGATCTTACATTTTTGTACTGTTAAGAGGCTTTCCTGGATTGCTTTCTCTTTTTAATATAATAAGAAGTACATATTTCTTGGTACAGCTAGAAGCATTCATGTGTTTTCCAATGGCAGCCTGGGAATAGAAAGCTAGGCTCTGACCTTTCATTACAAAACACTTGAACTACAGTAGCATCTGGCATTACAGTTGTTTTTCTAGATCTGTGTGTTTTATGTGTGATTTCTCTTCCTGTAAGTCACTTAGACTCCAAGAAAAATTTCAGCAGCTGGAGCCCTGAGCACAATATGGCTGAAGTATCTGTATTCCATTTTTCTAAAATATGAGGTTTTATCTCCTGGACAACTGTATTCTGGCAATCCTGGGAACAAGGACACTGCATGAATTTCCATTTGATTCCTGCAACATAAAAGAGATCTGAGACAAAATCAATATGCACTGTGCTAAACTTGGGATTCATTTTCACAATTAATTATACCTATGGGATCTTTTTTTCTTTTCTTTTCCTTTTTTTTTCTTTCTTTTTTTCATGCTGCCGCACTTTTAAGATTCGTAATTCATCTAGTCTTGTATGTTACAATGCCTGTGGGCAGTGATGCAAAATTGTGTCCTGGTCTTTAGTTAAATTTGACTCTGTTATTACCAATAAAACAATAGTTATGTGAAATACGTGAGTATGAGCTTCCCTCTGAGGCACATAGCTCCTTCTTAAAGGAAGGCTTTTGCATACTATCATCACTGTCTAATGAAAGCATTTTTCTCATGTCTGTATCTTGCCTGAAAGCTCTGGGCCTGATACTTCTGTGCTAATGCAAATCATGAACAACTCGGTGGAAGTTGCACTGTTATTTTTGTTTACAACAGGAGATTCGAGCCCAATGAAGATTTTTGGTTACAGTGCTTTATCTTAGTGCTTTTATATAATTGGAATTAAAATATTAATCATCTAAATGATGTAATCCTGCATGTCTGTGCCTTCTTTATGTAATCAGGTAGCTGCAGGGAGGCGGTTTGAACCTGTGGTAGGCAGGCCATTTCACACTCACAGACACTTTATCTAGTTCCACACATCTTATGCAGGCCCATTTGGCTACATAGCATCTCCTCAATTTCTTACACCATTGTACTGTTGCAGCTGTATCTAACAGTGGTAGAAATGCAAACAGAATAGTGAGGGGTGTGTATATCACCATCTTGTCAACCTGGTAGGAGCAGGGGTGCTCAGCCTTCCGCCCACAGGCCAAATGCAGCTGCAAAGCCATTGCATCTGGCCTGTGGGGCTCCACCTGGGGTGGGGAATTTGGTGGCAGGGGCGTGGTGGCCATTAACACAGTCACCCTACCCCTACCAAATTCCCAAGCCCTGCCAGCTGGACCACACCCTCTCCCCCACATCTGGATCAGGGCCAGGCCATGTCCTCTTTTCCCCTACTCCACATGTGCACGAGGCTGCTTTTTAGCCAGGATATGCCTTTCCCTCACAGGGCTAAGCCATGTCCTCTTTTCCCTGCCTTGTGCAGGGCCATGGCCCTCCTCCCCCTCCTTCTGCCCCCCCCCATGGGGCTGGGTTGAGGCTGGGCTTTGCAGAGCTGGGCACCTACTGGACACCCACCATTGTGCCCAACCTGGTGCCAGATTGGGGCCATCAGCAGGATCCAGATCGGAGACTGACAGGGCACTGCCCATCTAGCCTACAGGGGGAAACGTTGAGTGCCACTGGCTTAGAGCGAAACCCTGTTACAGTATCTGTGTTCTGTTTGAAAGCCTCTCCGTGATGCTTACCTGCATACCACCACTAGCATGCAGGGTGAGATTGCTGAGATCTGTGTCCCTTATCTGTACATCCCCACTGGTATATAAGGGGCCAGGTAGTCAGACTTGTGTGCACTGGCCCTGCCTTCTAAAATTGTAAAGTTTAGAAGTACTGATGCTGTAATAGAAAATTGGGTAACAGTTGGGGTCAGCATTCACCATGACTTGTGTGGAGGTCTAAGGTGGAGGCACCCTTAGCTCAGGCATGGCAGAGGAGGCTGAGGGGAGGTTCCAGAGAAGAGCTCTTCTTGTGTGTGTGTGTGGGGGGGGGGGGGGGGGGGGGGGGGTTATTGTATTCTTGGTCTTCTGGCTAAGATCAAGGTAGACAAGGGGCAGCTGACTCCCAAGGCTTCCAGACCTGGGGCTTACACGTGGGATGCTTGCCTGTATTTGGGGAGAATTGAGTTCTGCTCAGTTGAATTTTGGAACTTTATAATTGGGCTGTGCCCAAATGCATTTGGAGCTGATTTGGCCTCGATAAAGATTAAAACAAAGAAAAAGGTGGTATTGTACTTCACCCTCCAATGTTATGGGAGAAGTACTGATGATGTAAAAATCTCTCTGGTGTGTTTAGATCATGATTTGTCACCCACTCATTTTTAAGAAGCTGAAATCCTTTGAGTATTAGTGGGTAAGATTGAAGCCTGTGACTGCTAGAGTCTAAAGAGCTGAAATCCTTGAGTTTGCTCAAGATCTAAAAAGTGTACGGCGGAGCAGTGCCTTCCCTCTATCCTCCCCCTGTCCCAAGTGGTAGTGGACAGCAATGCAGAAGCACCTCCCAGTGGTGGTGAGAAGGAGCAATGCCCCTTTCTTTGGCAGTGAGCAACAGTGGGGCAGCACCTCTAATACAAGAAAGGAGCAACAACAGCATTAGTGGAGCAGTGCCACTCCTTTTCTGTCCCTGCCCCTCCTTTCCACCGCAGTGGCGGCAAAAAGCAATGGCAGCAGTAGATCGGCACCCCTAGTGGTGGTGAGACAGGAAAGCTTAATCCAGCTGCTAAACAGCCTGTATTGGCTACTAAATTCATCTTGTATGGGAGTAAGAGAGGATTTGAAGATATTGACTGTGATAAGCTGTGTTTGTTTGTGGTTGAGAGGCTACTGAATGTTAAAGGTTTCCCAAGTTTGTTTGTTATCCCATTTTTCTTCCTCCTTCAATAAATCCTGTTATAGTTTAATATTGCTTGCAGTGGAGAAATTTGTTCACATTGGAACACCCCGGCAGAATTTATTTTTTTATGTTTCTGGGCCCATGCTCAAGCCAAGATAATAAATTTGTGTAAAACCCCTAAATTGAACTCGGCCTTTGCTACTGCCTACCTGTGCCTGGCAGAAAGGTTACACGAGCATAAATGACATGGTAGTAAAAATACTTTACAACACTGGGCAATGTTGAGAAAAACCTCCCCATAGGGAGTAACTCACTTGAGTGGGATTGCAGCCTGACCCAGGGCCGCTCCCTCCACATCTACACACCCAGCCCTGAGTGCTGCTAATGAGGGCTACTGGTACAGCAAGTCCCTGTCTCTGCTAAATGGGGAAGGAGAAGTTGGAATCAGAGACAGCCTCTGGTTGCCTGCCACATTCAGCCTAGGCTCTGGGCAGCTGCTGCCTGCCACAGAGCCTGAACTGCTTGCAGTAGTGCTTGCAGTCTCCCTGCTGCCTGATGTGAGCAGCCTGGGGTCTGTGACCAGTAGCAGCTGCCCAGAACTCCGGCCAGATGTAGCATGCCGAGCAAAATGGCTTTGCATGCCATGCTCTGACACATGTGCCAGGGGTTGCTGACCCCTGATTTAAACTCCTGTTTTTAACTGTTATGATTTTGTTAGAAAAAGCTACTGGGCTGTCTTGATCTAGTGCACCTCTTTGCCAACATATCATGATTCATGTTCTAGTTTTGTATCTAGCCTTATATTTATGTTCTAAAATTCCAAGCTTCAATCAAATCCTTCTCAGAGCATCCCAGAGTATTAATGTGTCCCTCTAGCTAGAACAAATTCCAACAGAACAGAAGGTACACTTTGCAAAATCATGTTGATTTCTCAGAATGTTGTTTCAGAGAAAAAGACATGGAAGAAGTCCCGGCATTGTTTAATGTCTTCTCTCAACATTTTCGAAATGAAGCTTTATGATTTTGCCTTGCAAAAGAGGTTTTGGTTTGGATTTCTAAGATAAAATACTGAAATCATGTGGAATTACAAAACTTTGGGGTTTTATTCTAAATTTTGAAATCCCAGAGCTCTTTATGAAACAGGATTTCTTTGTGCCACACATCTAATTATCCTTTGACCATACCCCCAGGTGTGACCCTAAATAACCCATCCCATTTAATTTAGAAGACAAAAGCCTCCTTTAGATCTGTAGAGAAATTTTACACTGTGTTAGTGAATAAGAACATCAAGGCTAAGGACAGACATTACACATAAACCAGTTTAAGTGATCAAAAACTGGTTTAAACCTGTAACAGAACAGACATTCAGTGCACCCCCTTCCTCCCCCCCATGCTCCTCTGGGACACTCCATCTGCCCCAGCATTACAGCATTCACCAGCCGCCTGGTACCTAGAGGTATGTAGAAAAAACATTTAAAGCTGTGTCTATGTCCAAATCGCCAAATCTTTCCGAATCTCTCTGAATCAATTCAGAGGCTTCCGATTCGATTCAGAGAGATTAAGGGGTCTCCTGATTCAATTCAGATTTGGAGATTCAGCCACTGAATCAGGCTGAATCTCAGCCAAATCAAATCAGTGACCAAAGCTTGGCATAGCTCTACTGAGCAGCACCTGGGCAGCTGCAACCACACTGGGAGCAGCCCTGCCAAGAAGCTATGCGTGCAGGCTGGGGGTGGGAAAGGACCGTCCGGCAGGCACGGGCAGGATCATGGCGCCAGCTGCCCTGGGTGGGAGTGGGTGGGGCTTAGCTCCATGCAGAGCACCACAGGGGCAGCCGTGGGATGGATCCAATCAGTTGGTGGGCCAGGTCCAGCCCACAGGACATATTTTGCTCCACCTGTAAAGGAAATTAAACATTAAGGGCAAGAGACTATGTGCCCTGCAAAACATACCAAGAAAGGAAGTGAAATGTATTATGACAAGGAAAATGTTCTGTGACAGCATGTTGATGGTGTAGTTTAAGAACACTTCATCCGTGTGAAAACATCACTCCAGTAATATTGTCAACATCACTGAATAACCTTGCCAAAGTTGTTGTTCTTTGCAGTTCTTGGTTTTAAATACTCAATTTACTTGAGCATAATTAGAGATTCACATTTTACCTCAAAATTCTAAAGGTTCGGGATGTGTTGGCACTCACTAACTTGTCCTAGTTCTTCCCTCATTATGTTGAACGGTCACGATACCATATAGGTGTGTGATGTCTCCACATATCACTGTTACACCTGACAAAGAGCCAGAGAGCCGCACCTAGTTGTTAGCAGCAGAAACCTGTCCTTTCATTATTTCAACAAGAGAAGTTCATTTTGACACTGTTTATTTTCCATGGATACCTAAAGAAAATGTCAGGGTAGAATCCACTTGTGAATGAGACACACACTTGGATTGAGTAAAGGAAGGCTGCCCAACTTGTAAGTGGCTGGGGACCACATGCCTTACTGGTTGCACTCCTTACCCCCTGCTGCACCGGGCCAGTGCCCCTGTATTGCACTATGTGGGCACCCCTGCCATATGGAATCTACCTGCCCTGCTGTACCATGTTGGCACTCGGGGGCAGCAGAGGCAAGAAGCAGAAGTAGGAGAGAGAGGGAGCCCAGAGACTTCAGCAGCAGTAGAAGAATGATGTGGGAGTGGCAGTTAGACCTCAAGCCTGGAGGCCACAGTTTAATCCCTCAGGAGGTGCATCCAGAAGAGCGTGCACATGCCTCTTGCCCCATCTTGAACCCCTTTGGGGTGGGGCAAGAGGCATTTGCAGGAACAAAAAAATGTTGCAGTGCAGGGAGAAAATTAGACCCCTGGATATCCAGGGGTCTAAAAAAACCAGAACAAAAAAAAGCAGGGCAGGGCACGGTCCTGGACCATGCCCTGAGGCAACCGGAGGCTGGGTCCTCCAGGGAGATGCTCTGCCTGCCAGAGCATCTCCATGGTTGGCCCCTCACTGTAGTGCTGAAACATGTGGCCGACCAGGCTGTGTGTTCAGCACCAGGGCTCCAGTGCCAGTAAGTAAGGGGTCGGGGAGCTAGAAGAGGGGGAAGAGGACCATGGGGCGGGGTGCCACGCTGTGTCCTGCTGCCCTGGGCCTGGCCCAGCCAGGTGGCACAGGGGCCTTGAGGGCAGCAGGGCCTAGCTGGACCCAGCATGTGGGGACTGCGTGTCGTGTTGGGTCCTGCTGCCCTGGGTCTGGCCCAGCCAGGCAGCAAAGGGGCCCTGAGGACGGCAGGGCCTGGCACACAGTCCCTGTGTGCCATGCCAGGTCCTGCTGCCCTTGGCCCGGCCTGGCTGGCTGTCAACGGGGCCCCGAGGGTGGCAGGGCCCAGCTGGGCCCAGCACGTGGTCCCCGCAAGCCACATCCTGTCCTGCTGCCCTGGGCCTAGCCTGACTCGGCGGCAGAAGGACCCCAGGTCCTGCAGGGACTGGCATGTGGTCCCTACATGCCACACTGGGTCCTGCCACCAAGGGCCTGGCCTGGCTGGGTGGCAGAGGGACCCCAGGGCCAGCACGGCCCAGCTGGGCCCAGCACGTGGTCCCCATGTGCCATGCTGGGTCCTGCCACCAAGGGCCCAGCCTGGCCAGGCAGCAGAGGGGCCCTGAGGGTGGCAGATCCTGCCACCAAGGGCCCAGCCTGGCAGCAGAGAGGCCCCAGGACCCAGCTGGGCCCAGCACGCAGTCCCTTCCTGCCATGCCGGGTCTTGCCACCATGGCTCACAGCACCCCACTCCTGCTGCTGCTGCTAAAGGTAAGTTATGGGCCCTGGGAGAGGGGAGCTGTGGCACTCCAGGGTGCCTGGGACCCTGGACAGGTGGGCTGTGGCCCTCCAGGGGGAGCTGGGACCCTGGGCGGGGGGGGCTGTTGCCCTCCAGGGTGCCTGGGACCCTGGGCGGGGGGGATGGGGCCCTCCAGGGGAAGCTGGGACCCTGGGTGGCGGGGCTGGGGCCCTGTGGGGGTTAGGGACTGTGGCCCTCCAGGGGGGAGCTGGGGCCCTGTGGGGGGAGCATTCCATTTCCTGTTGGGGGGGAGCTGCACCCTGTGGGGGCCAGGCTGACCCACCCCTCCTGAGCACTCCCCTCACAAGGTCCCCCACACCCACAGTCTCCCCAGCAATCACTCCACAGCTACCCACACACCAACCCACATCCCTCCACACATACCCACCCGCCTTCCCACACACCCCTTCCCACCCACTTCCTGCAAACACCACATCCCCCCATCACACACCCATCATGTGCAAAGAAAACCAAAAGAACACATCAACACATATAGGTATTTAGAATTTATTTTATCATGATGATAGAGACACTGGTAGGCTTCCACATTGCTTTAACATTGTATATATACCAATAAAGCATTGCCCTAATGATTGCTGTCTCTCTCTCTCTCTAGATATGTATGTGTGTGTGTGTGTGTGTGTGTGTGTGTAGAGTGGTCTTTTGTGTTAATTGTGGAAAAACATGTATTTTGGGGTATTTTAAAAAATGGATTTGGGATGCTGCTGCAGCAGTCCAACTGGCACAAGGGGTAGTGTCCCCAGGTACCAAGTGGCTGAGCCCTAGAAGCTACGTAGCATGAGTAACGCTGAGCTCCTTGCCAGGGCAGGTTTTTGTACTGCTGGGGCTAGCACAGGTGCTGGCCCCAGGCTCTAGCTCCCCCTGACTACAGATTCGGGAGGAGCCAGGCAGGTTATTTTGCCCCAAGGTTATTTTGCCCCAAGTGGCACAATTTGCTCCACAACAAAGTGCATGTCCGAGCATGTGCACTGAGGCAAAAAGCCCTGGCTCAAATTTGCACCGCTTCTATTTGAGCTACTGCAAGTGCACATGGTTGCCTGTGTGGACGTGCCCAAGAGGTGTATGTAGCCCACAGGCCACCAGTTGGACAGGCCTGGAGTAAACTAAGAGAGGCAAAGGAACCAGACCTAGTATTTGGGATAGGGACAGACATTCAAAAAGCCTGAGCCTGAATTGATTCACTCTTTGCAGGTTAGTCTAAGCTGCACAGCTTAAACTGATTAATAACTGGATAGACATTCTCTGTTGAATCAGGGGATACAGGCACAAGCCTGCAGTGGCTCAAGCCAGAAGCTGGGGGGGCGCTAGAGTGTGCCTGCCAGCCACTGCCAAAGGGGAGGGAAGAGAGATGCCCTCCAAGACTCTCACCCCTCTCTGCTGGAATGGAGGGGGTGTGACCAGGCACCAGCCAGGGCTAGCAGGACACACAGGATGCCAGCCACCAGCCTGGGAGAAGGGGAGTGGGGGCTGCCAGATTGATGAGCGGGGCTGGAAAAAAGTCCTTTCTATGATGCAAGCACATATTGAACACAGCAATTTGGAAAGCATACAACAGGGAACTACCAAAAATCTTTGCCTAAGCTAAGATACAGCCCAGTAAAACAAAACAAAGACAACTTAGTTAACTTAAAATGTAAAGCAGGAAGCCAAGAGAAATACTTGCATAAGTCTTACTAACCCTGAGGGCAGAGTGTCTCCTTACAGCCAGGCATTCAGAAAGACTTTTTTAAGGTTTTACAGGTTCTGCTTTATATTGTAAATGTAGCTCTCTGCATTCTTTGGTCTGCAACTTCCAGCCAGAAGCTGTCTGCAACTTCCCTTAACTCCATCTCCAGGACATATGTGTGATGATTGCCAGGTCTTTGCCAATATTTCCCACCCCTCAGTTGGGTCCTGCAGGTCTTAGCTCTGGGCTCACATGTGCAGGTCTTGCCTCTCTCCCTTGCTCCAAGACCACTGTGGAATCAATCCTCTCCCTGGCTGCAGGCAAGCTGGACAGAGGGAGGAATTAACTCCATCTCTGCCTGGCTGCAGGAAAGCTGTGGAGGTGCAGCTGGGGCTGGCAAGCCCCAGCTGCGGTCCACAGGGTTTGCCAGAGGGTGGGGAGAGGGGATGGAGGATGGAATTTGCCTCAGGGGTCATGGCAGATGAGTGTCTGGCCATGCCCCACCCCTGCTCTGGCTATGAGAACAGAGGGGAAGGGCCTCTGCTGTGGAGCAGAGAGCCCTGCCCAGCCCAGAGAGCACGTTGGGATGTAGGGGGTCTCTGATTTAACTTAAACCAGCAAGGGGTCTGAGACAGACATTGCATAAACTGGTTTGAGCCAAATCAGTTAAGTTTGATATACTGCTTTGAACCAGGTTTATATCAAAGTAGTTTCGGCCATTTTCAAACTGGTTTATGTGCACTGACTGTCCGTTCTGTTACAGGGTTAAACCAGTTTCTGATCACTTAAACTGCTTTGTATGTAATGTGTGTCCTTAGCCTTGACGTTCTTATTCACTAACACAGTGTAAAATTTCTCTGCATATCTAAAGGAGACTTTTCCCTCCAATGCGTGTATCATCAGGGAGGAATATAGAGGTTTTCAACTTCCTTTGAAAAACTGAATTTCCGGATGTGCAAATCTGATACCTCAGTGGTTCTCCAAGAATTGTAGTGACTGCAGAGAAAGTGCTTGATGAGCTTCTGCCCTTCCCACCTATTTCAGCGTTTCCAAACTAAAAACATTAAAAAAGAAACTGCTTTGATAAAATTGTGTTCAGCTCGACTAACATCCTGGTTCTGCAGACTTGGAAGATTTTCTACCGTAATATTTCTCTGCAGCCAGCTGTGATAGCAATGGGCACTGGCTCTAGAGCTGAGATTTTAGACATTTTTTAGATGCTTTTCTTGTTTATTATGGACAAAATCCCAAATATCTTACTCAGGGGCCCAAGCTGTCCACTACTACAGGGCATGACTCCAGCAGCTTGACTAGCATGAAGAAGCACTGTAGTGTATGAATAGTTACATTGAAAACAGCAGGTTTACTCACAGGATAGGTGGTTGAACTTCCTACCTACACCCTGGGGATTTTTGTCTCTGTAGCAGTAGGAGGAGGAACATCAGGCAGGCTTGATATCACTGGGTGGCCATGGGAAGGAAGTAGAGAGGGCTCAGCTCAGCATCTCTCTCAGGATTAGCGTTTGGTGGCTTATCTGTCCACCATTGCCGCCTCACTAATGAAGAAATTAAGGGGTGTATGTGGCGGAAGGGACTACCAGAGTGTGAACTCCTAAAGAAAACTTATCCACTATCTCATAAGGTAATGCCATTAGTAAAGTGCAGCATCTGGCCTTCAGTGCATGCTGCCCATCAGAACCCATGTGCTGGTGATCTGTTGACCTGACTCAGATTCTTAACTGGTGTTATGGGGCACTGCTGAATGCAGGGGCTACAACCCTGCTGATGAATAAACCAGTCCCGTGGACAACACAAGTCCAATAAACAGACACTGTGTGCCCCCCCAGTAGGATTTGGGACAAGATTCACAGATCAGGCCAACTGGGCTGTATATAATAGTAGCAAATAATGACGCTCACCTAGGATGCCCTAGTGGTGTCAGCCTAGCTCTAACTAACTGCATTAGTGTAACAAGGCTTTTTGTGAGTCATACTTTTTTAGGAACAAGAGTGTCAGGACACATTTTTGTCAGAGAAAGAAACATATAACATTTCTCTTACACATGTGACAGACACTCCCAGACGTAAGTAAGGACCTTATATTTCAATAGGTATTGATATGGCTGTAATAATTTCAATGAGAGCATTTGTTAATATAAATAATCTGGTTTATGTCACAACCCAAGGGTGTGATATTTGTTTTGTGTGTGCTTTGGCGCCACTGAATTATTTTCCCGCCAATTTGTAGCTTTCTTTGCAGTGTGCATTTGTTCTTTGCAGTTAAGAAATGCTAGTTGCAAAGAGTTCCCGCCATTTGTATGATAATTCGAGCCCCATTATTGGCTCGTGTGAAATTATTCACACGTGGTGGCTAGTGATTGGCTTGCTAGCCGTATAAAAAGCTTGAGTGGTTTCTGCCCAAGTTGGAGGACTCCACGAACACCAGGAGGAGGGACCTTCACGCTGTGTGAAGATCTCTAAGCGCTGCGGAGCCTACCAGACCCAGCGCATTTCAAGCAGGCAACAGAGGTCTGATCAGCCTCTAGCCTCTCCCCGTCGCCGTTCGCAATCCTCGACGTATCCCTCTCCCTGCGCGCAAAAGGATCCACGGAGCCTCAACAACTCCGTGGGAGAGACCCGAGCTTGTCTTAGTCCTCAAACGAGGATTTAATCAGAGCTGTGCCTGGGAAACTGTCCAGCCTTCACCACGACCATCTTCGGTGTAAGTAAACAATCTTGAATCAACCACTAAGCGTCCGTGACTAATGCTAGCGCGTCGCCTGTTTTCTCCAACCCAGCGTGCCCGGGCTGCTGGCCACAGCCCGCGCAGCGCAAAAAAGGGCCCGGATTGCTCCCGGCCCGCACAGTTTAGTGGACAAAACAAAAACAGTAGTGACCAGTTTGCTCTTAAATTTCAGCTGAGTATGTAGTTTTCATAAACCACCTCAGGAACCAGTGCTTCCTATCTCCCATCCTATCTAGTGGTAGACTACATTTACAGACAAATTTAAACTTTCTCTGCTTGCAGGCTGTGCTATTTATGATATAATTCTTTATTTGGAGAATATGCAATATAATTCTTCTAATTTTGCCAACAGATTGCACAGTTCTCACACTACCTTCACTTTTGTAATGTGTCAAGTGCATTGGTCAAATGAATCACACACTGTATAATTTATGTTTGCTAATTGGATAAACATGAAGGCATGTGCATTACTCTCTTCAGCTCTGAAAACCTTATTCCTTTGCATTACCTCAGTTGTTACCATACTCTTATTTTTTTTACTCAGAGTTCTAGTTGTATCATGAAGTCAAAAACCAGTAGATGAAAGCTCTGTAGAAGAAATACTTCAAAGGAAGAATTTAAAGTTTTTGGACATAGAGAAATATAAAATAAACAGTTTAGATTTGGGTACTTTCCTTACATTACTGTTCTTAATGGAATCCAACTTCTTTAGGTATAATTGATTGCCCTCCAAGAGGGACATGGACTTCTCAAATTCCATTCAAAGTTTCCATGCTTTCCTGGCATTCTAAGGTATCCTTGTTCCACATTAAATCTTATTAGTAAAGCTCAAATCAGTTTGTTATGTTGTAATGGGGCCTGTGCCCCATTATTCAGTATAGCCCCTACTGGCCAGACGAGCCCCCAGGTACAGACTTAAGGGTGGAAAAGACTCAAGTACACACTTACCACGGAGACAAGTGGTGACAACAACTTCAGGGGCTGGAGGCTTGCACAGGATTGCAGGGTCGAGCAGCAAGGAGCCTCCCTGATGCTGCTCCAGCAAGCCAAATCAGAAAGCACCTGTGTCAGCTCAGGGAGGCAGGTGATCAGCAGGGGACAGGGCTGAGGAGCCATAAAAACACAGATCTTGAGCCAGCAGGGAAGAATAGGGGCAGTCTGGCCCTTCAAGCTGCTGGGGAAAGAGCTCCTGGCTAGGAAAGCTGCAAGGGAGTGCCTGGTGGACCACTGAGCTGCCTTGGGACTATCAATAAGTCTAAGAGCTTACAGGGATATAACCCAGACTTGGGGGTTATTTTGGTACCCAGTGAGGGCTGTCCCAAATTTTTGTTTGCCTACACCAAGGTGGGAGAAGGTTTTCCCTTTTTAAGTGGCAGTGTGCTATTTTCCCTTTTGCAGATGTTTCTTTGCCCAGAAGAGAAGGTTTGTGTTAAGTGGCTGCTTGCCATTTGCATCTTAAGTTATCTTTGGTTGTTTGAAGCTTGTGTGTCTCCCCTTCCCACAGGGGGCATGATCACAGGCCATAAGGCGCTGGGCAAACTGTTGTAGTTAGTACATAGTTTTGTCCCTGTGTGGGCTTTGGGGAGGGGGAGATGAATGGTGCAGTGGGAGGGGTCCCCCCCCCCGCAGGGAGGAGAGACACACAAGCTCCATCTCCTGGTCGAAGGCTCATATTCAATCTTGCACCCGATAGTGGGGAAAAAAGAGTGGGACATCTGGCATGCACAATTTGAACTGGCAGCTAAGGTAAATGGATGGGATAAGGCTGGCAAGCTAGACTTTCTAGGTCTGCTACTTACAGGGAAGGCTGGGGCAGTCTACCATGGTCTCAGCAGTGAAACCAATCAGACCTCCACAAGGTTGCTGCCCTTCTGTCACACACTCATATCACATATTCAGTGCACATGATGCACATAATGCATTATATTACCTAGTGCATACATTACACAGCCAAGAAAGAGGGGGCTGAGCCCAGAAAGGTCTAGTTCTGACAAACATATAAAGATCTGAGGCAGCCTGGTGTTAGGTTTGGGCCAAGTGCCCCAAAACATGTAACTAGCCCCAGGAGCCAGAGTGTGAGACTAGGCTTGGGAAGCCCTGGGAAAACCTCCCTTTCTTTTAAACACTGGGCATTTTTACACATGGAAGTGCCACAGTGCTGGGCACTTTGAAAAGTACCCGGTGCTGTGACACTTGCAGTTGTGTAAGTGGTGAAATGCATGTCAGCGCTGGGAAAATGGCAGCAGCATGCTTTTGAACTAAAACACGTAGAAGGTGCTTTAGTTCAAAAGTGCACCGCTGCCACTTCCTGCGCACTGACACGCATTTCTTCACTTAAACAACTGCATGCGACAGTGCAGTGCACATCAGCTTGCTTAATTGAGTTTGCTCTGAAGCAGCGGATCTCCGGCACATCATGAGACCAAAAAGCATGTGTATAAATGCCCTATAACATAAAGGCATGGCAGGAAAGAGTGAAGGGCAGAGTGAACTGAAGCAAACCAGGCAAGGGCTGAGCTGTCACCAGGGGGTGTTGGGACCACCCCGTGGGATGAGCACCTTGTTATATATGTCTTGTTACATTTAATCTGAGGGATACATTTTCCCATATAACACTGAAGGCCTTGGGCCTACAAAGACTTAAACTTCTGCTTAACTCTGGCCAGTGAATATGCCTATTGAAATTAAGTGTGTGCACAAGTTTTTGCAGGGTCAGGGTGTAAATTGTGGCAACGATTAAGTTAAAGGTCTTCAAAGCCATTTGGTTTGTGCTTGGGGAACATGCAAACAAGTAACTGTGTGTGCAGCATGTGCATTTGAATTTAGAAATAAGTCAGAAAGTGTGTGGTGTCTCTGTGTATTGGAGTCAGAATGCATAAATCAGAAATGACTACCCATTCAGTGCACACAAAGGTATTTTTTCTTACTTATTTGAACACACATTATGCTGCCACAAATCATGCTTCAGTGTTTAAAATTGTATCCAAGAGACTTACAAATCTCTTAGCTTGATTTTAATTTTATATTTTAGGCCAGCAGGCAAATAATAATTCTCTGCTTTGTTCATTCTTGGATTTCTTTCCTACATCTGCAACAGTGGTTTTGTTCTCCAAATAAAATTCCAGCAAATGTTCAGCCCAGTCTTCCAGTCAGACAAACTACTGTGTTCGTGAGTTTTCAGTGAACTGTAGCCATCTCTGTTTCATAACTCTGAACTTTCCTAGATGCGGAGTCATTCATCTCTAGTTCACTCCAATAAAAGCACTGACGCTTCTTGTGTGCACTCAAATGAAAAAAAAAATGTATTTATGTTTGAACTATGCCTATAGGTTTCATGATAATATACTTATCAAATATAAACAAATCCATATTTTGTTGATTTACTCAATTTAATTAATTGGTTTTAGTTTATTTTTATTAAGTTGCTTTTTTGGCATTTAACAAGAATGTAACCCCCGCTCCCCCCAACCCCCTCCCAACAAAAACAAACACAAAACAAAGCAACTGAATAAATCAAAATGAACCACAACTTTAAAATCGTATTGGAAAATGCATGTTACTCACTAAGGGCCATAACTAAGGGCCTTGTTACACATTAATTTTAGGTGGCTCCTGGAGCTCTTAACTCCTGGATTGTTCATACATTAACACCTAGAACTAGTTTTAAGCACTCTTTAGACAACTTAAAGTTATACCACTCCAGGGCAGGTATATCTCTGATCCATGTTACCCAGCTTGTGTTCCATTAATATGTGGCCACGCTCCACAGATGAGCTGCCCAAGTTACAGTCCTTCAGCATCTCCTCCCCTACCCTCTTAGTACCTGTGGACAAACTTCCTATCCCCTGAACTCTACTGCCTAGGGGGCAGTTCTGGCACCAAGCCAACTCCCCCTCCTGCCTCCAGGGGTGTGAACTTCCCACTTCTAGGGGTGCAACCCCATGCAAACAGCCTGTAAAGCACATGCCAGCTAGGCAAGCTGCAGTGCATGGATGGGTCCAGAAGTAGGGTCTAAGCTGGGGGAAGTGTTGGGGGGGTGGGGAGGAGAACAAGGTAGGGGGCCGGACTGGGTTCCCATGAGCTGGGGCTTCCTTCTCAGGACAGGGGTATTAGCTCCCCAAAAAGCACCTTCCCTCTCTGATCCCACCTCCCAGACACCCCAGTAAGCATGACCAGCATCCCCCAAATCCCAGTTGATTGAAACATGAGATCTTTAATTTACCTCCTTTTTAAATCCTTTTACTTCTTCTTTTTATTTCATTCTTCAATGGCTAACTTTCTTCATTTCACCACCCTTCTCCCACCCACATTTCCTTTCTACTTTCTCCAAATACATTACCTACTCCCATCCCATTAACTCTCTGCCCCCCAGCTTCATGTTCCTGCCCCCTTACCCGCCCATCTCTGACATACTGCCACCTAGAGCAGGGACAGAAGCCTGTCCTAACTCACCAGCCCTGTAGTGCCTACTCACAGTTGTGCAGGTGGGGGACAGTCAGAGAAGGTTTTTAGTCTTAGGGTGTAACTGCTTCAAACTCAAACTAGCACTGTCACCTATCAACATTTGAGCAGCTCAAAGTGCAATGTGTAACAAGTCCCTAAACCACCATAAAGTCTAATTGTTGTAGCTGCTATTCTTCACCTCTTACCCTTCTGTTCTTCTTAAATGCATATGTTATATCATACCTTTTAGATGCCAACAGATTTCAAGTAAAAGACTAGTTCCTGTGGTGTGGTACTATACTACCAGAAGATCCTGGCCACAAAGCCAGATCAGCTGGTTTTGCAAGGGTCTTGTGAAAACAGGAGGATTTCCTGGTGTCATGGACTGTTGTAAGCAGTGTTGGTGTAAGCAAGGTGTGAAAGAAAGGTGGCCAGTGGACTTTATCCCATTTATTCTGCAGCAGAAGGAATTGTCATAGATTCTCCCCAAGACAAAGTTACTTTTCAGGATTCATTTGTGTGGCATGCATGAATATTTCCTCAAATTAGGTTTGCTATTGTGAGGTCTAATCTGTAACTGTAGCTAATGTAAAGCTGTGTTGAGCTTATTGTTCCTGTAAATGTATGTACTACAGCAAGGGTGCTCAAACTCTGGCTCACAGGCCAAATATGGCTAGGGTGACCACTCATCCCTAATTGCATGCACACACAAGCACGTGGCCAGGAATATAGCCCCAGGCAGCAGTAGAAAGCCGCTGCTCCAGTTGCCTGCAGGTAAGTCTATGCGGGGGTGGGAGGGGGGTGGTGCAGATTGAAGGCCCCCATGGTAAGGAAGAGAGTGGGACATGGGCTGGGCCTGGAGGCATTGCCCAGTCAGGGTGGTGCATGGGGCCTGTAGCCAGGGTGGGGACTGGGACAGAGCCATAGGTGGTTTGTCCAGGGGCTGGGAGGGCCAGCTGAGAATGGAGCTGGATCCCTGCTGTTGTGTGTACTCCTGGGGAAGGAGTAATGGGGGTGCACATGCTTCCAGATTTGTGTGGGACAGGGTGCAGCAGTGCAGAGTTGTGCAGGAGGCACCTCACCGTGGTGGTGCAACTGGCTCAGGGCTCCCAGGGGGAAGACAGCAGGGCAGGGAGCCCTGAGCCCACAGTGGGCAGCCTGCATGTGCCTCTGCCCACCTCTCCCCTGCCCAGGCTGTGCTCAGCTGTGCTCTGGGCATGTTGGGGGTTGGAGGGGAGGGAGGTGGGCATGTGTCCTGCCTTCCCATTTTGAAAAGGTGGTCACCCTAAATGTGCCCACAGAGCCTTTGAATCCAGCCCACAGGGCTCCCTACGGGCTGGGAAATTTGGCAGCAGGGGAGAAATGGCAGTTAGCACTGCCACTCCTCCACAGTGACAAAATCCCAAGTCCTGTCAGTTGGTTGGAGCCTGGCCCTAGTGCTCCCCCGCAAGACCAGAAAGGGGCTGGGCCATGCCCCCTTCCCACAGGGCCAGGCCACACTCCCTCCCCCTGCAGAGCTGAATCAGAGCCAGGTCATGCCTCCCCCTCCCCCGCTGTGGGGCCAGACTGGGGCCAGAGCAAGCCCCCTTCCACTGTGTGGCTGGATCGGGGCTGGACTGCCCCCCTCTACTATCTACACAGCCAGATGGTGCCCTGCTGGATCCAGCCCATGGAGGGATCTGGCAGTACCCATCTGGCCAAAAAGGTTGAGCACCACTGCATTACAGTATTTGGTAGAAATGTAGTTTTGATATATCTTTAATTCAGGTAAGGTTGTGTTAGTAAAGAAGCGATTAACTTGAACAGCCCACGATTGTTCATAGTTGGAACTGAGTCACTAGCTGAGAATTAGCGCTTGATTAATTCATACAGTGACTTGGTTTGTGTGTTGGTCCTTCATGTGGACATGCTAAGAGGCGTGGGGAAGCCTGGGTCTGGTTAGGCAATTATAGATTTGCATTTTAAAAGAAGCCTGATATCTACCTAGCTGGTCAAACTATCACAAAGGAGAGACTGTATATCTGATTAATTAATCTACGTGTCTAAAAAGGATGGAAGTGTTTAGTTTGGTAGATATGCAATTTGGGGGATTAGGAAATTACTAGCTTAATATGAGCCTCCCTAGAGCTGAAGGGGTAACTTATGTTAATAGTCAGACTGGCAGAGGTACTTAAGCCTGCATTGAAATCATGGCTTTATTTTCAGTCTTCCCAGGTACAAGGGCAGGCCTGAACCCCCCAGCCAAGGAGGCTGAAGAGAGACACCAAGTTGACAGGAAGGCACAAGAGGGCAGGGTCAGAGCCAGAAGATGCATTTAGACCCTTGAAGCTGGCTACGGACTACATCTTTGGTTTTAAGGTGTAGAGTAAGAACAAGTAAATGTTCTGGTATTTTCTTTTCTTAGTTGACTCTTCTATCTCTCTCTGTCTCAACATGTGGTTACTGGTTTCTTATGTTTGTTCTGTTTTAATAATAAATCCTTGCATTTGTTTCCTTAATGGCTGACTGTGGAAGGGGTGACTTCTGGGTAGGGGATATTCTAGGCTTCGCAGATACTGGGACATGGGTCTGAGATTTTGAACTGTCTGGAAAATTCAAGATGGCTGGCCCCCCATATAACCGATAATGCCTCTCTCTGTGCTTTCCAAACAGTAATTATAATATTTTAAATAATGTCTCAGTGCAGTGGATACATTATATAATACCAATAAGTAAATTGAGGCAAAGAGGGTGTTCATGGCAACAGAGAAAGTAAGTGATAGAGATGAAGAATGGAAGAATTGAATTCCTAAAGTCCATTTCTGTAGTCATTTTACTGTTTTTAACATAGGGGTCCATTCCAGACTGAATTTCTGAATGGTATGTATATACGAGATACTATGGGATATAGTGCTTTGTTTGATGAAGATGCCTTTTCCCTCAAGCAGTGGAGAAACTATGTGTAGCAAAGCCATGTCATGCCTCGTTAGTGTATGAGTTACTGTTCACTCTGGGTTGCATTGCTAATGTCTCTTCCTTTCAGAAAGTCTGGCTGGTGATTGCAAGTGAAAGTATATTCGTTGCAGTAGAATCATCTCTGGGAATTGGTCCCCATCTCTTGTCATTGTCATCCATCATCCACTATACTGCATGAGTGGAGGGAAGGGAATCTCAGGGGGATAAAAAACACCACAGTGAAATTTTTACATGAGAGAACCACAATGAGTCCCTGCTTAGTTATCCAGCACACGACATTCAATATTTATAGCAATGTACATTAGGGGAAGAAAAAAACCCCCACAGGCACTGCAGCAAAAGGTATTGGACGCATGGCCTAATTTTTAAAAAGCATCCTCTGCTTCCATCCAACCACTTCTGGGCACACACATTGACACGCATAAACATGTATATGCATTTTTTGCTCGGTATCATCTGTACATATGAGTTATGGTACTTATGTGTACAGACATAATGCAGAAGGGGCAAACTCTGCAACTCGTTCCCCAGCTGAATGCAGCACATTCATGAGCATAGTCCCAATATGTAGACATGTGCAAAGCTGTACATTTTTAACTGTAAAATGGACTGAGATCTAATTGAGAGCCTGGCTTCATATGCGTTTCATTATGTAATTGTTTCTGTAAGTACAGTGAACTGTCCTGCATTAAAGCATTTAAGCTACATAGGAATTCAAGGCATGTGGCAGAGTTTTTATTCTTTGTTCAATTAATACCAAATTCAAGTCCTCAAGTTACACTGTGAAACCGATCAAAGTCAATGGGTTGAATGGGTGTAATCGGAGCAGAGTTTGAGTTTTGATTACATGCAGTCTCCACCCAACGTAATTAAGTTGTTTGGATATAAATACCAGCAGAATTTGGTACCATGATTTGAAACTAGACAAGAGTCAGGAGCACACAATTAAAGGAACCCTGGCATGCTGGAAACCAGTCAATTACAGGAATGAGTAAAAAGTAGCTTCACCTTCAAGACCTGCCTGTGATGCCATTGAATAGTTTGTGTGGTTTTACAATCATATAGACCTATTTCTATGTAGATTTTCTTCTCCGCTGTGCCTGCATAGCAGATACCCCATTTAAAATGAGAAAAGGATGCACTGAATACTATATGTGTGTCTAATCTCAAGGCAGAAGAGCAGGAGAGAGCTGTATCTAAGCATTTTTGTTCGTTTAGCTGTTTTGAAATATATGGATAAACAAAATACTGTAGCTAGCCTGATATTCATACATTGAAATCACATGTGGACAGTTTAATGCTTTGTGTGTGTGCCTCTTGCATACAGCTTGGCTCTGTTATGCAAACCCAGGCATGCATGATCTGATGGCTAGAGACAAGAGCAGCGAAGGGGGACTTCAGCTAAGAAGAGTCAGTTGAGGACAGGGAACACTCTGTCTTTTTGTTAAATGGTGTAACAGAA
Source organism: Alligator mississippiensis (assembly GCF_030867095.1). Classification (NCBI taxonomy): domain Eukaryota; kingdom Metazoa; phylum Chordata; order Crocodylia; family Alligatoridae; genus Alligator; species Alligator mississippiensis. The sequence goes on from NC_081824.1 coordinate 410,148,652, forward strand.
GAAAAAAATAGAGAACTTTGCTTTGCCCATGTCCCAAGATCCCCTTCACCCTTTAGAAGGCTTACCAGAAACTCCATGAGCCAAGGAAGTCTGTGGGAGCAATGAGAATTTCTATACAAAAAATGGCTTGAGGGTGCAGTTTTGATTTCTTGAATAAAAATTCTTTGCAGAGAGGAGCAATGCAGATGTTGCTAAGGAAACTGAATTTTTCCCCTCACAGGAAGATGGATGCCAACAACACACACAGCTTGGCTGCTGCTGGAATTACAGGCCATTTCCTCCTACAGATTTAAATGGTGCCAAGGCCTTGTGCTCCCTTTCTGTGAAGAAATGAATATTAACACATGAATATTAACCAAATTGTAATGGTGTTTGGACAGTTGTAATACTTCCCCTTTGCAAAAGGTTTTTACATCTCATACACAGAGGTACAAAGCACTCTGCAGTTCCTCTCCAATCAAACATCCCCCTACATGAAAATCATGAAAAACTGGTGCTTCGACTAATTGTCTACATTTTATTTCTCCTTGTGATGAGTCTTTCATCTCGGCAAAATAGGTGAGCCTACATTGTAGCATCTGGTACAGATAATCAGATTAGGAAGGCTTGCTTTCTATAAGTGTTCTTTCATTTGTGTCCGTGTTCAGGTATGGAGATGAGAGCATTGATGTGTACCTCCTTTTATTTTTTTTCCCTTCCTTCAGTTGGTGTAGTCATAGCAATGATGCACACACACACACACATATCTGTATCTATAAATCTATCTAGATACCTATAGATATAGGTATAGATATCTCTAGATATAGCTATTGATATCTATTCATTGCAGTTATATGTATATATATGTTCATTGCAATAACATGCATATTTCAGAAGCAGGGATGAGTAGCTGGACAAGCCATTGCAGCTAGGAAAGCTGCATGCCATCACTTTGCTGCACTACTCATATATAAATCCAAGGTTTAGAAGCAACCTAGGTGTTCTGGCTATTTTGGTGCTGATTGAATACATCCTGGGTGTGTCTACACATGCAATTAATGCAAAGCAGTTAACACTGGTGCATATTGAACCATAGTTTATTGCTCCCGTTGCTGTGTTTACATTTGTGCCTGGGACTGCAGCATGATGAACTGGGTTGGAGCAGCCCCAGTTGGCAGGGCTGCTCCCCGCTGGCTCAATGTGCTGCAGAGGGACTGGCTGGGGCATGAGGGTGCTGAAAGTGAGGGGCTGCCTAATTAGCTCTTCAGTAAACTCTCTGCATCTAAACATGTTGCCCTATTAGGCTGCAGTAAACTAATTAACTCTGCCATAGGTTAGTACTTGTGAACATAAGTACTATCCTATGGTGGAGTTATTTACTATATAGCAATGCATGTGTACATGCTGACAGGGCTCTCTGGGGCATGAGGATGCTTCAGTGCAGGGGCTGTCTGCTGGCTGGCTCTGCACTACAGCTCCCTCATGCCCCTGCCAGCCTCTCTGCAGCATGTTGACCTAGGACAGAGTAGCTCTGGGCTGGTAGGCTGACCCCCCAGGCTCCCTGCCAGCCAAAGCTGCTCTGACCTGGCTCAATGTGCTGTGATCCCGGGAGCACATGTAAATATGGCACCTGGGAGCAATAAACTCTGACGTGATATGCACCAAAGTTTATTGCTTCACATTAATTGCATTTGTAATCATGCCCAATATGAATCAATAAACTCTGGAGTCTTTTGAGCTGAAGTAAATTACTCCCAGGTGCAGCATCTACATATGTGCCTGGGACAGCAGCAATTTGAGCTAGGGTGGAGTAGGCCCAGTCTGGTAGGGGCTACAGGGGGTCAGCCCTGGGCTTTAGGTGGTGGTGTCAGGTGGCTGAGGGACTGACTGAGGCATGATGGTGCTGAAAGGGTAGAGCCATGTGGCTAGGCAGCAGGCAGGAGTCTGGCCCCCTTTTCACTGGGCTGACTGGACACAATTTATGCCCGTAGTCAGTGTCTACATGTGTGTTTAATTGTAGTAAATTACCCCGGCATAAGATAGCACTGTCCACACAATACTATCTTACTGAGATGTTAATTAATTTTCTGTGGCTTAATACTATTGTATGCGTATACAATGACATTTTACACCACAGCTAATTAGTCTACTCCACAGTTAAATGCATGTGTTGATGCAGCCCCTGAAAACCATAATGGACTCTGACTGTTGTGCTCTTGCAGATCATGTAGCTCCTGGGCTGAGATCTGTATGTGGAAATAATCATGGTGCCTTAGAACTTGGTATCTGTACCTGGTAGAATGGAGACAGGGACATTTGCTGAGATCCTCATGGGAAAATGGTGCTGGTGACTCAAACTGAAAGAAATGTTATTTTAAAGCAAGATCCTGCAAACAGTCCAGCAACAGTTCTTACTACTATGAATAGGCCAACTGCATTAGATGGTACTGCCCATGATAGCATCACCGTGACTTGGAATCAAGTGTTTGCAGGGCTGGAACTTTATACAATAAAATCTAACACCCAAAGGCTTGATTCTGCTCTCACTCGTGCTGGTTTTACATACAAGTCCATCTATGTCAGTAAATTTGTTCTTTATTTGCAGCTGTATATGAGAAGTAGTTAGTTGTGTTAGTCTGAAGTCGAACAGAAGGCAGGGCAGGGGGGCATCTTTAGAGAGTAACTAATTCAGAGCTTAGGCTTTCATAGGTGAGATCCTATTCTGTTAGAAGTTAAGAATGGACTTAATACACATATTTTTGTGCCAGATGTGCCAGAAATCCAGTGCATCAGAGCAGACTCAGTTAATTGAGTCTGCTCTGCACACGAGTGGATGGGCACAGCACTGCATTGCTTGCAGTTGTATAAGCAGTGAAATGCACATCAATACACAGAAAATGGCAGTGGTCCTCTTTTGAACTAAAACACCTTCTATATGTTGCAGTGCTTGCATGTGTAAAAATGCCCTCAGAAAGCAGGGGTTTTAAATAGAAGGAAATTTAAATACAAAGATGGGGAGGAGACTGGTAAGAGAGGCAAAGGTAGATTGAATAGGTCAATAAACCCACTAACGGACATAGTGATTATAAAAACTAGTTCAGGTAATGGGATACGATTACATAGTCTCTGTTGAAATCATAGCTAACACAAGCCAGTCTGTGGATGTTTTCTTCTCAAGTTTCACGTTCAAGTCATGAAAGCTTATATCTGTCTGAACCAATCTCTTAAGGTATCACCTTGTACCTTCTGCCTTAAAGTGGTATACCATATTTAACTGTATCCAAAATGATTCTTCCCCCCCCACCCTTCAAGATTAAGGGGGGAAAGTCCCTGGTCTTGGATTTGAATACAAGGGGGAGGGGAGGCAAGAGGCTATTGTGGCTCTGGTTTGGGCCTAGGCTCAGAGTCAGAGACACAGGCACTGGCCTCTCCTCTTTGGCAGCCTCTGTCCCCTGCTGCCTCTGCCCTGTATTGCTATGCCCTCCCTTCCTGCTTGCACTGTCTCCACTCCCTCTACCACCTCTGCCCCGTGCTGCCTTGCTCTCCCCACCATCTCTGTCACTGCCCACTGCTTCTGCCCCTCCATGCTGCCCCCTGCTCGCCCACTCCTGGGGCTAGGGCTGGGGATAGAGCTGTTGCCACCACAACTGCTGCTAGCAGTGAGGGTTGAAGCCAACATATAGTCCATGCCCTAGGCCAAAGAGGGGCAGGAGCCATGAGTGGTTGTAAGTGGCAGCCACAGAGTGGAAGAAGTGGCAGGAGGGGGCAGGCACCAGCATATATACGCATACTTTTTTTTCCAACAATGCACTGGAGATCCGCCACTTCAGAGCAAACTTGATTATTTGCGAACTGAGGCAAACTGCACTGAGCTGCATGCAGTTATGTAAGTGGTGAAACGTGCATCAGCTCACAGAAAATGGTGGTGGTGTGCTTTTGAACTAACGCACCTTTGGGGTGTGTTAGTTCAAAAGCACACCGCCACCATTTTCTCAGCACTGATGCACATTTTGCCACTTCTACAACTGCATGTGTTGCAGTGCTGGGCCCTTTTCAAAGCTCCCAGCTCTGCAACACTTGCATGTGTAAAAGTGCTGCACGGGTTGCAGGCACCAGAGGGAGGGCAGAGGCAAGAGGGGCAAACAGCAAGGGGAAGGAACCAGGGGGCACAGGCATGGTGGGGGGCAAGAGGTGGAGGAGACAGGTGGCAGTAGGCAAGGGGCAAGGATCAGGCAGCTTCACTCTCTTGCTGCCTGTCCCTTTGCTACTACTGTCCCCACACAGTGATAGGGGAACAAATTTAAGATGATGCTCTAAAAATTAGATTCTATACATGAAAAGTAACAAGTGTATTAATTTTCCATGTGTAGAATCTAATTATTGGGGGGGAGTCATCTTAAATTCAAAAGTGACTTGGATTTGGGTAAATATGATATATGATAGAAAATTCGGGCCTGCTTTCAGATTTCTGCAAGTTTTCTGCTGCATTCTATTCCGTCTATAGTATATTTCATCACGCTATAGCATATATTATTCTTGGCCAAGAGAGATAACCAGGCAAAGAGAGAGAAACCTAGATAACTCCCAAAAGAGTAGATGGAACTGAAAGGAATTTCACAATAGCAATGATTAGTATCTTCATTGAAGAAGAGAACTGTGAACAATGTAGAGCAATTTTAGTATCTGTTCAGTATGACAACAGTAGAGCCGCTCTCTATAAAGGGACCATTTCAGTTACAGTTAAACTCCTTTGTGCTTCACTTCAGTAATTTTCAGAGAAGGTGGAGGGGTAGAAGGGCACTGGAGCAGCTAATACAGTGATTATGCAGAAGCCGTTTTTAGATTCTTGAGTTTAACGTAGAAAAAATAAGAGGCTGCTGTTTATTTCAGGGTTATTGAATGGGCTGTATTCTCATGATACCTACAGCCATCAGAGAATTATTCTTGCCAAGTTCTCCTTGGAGATATTTTCTATTCCAGCAGAATAAAATTGTTGATGTATCATTCCCTCTCTCTCATTTTGCCAGATGCCTAAAGTGAACATTTGTCCTGTATCCTGAATTTGTAATAGGATTTCCATCTTATGTTTACCATCTGTTACTAATATTACTATTTGTATTATGGCAGAACCTTGAAATGTCAACGAGCATTGATACCCACTGCACCACAAGCTGCACAAACATGAAGTGAGGGGCAATTCCTGCCTAAAAAGATTACAGTAAAAATAGATAAAACAGACAAAGGTGGGGGAGGAGACAGAAACGGAATAGTGGACCTACTTCCCAAAGCTGATTAATGTCAGTGGCAGACTTGAGAAAAGAAGCCTGGATTTCTGGCTACCAGTGCTCCATCCACTGCCCCTCCCGGCCCCCTTGGTCTCCTACATGTGTCATTCTTAGTTTACTGGTCTCAATAGTTGAAGCAGAATTGTCTCCCAACATCATAACCTAAAACTTGACAATACATTCCTGTCGGTGAAGAAGAGAACGATCTAATTTCTCTTCAGTTTGCCTCTGGAGGTCCAAGTCTGTCCAATTCCAAAAGAATAACTAAGAAAAAAAGGAGTCTTTAACCATCTCCATCCACACCTAACTGGGCCAATATTTCAAGGTATTTATTTAAGTCCCATGTTAAATTAATCACACAGGACACCAGGTGAACTCTCACTGTTCTGGAGAAAAGCTCTGGAAGTAGCCAAACACTCAGCTATTCTTTTCAGAGTGTATGTATAAAAGTCAGTTTTTAGTTTAGTCAGATTTTTCTTTTTTGCTTTCCTTCTCAGCTGATGGGAATTCAAATATGAAGACTTAATTTTACAAGTTTATCACAGCTTTCTCCTTCCATTTGCAAGGGGTGGACACTAGCTCACATTATTGACGCACATTAATTACTGGATGTGTGCTCAAGGAAAAGATTCTGAGGATGTGGGATGGAGTTTGAAGCACTCATTCATCCGTGAAACTGTAAATTGAGAAACCCAAGCGAGTCCTCTCCGGTTGGAGTTTTAGAAGAATGCCTAAGGTTGCTCTAGCCACAGGGCCTAATCCTGATAGGTACTGAGCTCTTCCTGTGAAGTGGTAGATCCTCTCAGATTCTGACAGAGCTTTGCACCTTGTTATATCAGGCCCAAATATAAGATTTGGCGGGGTATAAATTATGGTCAAGATCCAGAGACATTTGATCATTTTGCATATTATTTCACTCCGTCCCTTTGTTTTTACCTGATTAAGCTGACAATGGTGTTTATATAACAGATTGCAGTGCCTGAGTTGCTCCACAGAGTGGCATTGTCTATCAAGAAATGCTCAACAGATAATGAAAAATAATCTCTGACATCATTTGAGCTCACCTGCTTACTAACAGCATTGCAGAAAGCATTATTACCTCTCCCAAGCATAGTATTCATTAAACAACATCACCTGAATTTGCAGGCTTTGTAGCATTGCAGTATTTTGTTCTCTGCTCACCAAGCTTCTTTGAGGTTTTAGAAAGTCAAAGAAGACTGTCACTTTCAGAATCAGCCTCCTAATCTTAGAGGATTTTAGATATGACACACAAAACATCAGTGGATGTAGTCTAAAGAATTTCAAAAGCTTGGTTGATAAATAAAGGGTTATGGAGAGCTAAGCTATTTAGGCTATATCCTGGTTTGGTGTAACTGAGCATAGTGTTGAAGTGAAAGGAGTTTTGACTATCTTCAGCAGTTGAGGGTCTGATCCAAAGCGCTGGATATTGAATCTCTCTCTCTCATTCACAGGATCTTGAAGACTCCATTTTCAATAATGTCTCCATATTTTCCAAGCATCACTCCCCCCTTCCATAAAATGGCCTTCTGTCTGGAAAAACAAACAAAAATGCATCATGAAGTAAGCATATTTTTACATTTTGTACATAGTAATTTTGCTGATGAATTTAAATCAATTTCTGACTATTGCCAACATTTGTATGGATGGAAAATAATGTGTGATTTTTTAAAACTGAAAATTGGATGCTTGGTAAACATTTTTTTTTAGATTTTAATTAAAATGTTGGTAAAATAGAAAAAAAAATGATAAAATGGGAAATGTCAAACCCTGTAAACCAGAAAATGTCAATGTTTTTCATTAATTCAGTCGTTCCCCATTCTTTTGCCTGCCTGCAATTAAAATAATTTTGTTCGTAAAGCATCAGATGTGACTATTTCTGCTATTCCTGTGCCATTTTTAACAGGCAGTGAGCACCCGTTTTAACTGTCTACCAAGAGAGGTTGTAGAATTTCCACCCCTTGAAGTCTTCATATCAAAAGTGGTTGCTGGCACTATGGACTTCAGTATGGTCTGTGTAAACCAGGTTGCTCAATCCCACCGAGGCCCACATCTACACTGCTACTACCACATCTATGCTATTACTGTTGTCAGCACTACCAAGATTAAAACCAGCAAGTGTACAGATAATTATGTGGCCCACATTACATGGGAGGTCAAAGTAGCTAATCTAACGGTGCCTTCTGGTTTTCACCTCTATAAATCTGTGGACAGTATTTCAAAGCATGGCACAATCATGTTAATTGACATGAACATTGGGGGAAACCCATTGCAAATTTATTTAGCAAATTAGCAAGTAGTGGAAAAAATATAAAATTAAGAATAAATCACCACTGGCTATTATCATTATGGCTTAATTACTTATGAAAATATTTCATAATGTATCAGAAAAGGCCTTACGTATATTGTGTAGGACTGCATCAATTCATATGAGATGTGCCATGAGTGTTGTTCAATATGAATAGGAGTAACAGATTCAAGAAAAGTATTCTTTAGTGTATTTTATGAATGTGCTAAAGTCATAATGATGGGTGACACTTTGGCATCTATGAATTTTTTTCTGAGAAGTGAAAAGGTTAGATTTTAGCGTGGACTATATAGTGGATTGATTTATGAGCATTTATGAGCAAATTCTATGTAACATACCTGTATGACCCTGCCTTTCTTCCATCCTAACTAATATAAATAATTATTTACAAAGATAGGACATGTAATGTAAATGGAATGCAAAATGTATCCAAAACTTGCAAAACAATGCAGCTTACAACCTTCTGCCATATCGCTCAAATAGTCTTTGAAAGTGTTTTACAGCATGGATCTCCTTTGCATCTTAGCCCTTAGACCAAGTGGTTATTGGTGCCAAGATATCATTGCTGAATTATCAAAGTAATGATAACTCGAGACTAATAGCAAATGGAAGTTAACAGTACAGATGTGCCTGCAAAAACTAATCGAATATGAGCTGTCAGCAAATGCACACATGCAAGATCACTTCACATATTATTTTTCTCTCCTGTAGGTGGAAGTGAGGGAAGCTGAATATATTTTGAAGCTATCTGCAAACTATTCAAAGACAGAATCTGAAAACATTGTGTGTTTTTGGCCATGGGTGGCTGGTGCCTCCTAAGTCTGGGGGAACACAAGTGGGGCATGACCAGGTGGGGAGGTCTGATGTGCTGCCGTTGGAGCCAGTTTCAGGGGGGCGCATGAGCACTCTCCATGCCTCCCTACCAGCTGGAGCGTTCCCTGTCAGGGAGGCACCAGAGCTGTCAGAGAGGGGCACATGTCCCCCTGCACCCCCCCACACATCACTTATGTTCTTGGCTAAAGTTTTTCCATGCTACCATTGAAGGAAAGACAGCCCAATGGGAAGACATGGTTTGCTCGGTAGTTGAGGTGCTGGACTGGGACTTGGAAAACCTGATTTCATTCTCTGCTGTGTCAGGATTCCCCAAGCAAGTCACTCATTTAGGCACCTAATTATATGGCAGTAGGAGGCAACACATTTAGGCAACTCAGGCAACATATTACCCACAGAACCTTCCCATTTTGCTCATAGGAAACTAGAAAGGAAGGGCAGTTAAAAAGTTGAAACTGAGGCCCATAACCCCAGTTGCCCACAACATGTTACTTGCTCAATATAGTGGCTTATGGGCCAGTGAATATTGGGAACCATTTCCTCTGCATATCTTCATCTCAGGCAATATTTTTTTGGTGCCTAATTTCTTCGTCTGTAAAATGGGAATCATAGCACTCCCTATCTTGCAGGAGTACTATAATGTACTCCGACACCAATGGGACTGTAAACATTATTTATTTAGAGAAATAAATAAACAAAATGTCTCATTATAGACCCTTTTATCTCCATCCATGTATGGCCCTGAGGATCTCTGGATATTGTTGCTCATTTTCAATGTGTCCTCTTTGCCAGGGACTGCTTTTGAGTAGTCATTTCTTCCTTCAGTTAAGAAGGCTAGAAAACTCAACCCCCTTGAACCACCCAGGTGGTTTCACTCTGAGACAAACAGGAGCTGACCATATCACTCACTGCCCATTTCCCAACCGTTATATAAAGCATCAGCTTTATCACTAGTTTCAAACAGACTTTTCTGCATTCCTGTGAATACTGCAGTAATTTTTCATCCTGGGCTTTGAGGCCTAACTGTGCATCAGCATCCAAATCCTTCCCATGAAGCTGAGATTCCCAGCTGACAGCTACAGTGTTATGATTGGGCTCTTGAACTGGATGAGGGCTATTCCAGTAAAATAATGTTCCAGGAAGAAAAGGGGGATCTGTGATTTGTGTTTTTCTGATAGGAGGTCATGGAGGCACAAGCTATTTAAAAATTGTGGAGAGAGATCTCATTATTTTCATGGCTCTGAAGACCTTGATGGCTAACTATAATATGGTGGATGCACCTTTCCTATGTTACTCTTTTTTGAGCATGGGATATTCTGCTACTGGTCCCACTATTTAGCCATCAGGTAGCCTCGTGTTATTCAGGTTGCTGAATTATCCATTTCTGCCCCAGTTGCCTTTTTGTATTCTAGAGGCTCCCTCTCTGCTTGTTCACTAGCTAACGATAAAAACCATTCTGAAGCACAGTAAATTACTAGCTCTGGTTAAAATGGATTCTAACAGGGCAATGTGCGTGTGTAAAATCCTGTTATTAGAATGGGATTCAAAAGCCATTCTCCACCCTAGGTTTATTCCCAGTATAGATTTTTGTGCTACCTAGATTAGGGAGGCATTATAAAGCAGAGCTTTTTATGCTCACTCATGACATCAGTGTGTGCAGCTTGCAATTACTTGCAAGCAGAAAAAGGAGCTTCCAGATCAAGCAAAGACAATTTGGGAGTTGTCTGTCTGCGGACAGACACATGAACCCCTAATGCATACAGGTAGTTAGTACAGCAGATATGAATTCCACACATCCCATCTCTCTTGGCTCATTTTCCTTTCTAGTCAGTAAAATAATTCACTGTGTCAATAGCACATGGAAGGCAGTGATGCTAATTTACATTTCTCTGTAAAGGATTTCAGATGATTACACTTCACTTGCAGCCAGTACTATGCTAATGAGAACTTTGCAATTCCAGAACACAGCTTAGCTTGATGATCATGGCCTCTGTATTACTGTAAATGACCTGTGGCACAGTTTTAATTAAAGAAGCTGGACATGTCATTAAAATAACAATAGCTTACTATCAGTTTCTGTGGCAAGCCTCAGCTTCTGGCTGATGTGGGTGTTTGTGTGTATAGTCTATGTGTGGGTGGGTTACTACACAAAAGGCTCAGAAAGGAAAGCATGTGTCATTTCTAAATGGATATTACCTAAAAGGCACCTTTGCATGTTCCCTGAAGCTGCTTATTATTGTCACAAGAGAAACAGAAAACAGGGTTACACCATACAAACCTAGGCAGAAACTGGTGTGGACCTGATCCTGTTATTCTCGTTTTGTGTTTGAACTGATGTAGCAAAAGCCCTGGCAAGGTCTGTGGGCTACCAGGCCAGAACTGGCATCTCTTACCAGTGTTAGAGAGGCTGGCAGTGGCATTTGTGAATCCCTGATTGAACAAATAATTGCCGATGTGAACGGGTAACCCACAACTGGCACACAATTGTGTATTTGCCAGATTTTGGCCCTGGACCAAAATATCAGATCCAAACAAAACAGTGCCAACTGTCCAGGAAAATCTAGACCTTGATCAAAATCTTATGGCTTGAGATTATTTCTGGTACCATATTTCACAGTGTGTAAATCAAGGTTTGAAGCCAAAATATTTACCTTTAATTTTCCACCTTGACTTATACACTGTATCAATACTTTTGACCCCCATCCCAGTGCCACCCTTGCCCCAGCTGAACCCTGGCCCAGCCCCAACCCAATCCAACCTTATTCCCCTACCACGAGATGGCATCCCTGTTGCTGGAGGCCATGGGGTGTGGGCCCAGCTTGAGTATGACCTGTAGGCCTTGCCATCACCATGTAGATGCCACTTGGCTGGGTGATGAGTCCCAGTCCGATCCCATGCGAGTGGCACTCCCTCGGCCACACCAGCCAAGTGCTGAGCCTGGGCCTGGGCCTGTCCCTTGTGAGCAATGCTGTGGGACCTGTCCATCAGCCAGCAGTGAGGGCATACAGGGGCCAGTACAAGTTGACCCCATATTTCTGATCCAAAAAGTTAGGTCGGCTTATACACCAGATCTACAAAATCCTAACTTTTTGGATGAGAAAAATGGGCCTGACTTATACACTGCACTGACTTGTACACCATGAAAAGTGGTAATTGGGGTTGGGGGGAGCATTGTGGATTTGTATTTCAGGAGTGTCAGATAGACACAGCTTTAGGGGAAAAAAGAAAAGAAAAAAAGGCCAAATTCTGCCCACACTAAAACTCTGGACTTTGCTGAAACCTCACCTCATGGATGACTAGTTTTCCTCTCAATCTCAACAAGCTTAAAATAGCTCTGCTAGTCACTCAGATCCATAACCTGGTCATCACCTTTCACTTGAACCCCTCTTTTTAGGTCCTTACATCCAGCCCATGTCAAAGACTTGCAGAGGCTTTCTATATAACAGCTGCAAGGAGAAGTCATATTTATCCCAGGATGAACCATTTTATCCCAGGACACAGTACAATCATACAGACCATTGCCTTGGGACTAAATCTTAAAACAGTTTCCTGAAGAAGAGGTGGCAAGTTTGTCTTGGTGTATTGCAAAGTACAACTGTACAGTTATCCCAGGATTGCAACACTGTAACAATGGCAGAAGAGTGGCACTGCATTTAGCCGCTCACTAAACCTTGATTAGAAGGGCAATGTGTGTACATGCCAATCCCGGGATATGATTGTTCCAAGACAAATACAGGCACAACTTATCCAGGGTCAAATGCAGCATCTGTTCCTAGCCTAAAGTCAGCCTTTCCTATCCATCTTCACAGCTAAAACCCTCATGCAGGCTCTTACTATCTTGCTTCTCAGTTAATGAGCATCCTGTTTCCTGGCCTTGACAAATGCAGTCTTGCCTTGCTCATACCCATCCAAAATACTGATGCAAAAATGATTTCTCTAACTCATTGTTTTGACTCTGTTGTCACTCTATGTGTATCCCTCAACTTTCTCTCCTTTCTCTATCACATCAAACACAAGTCTTTTCTTTCCAAGGATTTCACAGTCTATCCCCAATCTAGCTATCTTCTCTTATTCAATGCAAAAAGGTCAGTTCCTGCCTCCAGTCAACCTATGTTGCCAGTGTTCATCACCTGCTTGTTACCTTTTCAAATATGGACTGTTGCGCTCTTTCCTAGGAGCTTCCCATAAACATCTCCAAAGTTATCTCCCGAGCTTCTGTCAAAACCTTTTGTCAAGACACTTACAAAAATTTTACATGTGCTTCTGACTACTGCCTGAACATTATTGTCTCATTTTTCTCTTGTACTCTCTAGTTATTTTGTTGGTATTGTTGTTTCTCATCATATACTTGAGCAGTAAGCCCTCTGGGGCAGGAATATTTTTTTTGTTCAGTGGGTGGACAGCACAGGGTATTGGTCCATGACCAGTGCTTGTAAGTCCCACAGTAATAGAAATAATTTATAACAAAATTAATAACATCATCTCTACAAAATGCTAGTTAAATAAATAGGGCTGGATGGATCTTGGCTTTTTGTATGAAACGAGGCCTTTTATATGATTATTTTTTCTTTGCAGCATAATATAGACCCTTAGATTTCATAGTTAATGTCTGCACATAGGCACTGCCAAACAAAATACATAAACAATTAATAATTTTATTATTCATTTAACATGCAATTACAACTAGGAGAATATAGTCTTCATTAGTCTCCACTGAAATAAAGAACAGGGAGGGGAGTTTAATTATATGTTGTGTAATCTGGATTGCTACATATAGAAATACCTAAGGCATGTTATTGCTGTCATATTACTTTGTAATTAAAAGAGAATTTATTCTCTACTCTCTCTCAAGCTGTCTTCAAAATGTTTCTTTGGATTTTACCCAGTTTTCAGCCTAAACCCCTATACAATCCACACAGAAAAGGTTTGGAGGTGATTTAAATCTCGGCTGTTTTATCCAGCTAGGGTAGAAGTTAAACCCCAAGATGTGCTTTTATTTGGTATTGGAAATTGCGCTTTTTACAGTGAGGCTGTGTTGCTGGTCTTCATTACCCTTCCTGCAATTCTCCCAGAACACAGACACAACTGACGGGGAAAGAATCCTAGAGCACCTCAAGCACAGAGAGCCACTGCCTGTGCCCACAGACATGTATTAGTGAGCGTAGAAGCAGTAAGGACACACTGTTTTTGTTTTGCCAAGAATAGGCTCACACATTGCCTAGGTTAACCTAAACGCTTAGATCTGGAGGCTAGTCATCCTGGTTATCTGTGAAGTGAAGACATACCTTAAGGTATGTTCACTCATATGAAGGGAAATAATGAACGCCTGTCATTCCTGAATGCACATTTGTTTGTGTGGTTCCCTTCATTCCAGAACAGGTTACTCCTCCCCGGGCAAATATCTTGGGTATGTTTGCCTGGGCACATGGGCATGTCCTTCTCTTCCCTATGGGATTTCCACTTCTTTCTTTCCTCATCATGTTAAGATTAAATTCAAGAACAACAGCTGAGAGTGATTAAGCAAGTTTCCTCCCTGAAACAACCAGAATAATGTCTGGGTAGGCAGGGATGGCAGTTTACTAGTGACTGAAGTCAGGCCCTTTGTCTAGAATTTAATTTTCTCTCTTTTCCCTCACCTAGGCCAGTGGTTCTCAACCTTTTTTGTACCAGGACCCATTGTAAACATCAATGGTCAGTCCCAACCCACTGCCCCCAGGCTCCAGCACCCCAGTGTATGGGGTGGGAGGGGGGGTGTATGGGGCATGGGGAGCCCCAAGCAGCCCCTCACAGGCTGCAACTCTGCCAGCCAGCAAGGGAAAATCCAGTTTCCCACATTTTTCTCCTTTAAAGGAGAAAACCTTTTGAAGTTTGTTGATCCATTTTTAAAGTTTATTTGCAACCCTTTCATATATGCTTGCAACCCACTTTTGGGTCATGACCCACAGTTTGAGAAACGATGATTTAAGCCATTACCAGCGATAGGCAAAAACAATTTCAAAAGACATTAAAATTAGGTTTCACTTTTAGACGCACTACTCTGCCATTAGGCCATCAGCCTAGGTTCTCCATTATTGATTTATTCCCAAGATTTTTTAAAGCTATACACAAATGATACTACAAGGAACCATCAAGAGACCAACAAAAGACCTGGTGCTTAATGCAGGGTTTGTCAACCCCAAAGCAGGGGGCACTTGGGAAGGCCCTAGGGGCTACGCATGGGCAGGTGTGGATGGAGCACTGCCACTCACCACCCCATGCTGCTGCCTCCCAGGAGCAGAGCCGGAGGGTGGAAGGGGAAGGGGGCAAGGGAAGCAGTGCCCCTCTGCCAGCTAGGAAAAAGCTTCCAGCAATTGGTGGGGCATTCCCACCAATCAGATGATGGCTGGGAGAGGCTTGCCCCACCCCTACCCGGGATGAGGTGAAGAGTCTGGACCTGGTTGGGGATTACCCCCCCACTCTTCCCGATTGGTCCATTTGAGCCCCCAGAGGGTATAAAAAGAACAGCATGCCCAGCACACGTGAGAGAGGGTGGTTGGTGTTGGGGGACGAAGAAGAGGACAAGGCGAAAGCAGAGCTGGTTAGAGATGGCCAGTGGGGGCAGATGCCGTTGCCCTGAAGAGCACAAAGACCCCCTTGGGGGGATGAGAGCAGCAGATGGCTGCAACCTCCATTCGGTGCATGAGCGGTGTACAGCGGCGAGACCCTGGGAGCTGCACAAGGCGGCTTGGGTCTCCAGCCCCCCAGTTGGTGCAGACAGCGCTACACCGAGGGTCCCAGCGGGACCAAGACCCTGGGAGCTACTCGAGGTGGCTGAGGTCCCTAAACCCTGCATGAGGCTGGGAACTCAGTGCAGGAGGTGCTGCATGATGGGTCCCTGAGGGACTGAGATCCTGGGAGCCACTTGAGGCGGCTCAGGTCTCCAATCCCTGGCACGCGGCCAGCGCTCGGTGTAGGCTTTGCTGCACAGTTGTTCCAAGCTGGACTGAAGTGGCCCAGGCCCCTAACCCTGAACAGAAGACAGAGCCTCTGGGAGCACGCAATGGTGCTTGGGGCTACTAGCAGGCCGGTAGCTCAGACAGAGCCAGAGGCCCAAAAGGCCCCTGCAGTGAGGAACAGCTCAGTCGTGGGGACGCTGACTGCCCATGTGGCCCTGGAGTCATGAGTTACTGGGGAAAAGGAGTTCCCATACGGGAGGGAACACCCTGGCCAGGCCTTCCAGGTAGGCTATTTTGGAAAGCATCCATGCTAGGGCCCCCTGAGGGCTGGGAGCACTGGGGATCCTTTCTCCCCTCGGGAGCTTTGTCAGGGCCCAGATACCTAGGGCGTTCTGGGGTGCCCCACCCACTAAGCATGAGGTACTAAATGGTGTGTATGTGCCTTATATTGCATAAACAGTGCTTCATATTGTGTTCTTTTGAGTGCCTTGATTTGTCAGTTGGTTCATTGCTATAGTGTTGTTATTATATGATCCCCCTACTGAGACCCTAGTTGGAACCTTCTGCTACTACTTACCTGTGACTTACCTGTATCTGGAGCCCTGGTATAAGGTTATATAGCATTTTCCCAGAGGTTACTGTTTATGTTATTTGCTTGTATATCATTCATATATATGAATATATATGAATATATATGTATATCTATACACTCATATATGTGTGTGTGTGTCTACACACACACACACACACACACACAGATTCAAAGATTCATAGATGTTAGGGTCAGAAGGGACCTCAATAGATCATCGAGTCCGATCCCCTGCATAGGCAGGAAAGAGTGCTGGGTCTAGATGACCCCAGCTAGATGCATATCCAACCTCCTCTTGAAGACCCCCAGGGTAGGGGAGAGCACCACCTCCCTTGGGAGCCCGTTCCAGACCTTGGCCACTCTAACTGTGAAGAAGTTTTTCCTAATGTTCAGTCTAAATCTGCTCTCTGCTAGCTTGTGGCCATTATTTCTTGTAATTCCCGGGGGTGCCTTGGTGAATAAAACCTCACCAATTCCCTTCTGTGCCCCCATCATGAACTTATAGGCAGCCACAAGGTCGCCTCTCAACCTTCTCTTGCGGAGCCTGAAAAGGTCCAGGTTCTCTAGTCTCTCCTCGTAGGGCTTGGTCTGCAAGCCCTTAACCATACGAGTGGCCCTTCTCTGGACCCTCTCCAGGTTATTCGCATCCCTCTTGAAGTGCGGTGCCCAGAATTGCACAAAGTACTCCAACTGCGGTCTGACCAGCACCCGATAGAGGGGAAGTATCACCTCTTTGGATCTATTCATCATGCATCTGCTGATGCACGATAAAGTGCCATTGGCTTTTCTGATGGCTTTGTCACGCTGCTGACTCATGTTCATCTTGGGGTGCACTAGGACTCCAAGATCCCTTTCCACTTCCGTTCCACCCAGCAGGTCATTCCCTAGGCTGTAGGTGTGCTGGACATTTTTCCTCCCTAGGTGCAGCACTTTGCATTTCTCCTTGTTGAACTGCATTCTGTTGTTTTCTGCCCACTTGTCCAACCTGTCCAGGTCTGCTTGCAGCTGTTCCCTGCCCTCCGGTGCATCCACTTCTCCCCATAGCTTTGTGTCATCTGCAAACTTGGACAGAGTACATTTCATTCCCTCGTCCAAGTTGCTGATGAAGACATTAAAGAGTATTGGTCCAAGGACCGAGCCCTGCGGGACCCCACTGCCCACACCCTTCCAGGTCGAAACCGACCCATCCACCACGACCCTCTGGGTGCGACCCTCCAGCCAATTCGCCACCCACCGGCCTGTGTAGTTATTCAAGTCACAGCCTCTTAACTTGTTTACCAGTATGGGGTGGGATACCGTATCGAAGGCCTTCCTGAAGTCTAAATATATGACATCCACCCCTCCTCCTGTGTCCAGGCATTTCGTAACCTGGTCATAAAAGGAGACTATATTAGTCAGGCACGATCTGCCTGCCACGAACCCGTGCTGGTTCCCCTCAGCATAATTTGTCCTGCCGGGCTCTCGCATATGTGAACCTTGATAATTTTTTCAAAGACTTTGCCAAGGATGGAGGTGAGACTGACTGGCCTATAGTTGCCCAGGTCCTCCTTTCTCCCCTTCTCGAAAATGGGGACCACGTTGGCCCTTTTCCAGTCCTCCAGGACTTGGCCCGTGCGCCACGAGCGTTCAAATATTCCCACCAGTGGCTCTGCAATGACGTCGGCCAGTGCCTTCAGCACCCTCGGATGGAGCTCATCCGGGCCTGCCGACTTAAAGGCATCCAGTTCTTCCAAGTGACTGCACCATCTCAGGGTCTACGCATGGAAGTCTGGCGCCTTGCTGCTGCCTCTCTACAACCCCAGTGAGAGACTTGTCGTGCCCCTCGCTTAGGAACTCTGAGGCAAAGAACTCATTGAGGAGTTCAGCCTTGTCCCCCCTGTCCGTCACCAATTGCTTCTGGCCATTAAGCAGGGGTCCTATTCCTCCCTGGGCCTTCCTTTTACTCCCTATATATCTAAAAAACAATTTCTTGTTGTCCTTTACTTGGGATGCCATCCTCAGCTCCGTGGTAGCTTTGGCCCGTCTAACTGCCTCCCTACAAGCGCGAGCAGAGGAGGTATATTCGTCTTTGGTGATCTTTCCCTGTTTCCACTTTTTATGTGCTCCCCTTTTGGCCCTTAGGCTGCCCTGGATTTCGCTGGTCAGTCAAGGAAGCCTCCTGGCCCCTTTCCGTCTTTTTCCTCGCATCAGGATCGTCTCCCTTTGTGCCTGAAGGATCATTTCCTTAAGGCACAGCCACCTGTCTTGGGCTCCCATCACTTCAAAACTCCTACTCTGCAGTGCGTCCTTGACTAATCGCCTGAGTTCATTGAAATCAGCTTTCCATATATGTGTGTGTGTGTGTGTGTGTGTGGTTATACCCATGTTTCTTTTTTTTGTAATAAGTTAATGTAAATAAATGTGTATGTAGTTAAGTCCCCTGACTGTCCTGGTCTGGTTCTATAGGGACGGAGGGAAACTCAGCAGTCTGTAGTTCCCCCACAGCACACCTGCCAGCTAACAATTCCCTTCAACTGGAGAAGGGAAGTATACCTGGGCTACATAAGAATCAAATTCAAACACAGGGTCAAATGAAAGGTAATGAAATAGTTGCATGATTTGAATGACTCTTTCTATAAAATGCTCACTTTCTTATACCTGATGAGTGCATTTTAAAAGGATTTAATATGGATTTTTAAATAAGTTTTTTAAATAATTGAGACTTGACTACATGAAGCCCATCAGAAAGATGGGTAATTGGATCATCACAATGCTACACAACAGTCTGGAGCATTAATTTTGTTAGAGGATTGGTTGGAAATGAGGTCACCAATTTTCAACTGCATTTTTTTTTTACAAGGATTGTGCTAATACATGTATTATATGTGGATTTTCCCCTCATAAGCCCTGAATTCAGCCCAACTGGCAGATTCAAGCCCTTTTATTCCTCCATCGCTAATTTTTTTATGTTAGTTACTACTTGCCATTGTGCCTGGACCCACAGACTCCTGACATTCAGACTTACACACTGAAGGTTGCAGAACATGTTTGCTCCCTCCACCCTGATGACTCATTCAGCCACAAGCCTGCTGGCACAGGGACTCTTGTTTTGATCAATTCCTCAGGGTCTTCCTGCAGACAGATGAAAGCGGGAGTAATTCTGTTAGAATACCCTCCCTAGCTCTAGGTAGCAATGAATCAAAGAACAATTGGCCAGAAATAAGCACCCAGACAGACTGAAAGAAGGGCGCACATGCCATTGCTTAACAATAGAAATGTAATTTGTTTGTACATTTTAGGGATGGGACAGTGTTTATTTATACACGTTTGCAAGATGAGATTTTCCTCAAGATGGTGGGAACCACTGGTCTTGATCCGATGTTGTCCAGCACTTTGTGTAGTCAGATCATTTCTACTGAGACAGATGGAACATGCAGTGTTACTGTATCAGAATGGTACCGTTTTACCTTCCTCTTGCATTGATGTAAATGACTGCACAAGAGGTCTGTAATAAAGAATAAGGGTCACTGTGCTGTTTTGACTTTACTTAAACCAGATTTTTTATTTCAATTCTACTGGACATGTCTACATATGCACTTATTGCACAGTAAGATAATTTACTGCACAATAAAGCATCACCGTCTACACGTGCGTGGCAATTGGACCAGTGTAGATTAATTTACAGTGCCATCGGATAGTCCTATCTGAAACAGGTACGATCCAATGGCAGAGTAAATTACTGAACTTAAATACACATGTAGACAGTGACATCAGGATTAGTTTACTCCACCTCAAATTGCTCCAGAGTTTATTCAGTTGCATTAATTGCATGTGTAGACGTGCCCACTGTCTGTGGATTTACTTCAGCCAGAGACAGCATAAAGGCATATGAATTCAGTGCCTTGCTGATCCTAATTATGATGAAGCATCTCTGCATTTCCTTTAGATTTACATATAAATCATCAGGAAGCTGATTAATCTTGATGAAGGGAAATTTTTGAGATGATGAAGTTTCTTCCCTGCGAGCTGGACTATGATGAAAATAAAGAAGGATTTTAGTGTGGTTTCATAAACAAAGCATTCTGTTAAGATACTGTCAGAGTGAAAGGCAGAAAATTCAAAGCTTGGACTGACTTCACTTTAGAATCTTTTTCTCTTCCCACTGATTATCTACACTCAAAAACTGTACTGCTTAACTACACCAGCCAGCTTAAGACAGCACAACTATTAGTATGTATGCAACTGTGTTGCTATTAAGGTGAGTGTGGATGTTTGGTTCCCTGGGGACAAGTAGTGGTGGTGAACCTTGTGTCGCAGCAACTTGTCCCTGGGGACTACCCATGCCATGCATGCTTGGGTGTGCGGCAAGTTAACCTAGGTGGGGTAGGGGTAACTTGCAGAGGCTGGGGCCAGCACTGGGGTCCTGGAGGCCTCCCTGGGCTGCAGCAGTAGCAATTCTGCTGCATGGAGTCTGGCCGGCAGCAGAGCATAGCTCCGGGTGGCCTGGCTCTGCTTCTGAGTGGCACATGCTGCCTGTGCGCGTGCTGCTCCTCTTTTTTTAACATGGATATCAGGGATCAAAAAAAACCATGAATAAAAAAGTGGAGCAGTGCACACATGGGTAGCACATCCTTGCAGTGTGGAGAACATCTAAATGTGTGGTATGTGGTGCAGCAGATGTGTTTGTGGTGCCACATACCGCACAGCCACGCTTGTCTGGACGTGGTCAAGGTGTTTATAGTAATGTAATTACTCCTGTAAAAGGAGAACAAGCTATCATAGTATAAGGAGCTACATTTAGAGTTGGACTTCCACTACCTTAGCTTCTGCAGTAGGAAGATCATTCTGTTATTGGAACTAATTGAATTGGGAACAAACCAATGTATAGATCAGGCCTCGCTTAATATTCCATTGACATCTGTGACATTTCTCCTCATATACATAAATATAAATAACAAGAGAATAATATCACATTGTTCTGTTTCTTTTTGAAAGCCAGGATAGATATTTAAGATAATATTAACAGATGATATTGCATTTGTCACTTTCCTATGAATAGAAAAATAGAACAGAGAAAAATAAGAAAAAATCAACATCCTTTGGGGGCTATCAAAAACTGAATCTATGCAACCTTAATTGGTCCCTATGGAATTTGACATCTGCCTCCCTTTCTTAATCTAACTGTCCTTCCATTGCCCAAGGAAACTATGTTAACCAGCCAAGACAGCGCACATGGAGAGGGAGTATTTTGTACATTGTCTCCAAAGTTAATGTCTCAGAAAAAAAAGGCCTTTCCTTTCCAAAATATTATTTGGCAATCCCTTGCAGTCAAGGATGATTGTCTTCCATGCTTGTCTTATCTGTGTGTCCGAAAATGGTTGTTCAGGCCCATCTAATATCAACAAACTCTACTAAAGCTCAAACATGTTTCTTTGTGGGGTAGGTAGTACTGGATTCATGATTTGGTTCACAACATGCTGTTTCTGCCACTCCTGCTTTTCCATCTCCTGTTGTTGTCATGAGGTTTTAAAGTACTGATATCAATGCAAGAGACTCCTTCTCCATTTAGGATGGTCCTGGGCAATAGTCTCCCATGAGTTGATGTTAAGGTTGCATTTTTTTAAGTTGGCCTTAAGGATGTCCCTGAAGCACTTTCTCTGCCCTCCTCTTGTGTGTGTGTCTTGGCTGATCTGGGAAAATAAAATTTGCTTTGGGAGTCTGGAATCAGACATCCAGATGACATGGCCGACCCATTGAAGCTCATGTCAGATGATCATCACCTCAATACTTGTGGTGTTTGCTTGCGGGAAGACACTAACATTGGTGCCTCTGTCTTCCCACTGGATTTGGAGGATCTTCTTCAGGCAGCATTGATGGTATTTTTCCAACAACATTAGCTCTTGACTTCAGAAGGGCCAACTTCAATGAGCTTAGGAGACTAGTGGGGGAGGCACTAAGGGCCCAGAAGGTAGAGGAGATGGGAGTCCACGAGGGATGGTTGTACCTTAAGGGGGCGATCCTCCAGGCCCAAAGGATAACAGTCCCTGAGAGAAGCAAGGGGGTAAGAGTGCTCAGAAACCCCCTTGGCTCAGCAAGGGCATTCAGGAATGCCTGAGGACTAAAAGGGGGGCGTACAACCAGTGGAAGGGAGGAGCTATCACCAAAGAGAAGAACTCCTCCTCGGCCCGTGGGTGTAGGAGGGCTATTAGGAAGGCCAAGGCAGAGATGGAACTCAGGCTAGCGTCCAGGATTAAGGACAACAAAAAGTCCTTTTTCAAGTACTTTGGCAATTAGAAGAGGGCACCAGGCAATGTAGGGCCCCTGCAAGACGCAAACGGTAATCTTGTGGCTATGCCAGACAAGAAAGCTGATATTTTTAACAGTTTCTTTGCCTCTGTTTTCTTGAACAGGGACTAGGATATCCCACCTACGAGAGGTAGGGACAATCTTTGGGATAGCTCTATCAGGCCTTCAGTTAGCGCAGATGTAGTTAGGGATCTACTGGAAGGGCTAGACACTTTTAAATCTGCAGGTCCAGATGCCCTCCACCCAAGGGTGTTGAGGGAGCTGGCAGGAGTCATCGCGGAGCCCTTCGCCTGGCTGTATGAGCATTCGTGGTCATCTGGCCAGGTGCCGGGGGATTGGTAACTGGCTAATGTGGTCCCAATTTTCAAGAAGGGGAGGAAGGAAGACCCAAGTAACTATAGGCCTGTAAGCCTCACCTCAGTGCTCAGGAAGATCCTGGAGAGAATCATCAAGGAGCACATCTGTGGGGGGGCCTGCAGGGGAGATCATGCTCAGGGGCAATCAGCATGGGTTCATCAAAGGCAGGTCCTGCCAGATCAACCTGATTGCCTTTTATGACCAAGTAACTAAATGCTTGGATGATGGTGTCGCTGTGGACGTAGTCTTTCTAGACTTTAAGAAGGCCTTTGACACGGTCTCTCACCCCATCCTTATCAATAAATTAAGCAACTGCGGCATTGATGCCTACACAGTTGGATGGGTAAAAAATTGGCTGATGGGGTGCATCCAGAGAGTAGTGGTGGATGGGTTATACTCAACCTGGTGAGATGTGAGCAGTGGGGTACCCCAGGGCTCGGTCCTCAGGCCCACACTGTTTAACATCTTCATCAGTGACTTGGATGAGGGGGTAGAAAGCACGCTGTCCAAGTTTGCTGATGACACTAAGATGTGGGGTGAGGTGGACACACTTGAAGGGGGAGAGAGGCTGCAAATAGATTTAGACAGACTACAAAAGTGGGCAGATGAGAATAGGATGGGGTTCAATGTAGACAAATGCAGGGTGCTGTACCTTGGGAGAAGGAATCCACAGCATACATACAGGCTGGGGAGTTCCCTTCTTGAAAGCGCAGGCAGAAAGGGATCTTGGAGTCATTATTGACTCCAAGATGAACATGAGCCGCCAATACCAGACCACAGCCAGCAGAGCCAGCCATACCTTGTCATGCATCCAAAGGTGCATCTCAAGCTGGTCCAGAGAGGTGATACTCCCCCTCTATGCGACTTTGGTCAGGCCGCAGCTGGAGTACTGCGTCCAGTACTGGGCGCCGCACTTCAAGAGGGATGTGGCCAGCCTGGAGAGGGTTCAGAGGAGGGCCACCCGCTTGGTGAGAGGGCAGCAGGACAGGTCCAATGAGGAGAGACTGAGGGCCCTGAACCTGTTCAGCCTCAGCAAGAGGAGGCTGAGGGGGGACCTGGTGGCTGCCTACAAGCTTATCAGGGGAGATCAACAGCAAATAGGCAGAGCCCTTTTCTCCCCAGCACCACCTGGGGTGAGGAACAATGGTAATAAGCTGATGGAGAATAGGTTTAGGTTAGAGACCAGAAGGCAATATTTTACAGTTAGGGTGCCCAAAATCTGGAACCAACTTCCCAGGGAAGTGGTCCCCGCCCCTACCTTGGGCAAATTCAAGAGGAGGTTGGATGATAACCTGTCTGGGGTCTTGTGAACCCAGCATTCATTCCTGCCTGTGGCAGGGGTCAGGCTAGATGATCTGTTCAGGTCCCTCCTGACCCTAGCTACTATGAAACTATGAAACTATGTCTCCCGTACATTGTCCATGTCTCAGCAACATACACCGAGGTGGGAATCACAGCTGCTCAATAAACAAGAAGCTTGGTTTCAGATCTGATGTTGTGATCTTCAAACACCATTTCTTCAGGTGTCCAAAGGCTGCACTTGCACCTGATCCAAAATATGAAGCTGATCTCATGATCATGTAGTTTCCAGCCCCAGAGCAGGGGTTCAAGTCCTAGAAATGGAACCACATCCAGATGAGATGCACACCTGAACTCCAACATTGAGGTTGTGCTTAGACTCTTGTGGTTGCTGTTCTGCTGTAACAGGCAATGACATAACCAATACAAAAGTTGGGAGATAGGCTAGAAAGAAACATCCGATACTTGCTGCTGCTGCTATAGGGTTTGATTCATTGCTTAGGGTAGAGTAGAGTAGAGTAGAAAATGCTATCAAGCCATGTCACAGGGAGAGACAAACGGGGGAGACCCCAAAGCCCAAGGGGGGAACCCCCGGGGTCAGGAAACGGGGGAGGAGCAGGAAAAACAAAAGTAAAGAAAGAACACTTACTCGCAGCAGGACCTGAGCCAAAACAGGAACGTCGGGAAAAGCCTGCACGGGCCATTAGCCACGCTTTCATTCAACTGCGGCTGGTGGGTGATGTCAGCAGCAATTACCGGCTGGCAGAGACAAAAACGACGGCACCCAAAGAGGTTGGGAGTCGGATGCTGGGAGGAGCTCTGGCCGGTAGAGTCAACCAGAAGGATGGGATGGAGCGAGAGGCAATGATCTCCAGCAGAGAGGGATCCGACGCCTCACGCAGTGAGGGAGAAGCTGTCAGCAGCGGCAAAGACAAACCTGCGCTAGGGCAGGAGCTCCAGTGCAGGGAAAAGCGAGAAACAAAGAAGGAAACTGGAGAAACCCTGGGACCAGTAGCTTCTGAGGAGAAGGGGGAGACACTGGTCCTCCTTATAGCCTCCAAACAGGTGGGATGGTGGAGGGACCTGGTGTACGTGAAGAGACGCCTTGGAGGGAGGGGCAATATTGTGAAGACCCAGAGAGAGGGCTGCAGGGTGGTGAAGACCCAGAGAGAAGGCAACGAGATCGTGAGGGCCCAGAGAGAAGGTGACAATACTGAAGGCCCAGAGAGAGGGCGATGACATTGGAAAGGCACCGAGGGAGAGCAACCATAACTAGGGTGGTAGGGACCAAGCCGTGGGGCTAGGGGAACTATAAAGGACCCCGTCGGTCAAATAGGAGCACGGGGTCTATCGCAGGTACACACAGGGGGCACGGTGTTGGTGGAGGTTGTCTTGCGTTTGTCTTTTGCTAGAGAAAGCATTTTGTGTTTCCCCGTACCGGAAAGGGTTGAGGCAAAGGGAAGTGAGAAAAGTGGAAAGAGGAGCTTTATGCTTGTTGCTTGATAGAAACGCGGGGAGTACAAGATTGGCCGCAAGATCGACAGTGACCTGCCAGGCTGGGTATAGGGCGAGGTAGAGGGGAGGTGGAGCCTCGTGGAAGACCGCCGAAGGAGCAAGTGGCTAGCGAGGGTAACCGCGCAGAACTAAGCCCCCCCACTGAAGAAGATTCAAAGTCGTGGCAGGCGAGAAGGGGGCGACCGGCGTCATGTGTGAAGACCTCCTCGTAAGACCACCTGTGATGGCAGGGCGGATCCCGGTGAGCACACGAACGAGAGAGGCACGGAACAGGATGTTCGAGGCCAGGTGGTCACAAGCCAGATTGAGAGAGTTTGATATTTATTTAGCACAAAGATAAATAACTAAAGAAATGGGACAATAATGAATCAGGCTTCCTACTTTATAATTTACATGATTCTTCTCTCCCCTGTATCCTTCTTTCTATTCCTGCTCATGAGAAACATGTTTTGGCTTTCAAAATGGCAGTGATGCTGGTGGAACTGGCTTTCTGTGTAGTACTCTGCTGAATTTCTTTCTATACTGGACAGTAAACCAGTGCCAAATGCTTCTTAGTTTTTACTGTCCTGCCCTTTGTTCTTTAAGCAAAGTCACAAGAACTTTTATAATGCTTTTTCATCCCAATTCCTGACATGCCTGTATGAGTCAGTCTATTTTCCTTCCTTCCGTGAAAGCTACCAATTTTATATGTGAAATTAAACTTAGGAAGGTATTTCACAGCATGAGGGACAAACTATTTGATTTTAGTTCTTCCCTTTGTGATGAAGCTGGTGTTTCAAGTTTGACTAGTTTCACTAGATAAACCTGCTTTTATTTATAAGTAAAGCTACTCTTACAAAAAGTGAATAATAGAAATGGAGAGATTGAAAAGATACATGAAGTTCACCCTCCATTCCTTTTCCTGGACAGACTTGTACACTGTACTATAATGCTTCTGGACTTGGCCCGACATAATAAATATTTTCAAGCAATAGAACTTTATGAATCGCTTCTCTGGATGATTTACAGCTGAGTACAAGGTTATTAAAAGATACCTCCTTTAATTTTGTCATATTTCTTCTAGTGTATTAATCCCAAACCTGCATTCTTTGTGTCAAGAGCCCACAAGGAGTAGAGGATCAGGAATATTCTGTTACATGTATGAAATTTTTGAAAAGACAGAATTTTCCCATTTTCTTTACATTTAGACTTCAGTCACTTAAGACCTTCATACAACTCTTCCATTTACAGCACCTGCTGCCAACAGGACTGGTAGTTTGTTAAAATTCTGTTATGATTTCCTTACTCATTCCTGTGGTCTGTGGGTGTTTTTATTTTCCTTCTAAATCAAATAGTACAACCCCCCGCCCTTATGTTATTTGCACACAGCTTACTAGAGAATCAAGTCCCTCCTTTTAAAAAAGAGGTGGTTTTATCTGTGCAATAACTCTGATCAGAGGTTGAATTCATTTGTGTTCTCTTTTCTTTTTGATTATTCCCACTCCTTCCATACAGCTGATTTGATCTTCCCATTTTTCCAAGTCTTTTGCAGCCAGGAACTACTGTAATGGTTTTTCACTCTCTATTTCTATATGCATTATTTTCTGTGCTTCGATTGATACAAGGACAGCTTTGTTTTTTCCTGTGTAGAGCTCTTAGCTTTTTTGTTATAGTGGCAGCTTCAATTGATTTTGTCTGCTGTTGAAATAATAATTAGCTTTAAGGTGTTTTTTTTCCCCCTTCAGCTGGCAATGTTAATTGTTCTGGCTTTTCCAGAGATTCACTTTTCCCCTCCCCCAATCACATTGTATATCATTTAAATTGAAGCTAAGTGTGTTGTTTAGCATTGTGTTCATGCTTGGACTCAGAAGACTCATTCTGAAGATTCCTGTTGCCTTTTGTTGCTACAGGACTTTATTCAGGATGCACTTAAGTACATGCTTATATCTAATTGAAGTCATTTGGGCATAAATGCATGCTTAAAGTTAAGTGCGTATTTAAGTGCTTTGCAAGACTGAGGCTATCATTGTAGCAGCAACGAGCGGTTAAACATTTTAAGAATACTAGTCCTGCTTCCATTGTAATTACCGTATTTACTCAAATACAAAAAATATTTTTTCCTTTCAATTAGCAAGGGGAAAAAAGCCTCATATAATCCTATACAAGGAAAACTCACTAAATATATTGTCTATTATTAAACTGCTGCCAAAAGCAGCATGTGCTCAACAATGGAAACTATGATGTTGATTAAATGCAGCCAACACTGAGAATCACTATAAAACACATGGCTCACACTGGGCAAACATGCTGATGGGAACCATTTTTGTGGCCCTTAAAAAAATGGGCAGCTGCTCCCCCAGGATGGAACAAGCACCAGACCTGGACCTACTGAATTACCAGGCCAGCATTCAGAGAGGCCAGAGCAAGTTCCAACATCTTCCCCTGATGTCAAAAATGCTGATGGGAACCTTTAAAAATATATATATTTATACTTTTTTATTAACAACACACATCACCCTACACTTACAAAACTTCACATATTGAGCATCCTTGTTTTATCAAAACTTCATATTGCAAAAATAATTGCATATCCAAAAATATACAGCTACGTATAAAGAACATACTTCAACCTTCCACAAAAAAACCCTGACAGAACTCTTTTTCTTCATACAGACCCCCATGAGAAACTATTACCTCAGTAACCACCTGAAACTCTCTGTCCCTCCCATCAGTCCTACCTGTTGGTTCAGTGAAACAAGTGTGTCCAGTTCTTTTTCCTCCACTACTTCTCTACCTCTTCCTCTCTGATCTCTTCCTTGCCCTGATCAACGTGATATTTAAGTTCATGCATCCCCAGCTTCAGGATGGATTCCCAGTGGAAAACACAGAGGTTTCTTACTTTCCATAAGTTAGTTTTAACACCAAGTCCCTCCAGGTCCCTCCAAGTATGGTGTTTTTTGATCTATTTAGTTTAGTCTCCTTTTCTTCTCCATACTCTGATGTATGCTTTAGCACCTCTTCCATCAAAAGTCTATCTTTATCTACTACATTTATATCATTGATGTACAATACGCATTTTACCTCTCCCCACTCTGGTATCTTTACTCCACTTAGGACCTTGTTTTTTCTTATTCTTTGTGCTAATGGTTCCATGTCACACAAATAGTAGTGGTGACAGCGGGCACCTTTATCTCACCTCTACATTGATTTTAAAAGCCCCGCTTAGATGCCCATTCATTTGGACTTGACTCTCTGCTTCTCTGTACAATAACCTTATTCAACATATAAATTTCTCTGGGAATCTCATTTTTCCTAGCACTTTGAATATGTAATCATGATCCACTCTCTCATATGCTTTTTCTAAATCTAGGTTTTCTATAACTGTGTTTGTTTTCCTGTCTTGGATGTGGGACAGTGTATCTCTGATCTCTCTGATCACTTCAGAGATCCTTCTAGCTGGTACTGCGCATACTTGGTCTTCATATATTATCTTCTGAAGGCGTTTCCTTGTCCTCAAAGCCAGAGTCTTGGCCATTAACTTATAGTCCATATTAAGGAGTGTAATTGGTCTCCAATTTTTCAGGAGTTCCTTCTCCCCTTTCTTGAAGAGTAAGATCACAACACCTCTTATAAAATCCTTCCCTGCCTCTGCTATTTCCTCGAAAACTTCCACTATATTTCTTGCTACCCATACTCAAAACTTCTTGTAAAATTCCATTAGTAGTCCATCTGCTCCTGGTGATTTCCCTCTTCCTTTAAGCTTATCTTTTCTTCCAACTTCTTTCCTGCCTCCTCCTCTTTCTCTCCAATCCCTTCCAGCAAATCCTTCACCTTCCAATCTATTTCCTTCTTCTGATATAGCTCTTCATAAAATCTTGTTGCCTCCTCCTACTGCTTTTCCACCCGGGTACTACCTTCTTCCCACCCTGGTTTTAGCTCTCATTTTTCTGTCTTCATGCCAGCCAAAAAGTATCAGGACCACTCTTAATAGTGGTTTCTTATTAATAATATGCTTTAAGCTTTTGAATTAATAAAATTTGGGGATAAGTATGAATGTGTTGGGTAAAAGCATAGAGCAAGCATCTTCAAAGTGCACTATCACTGCTCCTTCATTCTGATTTGTAGTTGTCCTAACATCCTGGTTGAAACCTCTCCTGAGTAGAAATTGAAAATCCTTTCACATGGTAAAGCAGCATAACCCTGTAACCCAATTTCCATTTGGGATGTATCTGAGGTCTCCAACACCAACAAAGTCCCCGTTTCAGAAGTGTAAATTTGCACCTATGCAGCTTCAAGCACGTTAGTAGCTCCATGGAATGTGCTTTATATTCAACTGAACTGAGGCCAAAGCCAAGATTCAAACCCATGGAACAAATTCTGCTAGAACTTGTCTGCATACCAAAGTTTTACTGTCTAAGTCATACTGGACGTCTTTACACGTGCGCCGGAGGTTGGGTGCAGGGGTACTTTAATCACAGTTGCTCTTGGGAGCCGCTCTAATTAAAGCACCTGCAGCATCTCATGTATTCAGCATCCCATGAAAATGGCATTTGACGAGCTATAGTTAAAGCACCCCTGCAGCCATTTTGGAGCACGGGGATGCTGAATACATGAAACACCAAGGCTGCCAGAGTGCACTAATTAGCACTCACCAGCAGACTTGATTAATCGAGTCTGCTCTGATGCACTGTAATTGCAGTGTCCAAACAGGTGTCCTGCACATCTACAGGCATCCATTGGTATTGTTAAACTTGTACAGCTTATCTTCTTAGCCAGCTATATGCTTATACTAAGTAACAGTATAAAAGTTCTTTAGAACAGCATAGCAGTTCTCATGCAGCAAATGCAGTGTCAAATGCAGTTATCCCCATGGGCTAAATCTGGACCATGGAGCTTCTCACTGGCCAGATGACCCACCTCTTGTGGTGAGGCATGTGGTAATAGTGGTCACCCTCTGGGTGCTGGCACAACTAACACAGTGGCTCTGGCCACCTTGCAGGCTGGATCTTGAAGCAGGTCTTCCAGACTGTAAGAAGCCCCACAGGCTAGGTGACCTACCTCTATTTGGCAGCCATGTCAAACAGGCTGGAGAATAAGCTGTGCCAGTATAAAGTTAGGTGAAAAGTTTGTCTGAGCCTAATGGCCCATCAAACTAGTGTGGTTATAAGGCACGCTGGTTTCTGCATCCAACAGCTCACAAAGAAGAGATACGGCTAGCACCATGTCCAGTGGCTTTTGACTCCTCAGCCTGAAAGGCCAGGTATCTTTTTACAGATGGATGAATAGGGGCAGCTCTGGGAATGAGTCCAGAGCAAGTCACAGTCAGGCCTCTGTAGGCTTAACAAAACATCTCCATTACTCTACCCCCAAGCCCTATGCCAGTATGACCACTGGGCAGTACAGTTTGGAGCAGAGGCGAGCAGCCCTCAGTGGTGAAAGAAAAGGTTAGGGGCTATTTAGAAAAGCTGGACATGTACAAGTCCATGGGGCCAGATGCAATGCCTCTGAGGGTGCTGAGGGAGTTGGCTGATGTGATTGCAGAGCCACTGGTCATTATTTTTGAAAACTCATGGTGATGGGGGAGGCCCTGGACAATTGGAAAAGGGCAAATATAGTGCCCATCTTTAAGAAACAGAAGAAGGAAGATCCAGGGAACTACAGACCAGTCAGCCTCACCTCAGTCCCTGGAAAAATCATGGAGTAGATCCTCAAGGAATCCATTTCTAAGCACTTGGAGAAGGTGGCAATTAGGAACACTTGGCATGGATTCACCAAAGGCAAATCATGCCTGATCAACATGTTTGCATTCTATAATGAGATGACTGGCTCTGTGGATGCAGGGAAAGCAGTGGATATAATATACCTTAACTTTAGCAAGGCTTTTGATATTGTTTCCCACAGCATTCTTGCAAGCAAGCTGAGGAAGTATGGGTTGGATGAACAGACTGTAAGGTGGACAGAAAGCTGGCTGGACTGTCGGGCTCAATGGGTAGTAATCAATGGCTCGATGTCTAGCTGGCAGCCAGTATCAAGTGGAGTGCCCCAGGGGTCAGTCCTGGTGACAGTTTTGTTCAATATCTTCATTAGTGATCTGGAAGATGGAATGGAGTGCACCCTCAGCAAGTTTGCGATGACAGCAAGCTGTGGGGAGTAGATACACTGGAAGGTAAGGCTAGGATTCAGAGTGACCTAGACAAATTGGAGGATTGGGCCAAAAGAAATCTCATGGGGTCCAACAACGACAAGTGCAAAGTCCTGCACTTAGGACAGAAGAATCCCATGAATTGCTACAGCCTAGACTGGCTATGCAGCAGCTCTTCAGAAAAGGACCTGGAGGTTACAGCGAACAATAAGCTGAATCTGAACCAACAGTGTGCCCGTGTTGCCAAGAAGACTAACAGCATACTGGGCTTCATTAGTAGGAGTGTTGCCAGCAGATCGAGGGAAGTAATTATTCTGATCTATTCTGCACTGGTGAGGCCACAGCTGAAGTACTGTGTTCAGTTTTGCGCCCCCCACCTTAGAAAGGATGTGGACAAGTTGGAGAGTCCAGCAGAGGGCAATGAAAATGGTGAGGGGGCTGGGGCTCATGACTTATGAGGAGAGACTGAGGGAACTGGCTTTATTTAGTCTGCAGGAGAGAAGACTGAGTGGGGATTTGATTGCAGCCTTCAACTACCTGAATGGAGGTTGGAAAGAGGATAGAGCTAGACTGGTTTCAGTGGTGACAGATGACAGAACAAGGAGCAATGGTCTCAAGTTGCAGCAAGGGAGGTTTAAGTTGAATATTAGGAAAAACTTTCTCACTAGGAGTGTGGTGAAGCATTGGAATGGGTTACCTAGAGAGGTGGTGGAATCTTCATCCTTAGAGGTTTTTAAGGCCCACCTTGATAAAGCCCTGCCTGGGATGATCTGGTTGCAGATGGTTCTGCTTAGAGCAGGGGGTTTATTAGATGACCTCGTGATATTCCTGCCAACCCTAATTTTCTATGATTCTATGACTGTTTGGTGGGGGAAAAAATTCACATACATGATTTAAATAGTTATACTGGTAACAAAACTGAGCGAGAACCAGGCCTTTCACTGATGTACACCAATGCGCTGAATTCACTGACAATACTTTGAATTTACACCAGCGTGATCAAGAGCTGAATTTAGACATTTAGGATTTCTAGAGATGAAAAGCAGAGACCTATTATAATATCAAAAGATACAGACAAAGCATGATCAGTCTTTATTCCAGTGCAATGGATGTACAATGTACATCCTTATGCCAGAGAAATTCACAGCTCCAGTATAAAGTTATTCACCTCAAGTGTAGTAACTATACTCTGGTATCAGTCTCTCTAGTGTATGTGTGTGTACATGCATATGTGTGTATGCATGTGTGTATACATATATATACCCACTTCAATGTATATATTACCTGACTAGTCAACTTCAGCTGACTATCCCTGGGGCAGCCTTTTCCTCAAGCTAGTATTTGTTCCCCCTTCCCTACTACCTACTGGCCAGGTACTATAATAGCAGCCCATATCTAGCTACTCCCGTAGAAGCTTGTCATCTGTCTGCTACAAATCCCAGCATCATTTTCATTGGTGTACACTGACCTAACAGAGCTGTAAACATGAGATGTGACTACGTGCTAACCCTAAAGTAAACTGCAGCAAAGAAGACATTACCTACATTTTAATTTGCACTTTGAATGGCCTTTTAACTTTTTTCAAAATAAAACTCTAAAGGTTAACTTTTTAAAAAGCTGAGTGCATCTTTTGCTGTATGTTATCAAACAAACCTGAGTCCCAAGAATTAGCCACAGTTGTAGTTGCTTCCCTTGATTCAGTGTAAAAACACAGGAGAGCTATGGGAGCTATGACTACAAGCAGTGCTAACCACTTTGAGGAGGCAGAGAGGAACAAAGAGGTGAGGCCTTATATTTGTCTTCTTATTACCAGGGACCCTTGTTTTCTCTGATTAAAAAAAAATCACCAACTTTCAGATTTAAAAAAGTAACCCAAAATCCACATTTCCCCATGGTTAAAATGAAACACCATTTTACACACACACACACACACACACACACACACACACACACACACACACACACACACACGTGTTGTTTCATTTTAATCATCAAAAAATGTGGATTTTAGGTTACTTTTTAAAATCTGAACAATGTGTTTTTTTATCAGAGAAAACCAGGATCTCTGCTTTTTACCAACTAGCATAGCAGCAGCCATTCTCCTGTTGTGCACTAGGGAGCTTAAGGAGGCAGTGGGGAGGGTCTAAAGATTGTAGCTACTGTGTAGACTTTATCATGCTTGTACCATACTTTGCATAACGGGCAGAATGAAGAGCCCTCTGTGAGACAGTATCTTTAAAGGCTTATATCCGGCACCAGAATACTATACAATGCACATGCAATGCACACCTTTTTCCCCAATATCAGCCTTCCAAAATTGGGAGTACATAACTTAAGTAGGGAAGCTGGTTTCTTCACTGGAAAAGAAACACTCCTGGAGAGACTGGCTGCATCTACATGAGAAACTGACTGTGCAGTAGTGTTGCTGAGCGGCTTTTAGGTGATGCTGATTGCACAGTAGCTTGTAACTACTGTGCACTGTCGCACCACGCTTATTGCCACATGACACTACTACACAGTAGTAATGAGCTACTGCATAGTCAGTGTCTCATGTAGACATGGCTGCTGTGTGTGCCATACAGCTGTCAAGTTGGTGCTTGTGTTTGGCTCAGCAAGGCGATGGGGCTAGGTCCTGTGCTAAGCTCCTCACAGCTGTAGCACTGAGGCACCAGGACGTTCCCACTGCCTACTGCCTTGAGCCCCCAAAACTGTCTCCATGGAAGCCACACTTTCTGAGTACCCTATGTTCCCAGGAGGACTTACTCTGTTACGCAGTCATCCATGACTGTGGGAAAATCTTTCTACATTCTGCTTTCCAGAAACAAGGCATGTGTTTTATTTGGGGCATGCTGCATGCAAGAACATAGGATATTTTTCTTATGATAAAGTTTCTCTCTCTTATCTTCCAGAAATTCTAAACGATGTAACTGGCAGGGCCTCTGCTCAATCAAGCCCGACTGGGCTGAGCGCTTGAGCCATCACACTTACTCCTGATCCCTGACTAATGAGATTGCCCTAGTTTTCTGCAATCAGATCAGCTGTAGATTACTTACCCCTTTTAAGCACACCTGCAGCCTTATGCTGCAAGCATGCCTTGACACAGTCTCAGTCTGTTCTGGATTGTGCTCATGCCCAGTTCTCCTTCTGTTTCTTCTGGTTCCTGACTTGGATTCAGCTTTTCCTGACTTAGAACTCGTATCTGCCCTGGAACTAGGCACCAGCTCTCTGACCCCTGGTTTCTCATCTTGGCTTACTTCTTGGATTACGTCTCTCAGATCTCATCTCACGGTCCTCTGGGAATTTGGTACTTGTGTTCTCAGCTAGACTCTAGCCTGACAGTCTGGTAAGCTGCACTCCTACCTCGCTGACCTTTGCTGCTCCAAGTAGCCTACCAGCAGGCTCAGCCATCTACATCCTGCCTGAACTCTCACAGCAATCTAAAGTTAAAATCTTTATAAAATAACATTGTCACAGTAGTCACCATATCATCCACCCTGTACAAACTTCTATTCTCAGGCTCAAAAAGCGCAAACATTTCATCAAACTCTCTTCCTAGCTTTTCAAGGGAAGGCATGTGAGAGTTTTCCCCACGCTTTTTGCACATCCTTTCACAGCATCTGATGAAGTGAACTTGGGTTCATGAAAGTATGTTTTCTTTCTCTCTCTCTCTCGCTCTCTCTCTCTCTCTCTCTCTCTTTCTCTCTCTTATTTAGTCAGTCTATAAAGGTGCATATATACCCTGCCTTTTGCAGAAGTAGTGACATTACTGCTATAAATTAATTTTAAAGCTAATCATCTTAAGCTAAAATTGTTGTGGTGTCAACTAATAAAAGAAAATGATACACACATTCTGTTAACACCTTGTCATACATTTTTTTTGGTCTTTATCAAAGTGAAATGTCATCTATATCATAAAAGTGCATATGTCTTTTTGGCAAAGAACAGGGGTTGGCAGCTACAGCCTGGGCTCAGATACTGTCCATGGAGCTAATGAATCCAGCCTGTGGAGTGGGGGTTTCAGTGACAGTCAGTGGCATGGGCTTTTCCTGCACCACACTGAAGCTGGGTGGCAGAGAAAAGTGGCAGCAGTGGCCAACATATCCTTGCACTGGCTTGCTTTGGATCCAGCCTGGATCATTCCACCCTCACCACCCAATAATGTTGTTGACCCTTCCCATAGATCAGCTCCACTGCAATGTAATGTGTACTTCCAGTGTTTTCTCTCTCATGAAGCACTGTTTTATACATGGCACTGGCAGGATTTGTTATACGAGTATATGGTGCCTTAGAGGGTGTCTTTCATTTTATTCATTAGGGTTTCTCTTTGACAGCTCTAGTTCAGGCTACAGGACTGCAAAGCAAAACAATTTTTATCTTGGACAAGCTGTGGAAATGACACTCCACGCTTTAAACACAGAAACCTGTAAATATATTCTAAAGTTCTGAGAAAAGAAACCTTGAATGAAATTAGTTTTGGTTTTTTTTGAGTAAGAATTTTTGGTTTCCTTTAATATTTTAAAGTGGAACAATCTAGTACCTAAACTCGAACAATCTAAAAGGAATTAGTTTTACAACAGGAGACACCCTCAATATGCAAATATATATGGTCAAAACTATTCTGCTGTCTGATTAGCTGCCTCTAAGTGCCTTATAATAGATTGGGTCAGACCCATACATGAGAGGATTAGGGGATGTTCCTAAAGTACAAAGGGGCTTGGAGGAAGGTTATGGCTTGAACTGACTCATGTGGGAGTGTACATATATTTCAGGTACATAGATAATATGTCATTGTTTGTATTTATGTTATGTGTGTGGAATTGGCCATTGTTCAATATTTATTCATAGACTGAGTCAATATGTGAGTTCATAGTCCATGAGCACATAGATACACACACACACGTGCACATGTATATACACATATATACATGTGTGCGTGTGTGTGTGTATCTATGTGCTCATGGACTATGAGCTCACATATTGACTCAGTCTATGAATATATATATATATATATATATATATATATATATATATATAGTAGATAGTCGATTAATCTATAGATATATATATATATATATACATATGCACATACATGTAATATGCTTCTACATGTATGTGACAGGGTGCTTGGTGTGTGCCTGTCACTTGCCAAGGAGAGGCTGCTTGAGAAACAGATGGCAAGGGAGGCTAATTAGAGGGTCACCTGATCGGGGGGGGGGCCGGGCTGAAGCCAGATAAGCCCAGGCCTGAGCTGGTAAGGGCAGTCTAGTCCTGAGTGCCACTGTGAGAGGAACTCCTGACAGCTGGGCTGTGGCAGGGCTTCTGATAACTGCTGAGCTGGGGAAAGCAACACAGAGCCCAGGAACAGGCCTTGGAATAGATAGGCCTGGGAACAGGAGCAGATGAACCCATAGCCTGGAGAAGGGTGGCAGAGAGACGAGGGTCAGGGTATCTAAGCCTAGCTAGCAAGTAGACCAGAGCTCAAGAGGGGTGCAGCTGGCCTTGGAACAGATAATCCTGGGAACAGAGGTCTGGAGTCCAGGAGGGGTGAGTACTGAGGCTGGGAGCCCATAGCCCAGGAAGGACGCATGTTAGCAGATCATCTGCAAGGCATGGGAGTGGGTACTGGAGAGGAACCCATGATACTAGCCTTTAAGGCAATGACCATGACAGCCTGTGATCACAGGAGTAAGACCAGGCTTGGGAAGCCCTGAGGAAGCCTCCCTTTCATCATAAATTAATATGTGACAAGATATCTTCATATCTATGTAGTGTGTATATGTAGATGCCTATGCATGTATGCACACATTTGGACAAGTGATTAAAAAAATCAATAATTAACAGTAACAAACCAACTACTCTGGACTCATTCAAAAGGCGTCTGGATGTTTAATTTGCTGGGATCATCTGACCCCAGCAGACTTCCTGCTTATGGCAAGGCGGGACTCGATGATCTTGCAAGGTCCCTTGCAGCCTTTAATGTCTATGAAATCTATGAAACATCAAAGCATGGCAAGCAAGTAACAAGGAGAGAGCCCCAAGGGCAGCTAGGTTGGCAAGGACTGAGTGGCCACCAGTGGTCATTGCGACCACCCCTGGGATGAGCACTTGCTATAGTAGACATGTATACACATTTACACATAGACATACATACAGAACATACAATACTCTACATTGACAGATATATAATGATTTCTAGGATTAAGGGTTGGAAGTGATAAGCAGTTTTCAAACTTCCTAAAGTAGGGAACCCTTTCATGTAACTTTGGCTGAGGAACCACTCCCCCTACCTTGAAGACTGATGTGGAAACAGGAGACCTGGCCCAGAAATGGTGATACAGTGCCTCCTTGCTTCTCCATTACTCCTGATCTCTTTGCAGAGCCCCTGATGAGATAGGATGGAGCCCCAGACTTCCGTGGAACGCAGTTTGAGAAGCCACTGGACTAGATTATTGTTCATGTCCCTTCCAACAGTATGACTCTGATTACACCCCTCCCCCATCACAACTACATGCACTCATGCAGTACACACACAGTATGCTCTGCTTAGATGCATGCTAGCTAAGTGTAGAGCCAGTCCCAGTTTGTTGCCTGTTGCTTACTGTATAAAAAAACATTGGCTGTCTGTAGAGCAGTTAATTTGCATCAACTGCTTAAGTGCATAGTATCAATTTCAAAGCTTTTAATAGCAGCTCTGAAAGTGACTATGAAAAGACTTAAAAATAAAGGAGTCAGTTTTGGAGCTGCTAATGAACATTGCTTACATTAAGTTTGAATAGTGTGAGTACAGACATTTTTCATTCGAGAGAATTTATACATACAAAATCAGGACTGTGTGTGTATTAAACAATATAAACAAATGTATGCATATATATGCACACATATATGTATATACCCACTTATGTGTGCATAAACAATATGAATACATATATAACAGTGTATATACACAAATATGTCTCTAAAGTTTTCCAGTATATGATATAATTACCCCAGTGAAGGTGAATATCTCTTTAAAAACTGTCTCGGAAGCATTTATCAATTTTATTTCTTTGTGGCTGCGCTAGGGCATATAGCCCAAGTAAGATCAGGATTCAAAGTGGTTCCTGGGGCACTTCAATGTTACAACATCTAGGAATTAGGTTTTCTGTTCCAGAGAGTTATTGAATTTGACCTGCTTAGGTGCTTAAGATCCCTATAAAGTCAATTGAGTCATCGGAGAAGCACGTAAGAGTGACTTGGGTTTAGTCATCTTGCTCTACAGAAGAATAGGGAGTAGTGTGCATTTCAGAAAGACCAAAGGTGTTACAGTTTCTTACCAATTTACTGTATACTAAGCTATTCTTTCTTTTTTTACTTTTCATACAGTAACTTAAAACAAATTAAACAAACCTACTGAATGACTACCACCATGAATAAAAGTAGAAACATAATTTCAAAAATCTGAGCCCAAGTGGCCTAATGGATAAGGCACTGGCCTCCTAAGCCAGTGATTGTGGGTTCAAGTCCCATCTGGGGTAGAGTGTGTATTTAGTAGGGGCCTTATGAAGTGCTGTTCTGTTTTACTATTTTGACATTTCGCCCATAGGCTATAATGGGGAATCATGAAAATGCCTATAACTGTTATTTCTTGCCTGATTTGGATGAAAATTGATGATAGCCACTTCTGAGGGCATGATGCCTGACAAGTTTCAAGGAGATAGGTGCAGGGGTTTCTTGGAAACTGTACCTTAAGGTGCTGACAAGCAAAACTCATGTCACTTGCTGGCAGCGGCAGCCTCCTGTCATCCTGCGCGCAGATCTAGGGGCCCGCACCCCCGGGAGGAGTCCAGCAGCACTGGGAGGGCAGGTTGAGCTCTGTGGGGCTAGCAGAGCTGGTCAGAGCACAGCCCTAGCTCTCTCTGCCTCCCACTGCCAGGCTGCACTCTGACCCAGTGGTGGGAGGCAGAACACAGCCCTGGCTCTCCCCTGCCTCCTGCCACTGTGCTGCTTCAAAACTCAAAACATTTCAAACCTTTCAAAAAATTTTGAGTGCCTTCAGTTCATTTCAAAGCTGTTTCAAAGCCTCTTGTTTCGTTTCAATTTTGCTGTTTTGAGCACGAAATGCATCAAAACAATTCAAAACAAAATACCCATTGAAATTTTGCACAGCCCAAGTATTCAGCTTCCTTCTTTCAGGGCAGGTGCTTTCATACTTCCTGAGAAATCAGGGCAATCAACTTGTTACCTCAGGTGCCTGTACACAAATGCACAGAGCCTGGGAAACAAGCAAGAAGAATTGGAAGTCATGGCACTATGATGCGATTGCAATAACAGAGACCTGGTGGATTAGCTTGCATGCTTGGATAGGTACAAACTGTTGAGGAGGAGTTGCACTTTATGTAAAAGAGCCATATGATTGCTCAGAGCTCCAGTATGGAACTGGAAATAGGCCTGTTGAGAGTCTCTGGGTTAAGGTTAGAGGGGAGAGCAGACCAGGAGGAAGTAGTGGATGATGCTTTCTTCAAACAGATAGTGGAGGTTTCCTAATCACAGGTCCTGGTTCTCATGGGGGACTTCAATCACACTGATGTTTGCTGGGAGGGAAATACAGTAGTGCTTAGGCAATACAGGAAGTTTTTGGAGAGTGTTGGGGACAACTTCCTGATGCAAGTGCTGGAGCGGCCAACTAGGGGCCATGCTTTTCTTGACCTGCTGCTTACAAACAGGGACGAATTGGTGGGGAATGTAGTAGTGGATGGCATCTTGGGCAGCAGTGACCACAAGATGATTAAGTTCAGGATCCTGACAAAAGGAACAAAGGAGAGCAGCAGAATATGGACTCTGGACTTCAGAAAAGCAGACTTTGACTCCCTCAGGGAACTGATGGGCAGGATCCCCTGGGAGGCCAGGCTGCAAAGGAAAGGTCCAAGAATGCTGACTGTATTTTAAAGAAATGTTACTAAGGGCACAGAAGCAAACCTCCTGGATGTGCAGGAAGACTAGCAAATACAGCAGGTGACCAGACTGGCTTAGCAGGGAGCTCTTCAAAGAGCTAGAACAAAAAAAGGAAGTCTACAAGAAGTGGACGCTTGGATAGATGACTAGGGAAGAGTAAAAGAATATTGCTCGGGCGTGCAGGAATGAAATCAGGAAGGCCAAAGCACATTTGGAGTTGCAGCTAGAAGGGGACATGAAGAGTAACAAAAAGGGTTTCTACAAGTATGTCAGCAACAAGAGGAGGGTCAGAGAAAGTGTGGAGCCCTTACTGAATGGGGGAGGCAACCTAATGACAGATGTTGAGGAAAAGGCTGAAGTACTCATTGCCTTTTTTACCTCAGTCTTCACAGGCAAGGTCAGCTCCCGGACTACTGCAGTTGGCAGCACAGTTTTGGAAGAAGGTGAGCAGACCTCAACGATGAAAGAACAAGTTAGGGACTTGTTTGGAAAAGCTGGATGTGTACAAGCCCATGGGGCCGGATGCAGTGCACTTGAGGGTGCCGAGGGAGTTGGGTGATCTGACAGCAGTGCTGCTTTGAAAACTTGTGATGATCAGGAGAGGTCCTGGATGATAGGAAAAGAGCAAATATAGTGTCCATCATTAAGAAAGGGAAGAAGGAGGAACTAGAGAACTACAAACCAGTCAGCCTCACCTCAGTCCCTGGACAAATCATGGATCAGGTCCTCAAGGAATCCATTTCTAAGCACTTGGAGGAGAAGAAGGTGGTCAGGAACAGTCAGTAACCTGACTGATTGCCTTCTGTGATGAGATGACTGGCTCTGTGGATGCAGGGAAAGCAGTGGGCATGATATACCTTGACTTTAACAAAGCTTTTGATACAGTTTCCCACACCAATCTTGCAAGCAAGCTAAGAAAATATGGGTTGAATGAATGGACTGTAAGGTGGATAGAAAGCTGGCTGGATTGTCAGGCTCAGTGGGTTGTGATCTATGGTTTGATGTCTAGTTGGCAGCCAGTATCAAGTGGAGTGCCCCGGTGCTTGGTCCTGGGGCTGGTTTTGTTAATGTCTTCATTAATGATCTGGAAGATGGGATGGGTTGCACTCTCAGGAAGTGTGTGGATGACACCAAGCTGGGGGGAATAGTAGATATGCTGAAGGGAAGGCTTAGGATTCAGAGAGACCTAGGCAAATTGGGGGATCAGGCCAAAAGAAATCTCATGAAGTTTAAAAAGTGCCAAGTCCTGCACTCAGGAGAAAAGAATCCCATGCATCGCTACAGGCTTGGGGCCAACTGGCTAAACAACAGTTTTGCAGAAAAGGACTTGAGGAGGTTACAATGATCAATAAGTTGGATATGAGTCAATAGTGTGACCTTGTTGCCAAGAAGGCTAACAGCATATTGGGCTGCATTGGTAAGAGTGTTGTCAGCAGATCGAGGGAAATAATTTTCTCCTTCTATTCAGCACTGGAGGCCACATCTGGAGTACTGTGTCCAGTTTTGGGCTGCCCTCCCCCCCCACTACAGAAAGGATGCAGACAAGTTGGAGAAAGTCTATCAAAGGGCAACAAAAATGGTTAGGGGGCTGAGGGCGCATGACTTATAAGGAGATGTTGAGGGAACTGGGCTTATTTAGTCTGCTGAAGAGAAGACTGAGGGAGATGAGATAACAGCCTTTAACTACCTGAAGGGTTGTTCCAAAGAGGATGGAGCTGGACTGTTCTCAGTGGTGGCAGATAACAGAACAAGGAGCAATGGTCTCAAGTTGCAGCAAAGGAAATTTGGTTGGATATAGTTTGTACAGAGCTGCAGAATCCTTCCAGGTATAAGACTCCTGGCTGCAGGAGATAAGATTTGCTATATTTTTCCTTTCTAAAAGGGGTTGGTGGAATGAAAGAAATTCTTTCCTAGAGATGCTGATGGTGCATCATATAATTTCTTTCAATACCTTCAGCAAACAGGATGTGATGTTCAGTGAAGGGGCCACACGTTTTCCAGGAGGGCCATTCATCTTCCAGTTGTAAGCTTAATCTTGCAGTTCCAAGTTGCCATATAAGGGCTAACTCACTTCTGAAAGCATTAGTTGGTAAAGCTCCATCGCAATTCTGGACAAGTATCAGAATATTGGAAACAGTGTCTAGTTGATTTAATAATTCAATAGAAGTAGATTTCCTCCTGTGACAAACTAGACTGTGGGATAAGCTAAATGGTGTGTTTAGAGCACTAAGGCAAAAGGAAAAAAAGCTAGCCAGATGAGGTTCTTAAACCTCATAACATAAATCAAAGCAAATCTTCCAAGGAATAGAGACAGAGCTGAAACTTCCACTCTTGCTGAGAGTTGGTCTTTTTTTAAAGTTTTATTATGGAAACTCCAGGGACAGTAATATTCTAAAATTATACATTTATGATAAATTCCCATTGCTAATGTTGGCTCAGATCCAAAAACCATTGAACTCAGTGGAACAGCTGCCATTGACTTCAATGGAGTTTGGATCAAGGCCAGTATAAGTAGCTGT
The DNA here is from genome assembly GCF_030867095.1 of Alligator mississippiensis. Taxonomy (NCBI): domain Eukaryota; kingdom Metazoa; phylum Chordata; order Crocodylia; family Alligatoridae; genus Alligator; species Alligator mississippiensis. The sequence continues at coordinate 410,191,624 of NC_081824.1, forward strand.
AGGCCAGATCAAAACCTCAGATTTGCTGAAATGCTACAGACATAGGGACTAGAGAGTATCTTGGGGTAAACAAGTATCTGAAGTTGGACATTCCCAGACTCCCTCAGCAGTTTACAATGGACCCATCTCCAGGTACAATTGCATTTCAGTTAAATACACATGGTTTGGAGAAACATCATGGAAAAGTATTTAATTAGCCACTGAGTTTTGCAATATCCACATTTCCAAGGAAGACAAGGATACACAGAATATACATTCAAATAAATACCTCAACAAATCATACTCTTACTGTATGCTAACATACATTCTTTCCTGAGTAACACTGCATAATCTTCATAGGCATCATAGCCTCTTGTTGGCCTTGTATTTTGGAAAAAACAACAAAAGAAGCTTGAGTATAGTTTCAGTCAGCCCTTTCCTAGATACAGGACTAAAGACTGAATAAACTTCCATCTCCGTTTTTTTACAAATGGACAACAGCAAATGAAATAAGAAAGAACAATTATGAAAGCACAAATCAAGTGAGATTTGCTTAATTGTTGCCCCAACTTTACAAGGGGATGCTTGACAATCGCAAAGGTGGTTGTTTTAAAACAGGACAGAAGAAGACTTTTGACACTGTCCTTGATAAATTGTAGAAAGATCTACTAGCAGTGAGTGTCTGGCGTGCATTAGCCTTGACAGGTCACTCTTTCCAGCAAGTTCTATGGATAGACTCACTGCATTGCTTTAATCTATAGGTTCCTTAAAGTGTGGAAAAAAAAGTAAATGTCTTGGCAGCAAAACCATGCGGAATGGGACTGTTCCATTTGCTATAGTACATACAGAAGGCTTCCACGCATGCATGCACTATTCTTGCTAATGTAAACCAGACAGAGGACACTTCATTTTCTTCATACAAGAACCAAAGGATTTCATTCAATATATTGTACCTCTGCTGTGCACAATTCTAATGGATCCTCAAGCCAGGAGGCTGACAGAATTGGCTTCATGTGGTTATAGTTGATAATCTCTGCCATCATCACAGTGGGTAGAAGATGTTTTGAACTAGTCATGGGGTTATTATTGTTATTATCAATATTACGGTAGCACATGGAAACTCAAATAGCATCAGAGTCCCGATATGTAAGGCACAAATATTGCAGTAACAGATCCTGAAGAGCTTAGAATATACAAGACAGTCATCGGGTGGGTGAAAAAGTATTATCTTCCCACAGAGGGGAAATGGAGGCACAGAGAGATCAAGTGATTTGTGGAAGGAACTGAACCTAGCAGAGGCATAACAGGGCAGCGGTGGTACACGGGCCAGTGTTGGTTGCTGTGTTGTCAGTTGGGGCAGCAGCTGCTTTTGTTGCCTTCCTCCCAGGCCCCAAGGTGATGCCTGGGGCTAGTTCTTTAGTTGATCTCCCTCAGTTATGTTACTGAGTCTAACCCTCCATAAGTTAAAGATGCAAACTGAATTTTAAGTGTGCTTAGCTTCCACACAAGGATAAATTCCAGCCTTTTTAATGAAAAATTTCCCCATGGTACAGCTCAGAAATAGGCATACATAGCATATGAGTAGTATAGACTTTTCAAGCTATCCCATCCTATGACCACGCTGTGTATGCTCCAAATGTCACATTATTGGACTGATCTAATAAGGATGTTATGAGTGCATTTATCTGCCTGTCTTCTGACTCTTTTAATGTTGAGCACAATTGAGAGAATTAACATATAGCCTTAGAGGAAAACAAAGAACTGAGAGGAAAAAAAATGTTGTGTTTTTTTTAAGCCTGAGGAAATTAAAACCAGAACTAAAGCAGGAGTTGTCAAACACATGGGGATATCCATATCTGTAGTGAGCCCATGGAAAGCAATGGGGTTACTCCACAAATCAGTTTGCCTCATTAAAGCACACAAGAAAACAAACAACCCAGCAAGAAATGCTTACAAGCGAGCATTGTGGTCTCCTGACCACTGAAGATACTATTGCAGAAACAGACAGACAGTAGGAACCACAGGATCTTAGGGCTGGACTGGGCATCGGGGGCCATCTCATCCAATTCCATGAATACATGCAGGATCCGTGTGTCTTGCACAGCATCCCTGTAAATGGAATGTATAACAAGAAATTAACTCTCTGCTGTACCATTAAACAATAGTAGTCTGTCACTCCACCAATGAGCAGATCCATCAATGTACTGTAGTCAGTGCAGGGCTTTAGCAACCCAGTGTTGCATTTTCCTGGTTGGAGAAGATAGATTTAACAGCAGAAGAAATCTGTTTTAATCAAAACTGTTGCACACTGAGCACAAATAAAGGAATGAACTGTTTTAATATTTTATAGCATAGGATACAGAGCAGGTAGGGCCACCCTGGACTGATTCCAGATATATCACACAGCAGCTTCCAAAGATATTAGTGCTAAAGGACCCTTCTATTTTCATAGCCATGCCTCAGTAGTAAGAAGTAGTTTTTCAGTGGCTAGAAGCCAAAACAGCCAACCATCCAATTTCTCGAGGCTGTTTACTGTCCCTAAGATCACAAAGCTGCCTGGTGAGCAGCTGGGCTGAGGTGTCTGGAGCAGTATTAGCCTTGGTTTCACAAGAACCTCTTTCTATATCTCTACTTTTCTGTAAGTTCTCATATTTCATGATTGCTGTTGGGTAGGAAGGTAATGAAATGCACAGTTGATCTGAAAACATAAAAAAGCAAGAGGCAGTTTTAAAAATTACACAGTCATGGTTAGTTCTGTGAAATAAATAAAAAGCACATCAATTGTGCAAAAATGACAATCAATACACTCCCCTTTCCACCAGCTGGTTTCCTGTCTGTCTGTAGTAGAGTGGGTAGAATTGTTGGTGGTAAATTTACACCTCACTGGGAACAAAATTATAAATCTATTGAAATTCCTCCCACCCCAAGCCTAAAGGTTAGCTTGTTCCAGCTAACAAGCTAACTTTTAGATTGGATGAGATGGCCCTCATTTATTTGACTTCATAATATTTTTTAAAAATATATCATGTTTAAATCCTTCTTAGTTATACATGACCAGTAGGGAAGCTTTTAGAAAATGGATAACCTTTTAAATCAGAAATGGGATAAGGTGCTATATTTTCAGCTGTGAGGTCATGGAAACAGAGCCTTCCACCTCCCTATAGGTGGTCCTTTTTCAGTTCAGGAAAACTGGGGGAGGCTTCAATTCCCCAATTCCAATCTGTACTACTTCTATGAATAATTACAAAACTTACATTTCTAGGCCTGTTTCCTGGCAAACACATTTATTCCTAACCAGTAGAATAGAATGCAATGAAATCCTGTTGGTCACCTTTCATTTCTGGGTAAGAACTGGCACATGGATGGGCTGGTTAAAATAAACCTATGCTCTCTCCCCAGGGCTGGGGATCCATGAGGGCAAGGAGATGTGGAATTTTCTGCTAGGCCACCAATGGCTTTGCAGCTACTAACCCACCCTATTGGCTGTGCACTCTTTCCCCTGCTCCATACATAGGGAAGAAGAAAAGATCCTCAAAACTGGCCTATTTTGAGGCTTCCATTCCAAATCCTATTTGCATAAGGAAGCCTTTAAGGTCACCAACATTGTGCTTTACCAAAGGTCTCAGTTGTTTTCTTAAATCCTTCCCATCCTGCCCAGGGGAAAAATACACTGCTCCTGCTGGATTTGGAGCCTTAGGCAGTCCCAAAGGCAAAGGGAGAATTTGCCCAAGGATGAACATTTTTGCTCTGCCTTCCACCCAAAATGAATTGGGTACAGGCAACCCCCGTTTAACGCTTTTAATTGGTTCCTGAAAAACTGAGCATTAAGCAAAACCAACTTTCATTTTCACTTTTCACTTTCTAAAGCCACCAAAATCACTCTAAAGCCACCAAAATCACTTTCTAAAGCCTCCAAAATCACCAAAATTAGGCTGTCAGAATTAGTATCAGTTTCAGTGCCAGCTGTATGATGCCCATGAGTGTTATAATGAAACTCACTGAGAGCTAAGTGGAGTTGGGTATCAATGTAAAATGAGCGTCATAGTGAAATAGTGAAACAGTGTTAAGTGGGGGTTGCCTGTATATTGGCATGAATTTCCTTCCAGCCCTCATGAACATCCTGATTCTGAGCTAAAGGGCATTCCACAATAATATTATCAGGGGCATGGGTATGTTTTAGAGAGGCAGGACACAGTTCTGAAGCACCCCCCTTCTATATTTGAGGCACCTTGCCATAGGGAACATCCATGTGGGGATAAACCTTTTGGGGGGGGAAGAGGGACAAATGGTATCTCCTGAGCAAATGACGGGGTGGAGTAAGCACCTCTCATGCTCTCTGAGTAACCTGGCAAATACCTTTGGGTGCCTTTACATGTGCTCCAACTTATTCTAGTAGAACACATTGGGGCAGACTTGATTGAGTGTACTCCACATTCTAATTAGAACACTCTCGCATTGTCACAGTGTACCATGTATAATAAGCCCCTGAAGGTTTAAAAATGGCCACTGGGGCGCTTTAACTAAAGATCATCGAATGAGCTTTAGTTAAAGCATCCCACAGCCATTTTTAAATGTGCGGGGCTTAATACGCATGATGCTGCAGCATTTTAATTAGAGTGGCTCTCTGGGAACCATTCTAATTAAAACTCCCTCCCAAATCCCTGAGCACATGTATAGGCAGCCTTTCTGTCTGTTTTTTTTCTGACTCCAATATGGAGAGCTAGTTAGTGAAATTTGCATTTACACAAAGCCCACATCATACAATGGTTGATGTGCATATGAACACAGCCTTCGTGTAATAAGAATCAGGCCCTTGATTTAATTTGCAATAGATTTTTTAAAGGTAATTCCTTGGGACTATTACAGGTGCCTGCTTCAGTGTCTGATTGGAACAGCTTGAATGCATAATCAAGAATGTCAAGGGAACTCAAACTATGCCTGGCTTTTGACATAAGGAGTGGCAGAAGAACTACTTTATACAGAGCTCCTCTTCATGGATAAACAGAGGCAACAGACAAAATCCCAATAAATATTTATTTCTGTGTTAGTGGGGGTTGGCCTGTAAGCATGAGCATGACAGATGTGTTTATCTAAGGGGAACTTCTTATCTCAGTGACTAAAACATTCCACTTGGTAAGTTCACTAGAGATGATTCAGCCCACGTGGTTTTATCACTGACCTAAAATTAGTATTTTCCCCTAAAATAGATGGCAGGACGCTACCATCTCTGCTGAGGACAGAATGAAGGGACCATTTCATTGAATGGGATTTGCTATTCTGGACTGCAGAAATCTTTGACTTTCTTGGCAAGCAGCCAGAAGAACAAAATTGCTCCATTTTGAATCTTTGTGTTACTAAACTAGGATGTATTTACAATCTAATGGAAAGTGACCTTGAATAGTGTAATATGCACTAGAACTGTGACTCAGTGAGTTAGAGCATAACAGTCTCTGCCATTTTTTACATTGTGTACCATATTTTAAGAGTGAAGGTGTCTTGTGCACAGTCTTCCTGCCATTCTCAGTTGCATGTGCTGCCCCATATTTCTACCAGTGATACCATAACAAATAGCCTTTGCCTATACAGAAAAGTGGTAATAGAAAAATATTAATGTATTTTAATATAATAAAGGTTTTATTTTTTCTGAGTAAAGTTGATGATTGACTTCTTTTACTCTTTGTTTCATTCACCCCTCCTGCTTCTTTTATGTGGAAAAAAGTAGAGATGGTACCATCTGGTTAGCCACCTCCTTGGATCCGTGCTGGCCCCTATCTTGTTTTGGAATGTCTTCTCCAAACTGTAGACTTAAATTTTCAACTCTAAAACAGATACTTATGGTTTTTGATCAAGCTACAGGTTAGATGAAGCATATGATTCCACTATAGAGTAAACTATTCCCTAGACTTACTCGCTAGGGCAGAAGAGCTCTTCCTTTTCTCCTCTCCTCTGCTTCCTGACTGAACCTTCATCTGCAGGTACCAACTATCTTTTGAGAAAGAGCTGGGATACAGACCATGTTCCATCTGGTGCATCACTAACTCAATGATTCATAAAACAGGAACCTTGCTGTCTATTGCCAACTGTTTTGTGGATTAGATGCATAGGAATTACTGTAGCAGAACAGGTTGATGGTCCATCTAGTGGCTAATGCAGAATGTTCTGGAGAAAGACATAAAATGATGATAATGAATCTAATTAGGCAATATTATACCAGTGGGGGAAATTTGTCTCTGACCTCAGCTGCTGATCAGATTATACCCTGAATCCTGAGGATTGATAATTTATAGTTTCAGTCTATACAGAATAAATACAGATTCTCTATGTATTCATATTAATGTCTAGAAGCAAATTCACCTCTGGTACAAAAATTGGCAATTCCAATCAATTCCAGTGGTGTCACGGGCTTGGTGTTTTTTTAAAAATTATATTTGTTAAATCATTTTCTATGGATATAGAAGAAGGATTTCAGGTTTCATTTTTCTTTCCACATCTAAACAGACCTGAATCCCTTCCTATATCACAGAATATGCCTTCAAGTGTAATACTCTCATCTAGGTTCTCTAATCAGGGAGCTGCAATTTACTTAAAAAAGAAGAAAAAACCTGCAACAGCCAGCTGGCATACATTGAGGCAGACTTTACATGGGAACAAGATCAGTCTCAAGAAAATAACCCTCAAGTGCCTACCATAATATTGATATATACTGTAGAACTAACTGCTTATTTATACGTTTTTAATGAAAAAGGGATTTCTTTAGAAATATGCCTATGGCATAGTTTAATAAATATACTCGATTCTGAAAGGTAAGTAAGATGGCAACTAAAGCAGATACTAATTGTCGAAAGCAATCGCAATATTCATTAGGAATGTGACTTCTGTCTGGGAAGAGTGTGTGCGCCTAGTATCAGGCTGCTGTGAAGTTCATGACTGCAATTGTTGAGAACTGTACACCAGGAAATGCTTTTCTGATTAATTTACTTGGTCCCTTCTGCACTCTTCAGTCATTCACTGACTGGCTTGGGTGCAAGTATTGTAACCTATGGATGTCTCCCAATGGAATATTCAATTATTCCATTGAATATTCACTGTTTGCAATTTGTTACTTGTAACATGTTTTATCTATTTCAGTTCCAGGGTTTTGCTTCTACTCTCTGACTGAGAGACACCCAAGCCATAAAGGAGCTTTCAAAGAGGTAGTGCAAATACTTTCTGCACTAATATTTCTGTGAATACATATTTACAAAAGTATTTGTGTGTCACCTGGTCTCAGCTCTGGTGTGACATATTAGTTATTATAAGTTAAAGATCAGGACTGTACCAATCACCACACCTCCTATGGATAGGCAAACATTTCCATATTTTGTGAGCATGCCCAAGTATGACTCTTTGGTTCAATATTTAATAAACAATTGTTCCAGTAACGTTAAAAACTGTGCCATATTCCCATAATCTGTTAAATTTAGGATAAAAACCAAGAGCTTGCTGCTAGAAAGATTTCTTAATTCACTATCTGTCTTCTTTTAACATCCTTCTCTTCACCCCCTGATATGCAATTGTTGTTACAATGTCTGCCTATATCTGATTTCTTCACTTTTCATAGAGGTCAAAAGTGCCACTATATTTGCTGTAAGCCACTTTGTTCATTCTTTCTCTGATAGGGTACATAATGCTATCAGGGTTGCAAGTAGAAGATTATGACTTGGGAGAACTCTGGAACCACTTTATACAAGTGTAAATAATAACAAGAGGTGCAAGTCAGAGAAAAAAAATCAGTCTGTCTTTATGCAACTGGCAGGCCATAGTAGGATCCCAAGGGTTGAAAGATCTATTGATTTTGCACCATTTGCCCTGAAAAACTGATTAACTCTCTCACATACATGTACAGGTGGGACCACCCTAGGCCTCTTCAATATATTTCTAGCTCTTGACACAACTGCTCTGGATCCAACTGTCTCTAAAAACATAGCAAACGATTGAAATGTGTGAATAACAAAAACCCAAAGCAAAAAACAATAAAATAAAAACCACATCTCTTTCCAAAAAACAATATTAAACCCCTAAGCCTCCTTTAAGAACAATTTCTAGTGCTCGCGCTCTGAGGCAAGAATTTCATTATATTCTATATGCTTTCTGAATATTTCAGAGCATATTGGCATCCATTTTCCTGTTACATTTGTGTCATATATAGTTCTGTGAGCCAATAAAAAACACATTGAATATTAAGTGACATCTAGGTCTATCCTAAGTGACATTAGTGAGCATCTACACATGCAATTAATGCAGAGCAATAAACTCCAGTGCATATCACGCTGGAGTGTATTGCTGCTGGATGCTGTTTACATGTGCACCCAGGACTGCAGCACAGCAAGCTGGAGTGGCACAGTTTACTGTGACCTAATAAGGCCACCTGTGTAGACATGAAGACTTTACTGTGGAGCTACTAGACAGCTCCACAGTAAATGTCTCATATAGATGCACCCCCAACGTATGTTATAACTGTTACTGGTTCTTCCTCGCAGTCCCTTGGGGGATTAAGGTCAGTTTTACTCATTTAACTTTGAATGTTCATTTTTCTTCAAGTTTGTTTAAAATCAACCAAGCATATTAAGGTTAAAAAAAAAAGGAGAGCTGAGTCATGGGTTTGGGTTTGCTCAGTCTCTGCCTCTTCATTTCAAGGAGGACAAGCTGCGGCAACTTGATCCCGACAGAATTCCATTGAAGTTACTGGAGTTACACCATAGCTGGCTTTGACACATTGTATCTGCTTTGACTTCTAGGCTATTTAGAGCGCTTATGGCTGAGGGACCCTTGGCCTGACTTATGCCTAAGTTCAGTTTATTTTAATTACTGAGGTCCTGCAGGACTCCTAAGGATTGCAGGCACCAGACAGCTGTGTTTAGCCTTGTCTGCTACAGCAATCTCAAGGAAACCTATCGTAGCTGGCAAACCTTCTGAAAACACAAGTGCACATGGATTACACAAAAGGAGAAAACATTCTGATTAAAATAAACTGTTACCAGACAAAGAGAGCCCTTCTCTTTCTTTTTTAAAAACCAGGGGATTTCCTTTGAGCAGATTTTAAGGTGAGAGCTGAAGTTGTTGAAGTTATCTTCATACTAACAAAACAGTGATAAGCAAGAGAGGAAATGAAGCAAAACTATGGGATGTTCATTAAATGACAAAATCTAGCCATTGTAATTATCTCTGCTAGGTTATATTGTGAGGGAGGACAGGAGAAGTAGAACCCCAATGATTCTTAAACAGGATCTCCACACACAGCTTGTTTGCACTTTTGTGTCATATAGAAACCTACCTCACAAGGGTATTGAGAGCAATGCAAATGCCCTCACCCCTGCTGCTGGCTACTTTCTTTTGAGGATGGATTTTTGAGTGTGAAAATCAAGTATATAAAGCCCCACAGTAACAGGCCACCTATGAGCTAGCCTCGAATTTTCGAAACCTCAGATGGGCACAAATATAGTGTTTGCCCCTCTGGGTGCTGAAGTGGGAGTTCAGTGTCCAGGAGGTTTTCCAAGCAGTAGAGAATTGGACCTACAGGGTCGAGTCCTCCTTGCAGTTATATTGAAGTAAATCATCAAGTCCTCACTCCCCTGGGCTGGAGTCACTTGCGTACTCTAGCTGCTGGTGACACAGAGCAGCTGAAAGCCCAGCTTAGCCACTCAGTTGAGCTGAGTTGATAGAGGATTTGTACAAAGCAGCTGGACCCCTCCAGTGAGAATGGACCGTTGATGTTCATGGAGTTATTCCAGGTTTACAACAGAGTGAGTGAGAATAAAATTTGCTGCTAAAGAGCCTAAGTCTTTAGCAGCAAATGGGAATATTGGCATTGGCAGAGTAGAATAAAGCCTAGCTCACCCCTAGGGGTGGTCTCTCCATGTCAGACTTGAGAAAGAACAGTGAAGAATGCTGTACAGGATGTAGGCTGTTCCCATTTTATAGATAAACAAAAGGCATTTTCTTCACAGTGTTAACAATCAAGACTCTTACATCAGCACTAAATACTGTTGTTAGAATGAAGGGACAGCCGAAAACCCACTCGGGATTTCTTTGGGAATGTGACTATCCTGTTTGTTTGCATTCTGCAGGGCAAAGAAAACTGCTTGACCTGGAGGGATGTGGGCAGTGGGGTCCCCCAGGGCTCAGTCCTCGGACCCGCACTGTTCAACATCTTCATCAGTGACTTGGACGAGGGAGTAAAAAGCACCCTGTTCAAATTTGCTGACGACACTAAGATGTGGGGGGATGTGGGCACGCTAGAAGGGAGGAATAGGCTGCAATTGGACCTAGACAGGTTACAGAGGTGGGCGGATGAGAACAGGATGGGTTTCGACACTGACAGGTGCAAGGTGCTGCACCTGGAGAGGAAGAACCAGCAACATACCTACAGGCTGGGGAGCTCCCTTCTCATCAGCACGGAGGCAGAAAAGGATCTTGGAGTCATCATTGATGCCAAAATGAACATGGGCTGACAGTGTGGGGAAGTGGTCAGGAAGGCCAACCATACCTTGTTATGCGTTCACAGATGCATCTCAAGCAGGTCCAAGGAAGCGATACTCCCCCTCTATGCGACACTGGCCAGGCCGCAGTTGGAGTACTGCATCCAGTTCTGGGCACTGCACTTCAGGAGGGATGTGGACAGCATGGAGAGGGTCCAGAGCAGGGCCACTTGCATGATCAGGGGGCAGCAGGGCAGGCCCTACAAGGAGAAGCTATGGGACCTGAACCTGTTCAGCCTCCACAAGAGAAGGCTGAGGTGAGATCTAGTGGCCATTTACGAAGTAGTTAGGGGGAACCAGCAGGCATTGGGAGGGTCCCTGTTCTCCCGAGCACTACCAGGAGTGACTAGAAATAACGGTCACAAGCTGGCAGAGGGTAGGTTCAGACTAAACATCAGGAGGCGCTACTTCACTGTCAGGGTAGCTAGGATCTGGAACCAACTTCCAAGAGAAGTGGTGCTGGCTCCTACCCTGGGGGTCTTTAAGGAGGTTAGACGAACACCTTGCCGGGGTTGTTTGACCCCAGTACTTTTTCCTGCCCAGGGCAGGGCGTTGGACTTGATGATCTGCTCAGGTCCCTTCCGACCCTACCAACTCTGAAACTCTGAAACTATGACATTCAGAAGAAGGTAAAAACAATCCATGTTCCACCTGCTGTTTCTTTTGTAAGGACAGATTTTTGAATGGGAAAAGCAAGTGCAATAAAGATCTAACTGAGGTATTACTGGCTATGAAAGAGATCAAAATCACTTATTAACAGGAACTGTTGTTTAACTAGTTTGCCTCCTATTGACCTTTCTACAGATACTATGTTAGATTGAATAATGCCTTTTCAAGCTGTACAAAGAATGAAGTGTTAATGAACTCTTCAGTGAAGGCAATGATGCTATGCTCTGGCTGGCTAATGTAATGAGTCACATGAGCAGTCAGTGTTAACTGAAGAGCCACAGTGTATAGATCCCCTAGGGGAATAGGGGCAAACACACTCTAGTTTAAGAGAAAAAAAACTATGGTACAGTGATTAACATTTATATATCTATTATGTGTTGTATTATTCATGATTGCAGGAAAATATACCCAATGCATGTCCTTTTAATGTGTATAAGTGATGTTGTATCTGTGATGGTCCAGAAATTATGTGAGAAGCAAGGACAACTGGGAGGATGTGGCAATTGGGAGAGGTGACAGGAAAAGGGCTAATAGAGTGCCCATCTTTAAGAAAGGGAAGATGGAGGATCCAGGGAGCTACAGACCTGTCAGCCTCACCTCAGTCCCTGGAAAAATCAAAGTAGGTCCTAAAGGAATCCTTTTCTAAGCACTCAGAGGAGATGGTGTTGATTAGAAAAAGTCAGCATGGATTCACCAAGGGCAAGTCATGCCTGACCAACCTGATTGCCTTCTATGATGACATAACTGGCTCTGTGGATGCAGGGAGACCATTAGACATGATATATTGTAACTTAGAAAAGCTTTCGATACAGTCTCCAACAACATTTTTGCAAGCAAGCTAAGAAAGTATGGGTTGGATGAATGGACTGTAAGGTGAATAGAAAGCTGGCTGGAGGTTAGGCTCAAATTGTAGTAATCAATGGCTCAATGTCTAGTGGGCAGCCAGTATCAAGTGGAGTGTCCCTGTTGGGGGTCCTGGGGCTAGTTTTGTTCAATACTTTCATCAATGACCTAGAAGCTGGGATGGAGTGCACCCACAGCAAGTTTGCAGATGACACCTAGCGGGGGGAGTAGTAGATACACTGAGGAGTACAGCTAGGATTGAGACCTCAAAAAATTGGAGGATTGGGCCAAAAGAAATCTCATGAGGTTCAACAAGGACAAGTGCAAAGTCCTGCAATTAGAAGGGAACAATCTCATGTACTGGTGCAGATTGGGGGCTGACTGGCTGAGCAGCAGTTCTGTAGGAAAGGACCTGGGGGGATACAGTGAACAATTAGCTGAATATGAGCGAACAGTGTACCCTTGTTGCCAAGAAGGCTAACAGCATACTGTGCTGCATTAGTAGGAGCCTTGCCAGCAGATTGGGGGAAGTGAATCTTCCTCTCTGTTCAGCACTGGTGAGGACAGATCTGGAGTATTGTTTTCAGTTTTGGGGACCCCACTACAGAAAGGACGTGGACAGATTGGAGAGAGTCCAGTAGAGGGCAGTGAAAATGGTCAGGGGGCTGGGACCAATGACTTATGAGGAAAGACTGAGGGAACTGGGCTTATTTACTGTGTAGAAGAGTGAGGGGGGATTTAATAGCAGCCTTCAACTATCTTGAGGATGGTAACAAAGATGATGGAGCTAGACTGTTCTCAGTGGTGGCAGATGACAGAACAAGGAGCAATGGTCTCAAGTTGCAGCAAAGGAAGTTTAAGTTAGATATTAGAAAACACTCTCTCACAAGGAGGGTAGTAGAGCACTGGAACGGGCTACACAGAGAGGCTGTGGAAACTCCATCCCTGGAGGCAAGCCTTGGCTGGGATAATATAGTTGGGGACAGTCCTGTTTTGAGCAGGAAGTTGGACTAGATGACCTCCTGAGGTCCCTTTCAACCCTAACTTTCTATGATTCTATGACTTCTTAGGGTGCCTGGCTTCCTGTAAACAGAGACCTGCTGAAGAATGTCTTGCATTCAACGGCTTGTCTAACTTTTTCCCAACTACATAGTTGGCCTAATAAAAGTTATCACCCTAAGAAACCCTTGCCCTTTCAATAACATTTTCTGCAAAGCTGCACCAGCTGTGGCTTGGGAGTCGCAGTGAATATCATGGAATTAAGGATTTGGAAATGTCAAACAACTTGCATTTTAAATTGGTAATGGAGACACCTAGTGTGAAACATGTCGGCACCTACTCTGGACTCATTCAAGAAACGTTTGGATGCTTATCTTGCTGGGATCCTTTGACCCTAGCTGACTTCCTGCCCCTGGGGCAGGGGGCTGGACTTGATGATCTTCAAGGTCCCTTCCAGCCCCAATATCTATGAAATTTATGTCTAATACAGTGTATTCATAGTAAAAGAATGAACATGGTATCAGAATACAGGATTTTATGATACATCTCCACAGACTCTTACATTTTAGTCTGAGTGCCTGACTAGTAGCAACTAATAACACTTCCTCTGATTTTTCACTAACCCTTGCTGTAGTGAGGCACTGACAGTGCCCTCATCCCTCTGTGTCATCAGTGGCAGGTTGGGTTGTTCTTGATGTTTTGGGCACTAGTTATAGTTGTAGTTATGTGAGAGGGTTGTTTGTAGTTTAAGTAATAGGTTAGACAAGCACTTGTATGGGATGGTTTGGATTCAGATGATCTTGTCTTGAGAAGGGGGTTGGACTAGCTAACCTACTGAGATCCCTTCCAGCCCTACTTTTCTATGATTCAGATGTAGGTGAGCATTCCTTGTGTGAAATGCTATACATAAAGGAGGGAAAAATCACCTCTGCAAGTGAATACATTATGTCCTGAAGCATGAGATGTCTTTGAATGTTAGTGTTCAGAAAATAGCCAGCCTTCAGAATCTTGCCACAGCTTTTGATCTAATGGCAACATACAGCAGTAAATTTAAATGTTGACTGTATGCTATCTCCTATATCCATTTTTTCTTCTAAATACAAAGGAGGGACCAATCAGTGTTCATGATGCTCTTCATGATGAATACTGTGTGTTACAACATGCACATCCCATCTGACACTACTTTTCTTTAGGTAGCAGAGGGGAATGAAGACAAAAGCTACTGCTACCTTGTTACCCACTTCTCTTAAGCCTTTAGAAAGTCCTAAGTGCTTTGCATCTGCCATTGGATGAAGGGGAAAGGGAAGAAAACAAAGTAATCATTCATTACATGATGTTCAATTTCTCTCAGTCCCAGAAGAGCCGGGTGACTCTCAAGCATAGCTGGAGACAGATTTACAGGGGGTTCAGTGGCATGGTTACATTCCCTTTTCCACAACATAGCTTAGTGGCTCCAGTTCCCTTGTATACCTGGGCTCTAGAGGTGTGCGAAACGGGCTGTATTCGATTTGGATTCAGATTCAGCCTGAATTGGGGACAGAGATTCGATTAATTTATTCGGATCACTCTCCCAATTCAATTCAGCTGATTCCAAACCTGAAGATTCGATGCTGATTCAGAGGATCAGCAATTCAGCCATGGACACAGCTTTAAATGTGTTTTCTACATACCTCAAGGTACCAGGTATGACTCATGAATGCTGCGCTAGTGCGGTGGATGAAGCGTCGGACAGGAGCAAGGTGGGGGGAGGGCCCACCGTGTGCTCAGCGGTGGACCTGGAAGTGGACTAGAAGTACGTCCGGTCTACCTCTGGGTCCACCGCCGAGTGGGTGGAGGTGACCTCCCCTGCACTCCCCCAGCTCAGCAATTGGCCACAGGGGGACCCTGGGTGCCCCCCCAGCCCAGGAGGCACTAGTCGCTGAGCCAGGGGGCAGGGGGTCCCCCGCGTGCTCCACAGCGGACCTGGAAGTGGATTTGAATTGCTTCTGGTCCACTTCCAGGTCCACCGCTGAGTGCGCTGGGGACCTTCCTGCACTCCCATGGAACGCTCCATCTGCCTCACCATCTCAGCGTTCATGAGCCACCCGGTACCTTGAGGTATGTAGAAAAAACATTTAAAGCTGTGTCTGTGTCCAAATCATCAAATCTCTCCGAATCAATTTGGAGGGTTCCAATTCGATTCAGAGAGATTAAAGAGCCTCCTGATGTAATTCAGATTCGGAGATTTGGCTACTAAATCAGACTGAATCTCTGCCAAATCGAATCAGCGACCGAAGCTTCACACAGACCCACTGGGTTCTCTGTAGAGTCCAGACCATACTGTGGACTTCATAATCTGGACCGTACTATGGGAGCCCATTGCTACTCCTACACACCCTTTTCAAAATCCTGGATCTGCCTATGATCATGGTCTTCAACATAGGGCAAGTTAGAGGCATAAGCAGTGTAACTGAAATGGACTATATTCTAACTAGTAGCTGTTGCAGTCATCCCTAAATTAGAGTACCTAAGGGGCTCAACAGCTTATGCTATGCATCAGGCCAGTCCCCAGCTGTATCCAGTATCCAATGGGCTGCCAAGTGGCATGCAATCTCATCCTTCCCCCAGAGCTGATCTAAACTCCACTGGGCCACAGCCTGGCCCAATTTTTCCTTTCACTTGCCAACTGTCTCACTCTTCAGAACCTCTCCAGGGTGGGTCACTGCCATACTCATCTAGGACCTTCAATCCAGGACCTGGTGCAGTATGTTTGCTTCTTCCCTTTTCCTCTCTTGCTCTTTCTTCACACAGGCCTCAATCCTATAGCAAACCACCAGACAGGCTTTAAAACAGCTTTAGCTTTCTAAGAAGAACAGAATGATACACACAGATTTTGATTTGTCTCTGAGTGAACCTTTCTAGTGGATATGGTTTGCATAACCTGTAGCTTTAATTAGGATTTTCAAGTCCATGGATGACCAAACAATGGTGAGTTTCACTGACTTTGGTTAGTTTAGTAATCTGATTATTTTATTTCCCAATCACCGCTTAACTTTGACTAACTTATTTTCATAACCTGCTGTTTGTTGCTTCAGCGCCAAAAGATTTAGTATTAATTATACTACAATACTACCAAATGGCTTCAACCTACATTGGGGCCCTGCTGTGTTAGGTGCAGTACAAACACATATTGAAAAACTGTCTTTCCCCTAAAGAGGTTGCTGTGCAGGCAAGAAATGGGGTGGGAAGGGAAGCAAAGGTAGAGAAAGGTGAAATGACTTGCCCAAGGTTGTGCAGCTGATCAGTGGGAAAGCTGAGATTTGAATTCAGGTCTCTGTAAGAGCTTTGTTACATGGTAATTTTGAGTGGCTCCTGGAGCTCTTAACACCTGGATTGTTCACACATTAACTACCACCTTAAACTAGTTTTAAGCACTCATTAGTCAACTCAAGTTATACCACTCCAGGGCAGGATTATTTTTGATCCATGTTACACAGCTTGGGTTATACTAAAGTGTGGCCAGCTAGTGTAAGCATCCCACCCACTCCCTGCTGCTGACCCTGATCAGGCCCATTGCCCCCTCACCCCCACACCCTCTCCAGCACCCCAAATCCCCACTCACTGCCCCCCCCCCCAAACCCTGCAAGCACTGTCTGTCCTGGGAAAGCAGCCAGGGAAAGCTTAACCTGCCACCACTGCCACCACCACTGCTCCTCCCTGGGCCAGGCTTAGCCTGGAGAAGGGCAGCAGTCCAGCTGTAGTGGCAGGGGCCAGGGCAAGCAGGTTAATCCTTCCCTGCCTGCTACCCTGGGATATACAGTACAAGAAGCCAAAAGTAACTGGGAAGGGGGGCTGGCAACAAGCCCTGGGGGCAGGAGGGTACCCTGAGCGGCAGGGAGGAGCCCCGGATGTGGAGGGACCAGGGAAGCCCCAGGGGGCGGACAAGAGGGAAAACCAGAATGGGAGGGGAGGATTCTTGCCTGAAGTGTGACTGCTCCAGACTCGAGTTAGCACAATCACCCATCACCATTTGCACAGCTCACAGTCTATCCTATAACAATGCCCTAAGCTGCAGTCTTGTCGAAGAGGCTTGCAAAAAACCCCACCATCCTTCATTTTCTCCAGAAAGTCTGCAATCTGGTTTCACTGAGCTTTACTTCCAGGTTGAAATTACCTGGCTGTTTTCCAATCTCCCTCTCAGGAAGGAATGGTTCATTACAAGACTTCCCAGCCTGGCTTTCAGAAAGGACAGACTATCCTTTGCAGGCCAGCTCTGTTAGTTTATATCTCAAACCAAACTCCAGTTGATAAAGGTTTTACTCTGATAGAACTTTTTGTCTGGGATCAGTTAACCCTTGTACTGGAAGACTATAGTATCCTTCAGTCTTCCTACAGAAAAGCCCAAGTACCACAGAGGATAACAAACCCATTTGCTGAAACTCTGAGGTTCACTATCTTCCTTCTTCCTCTTTCACCTTGAAGTGACTGATCAGCTTTGTGAACAGAAATCTGAAAACACATAATTTACCACAGTTTGAAACAGTCTACCAAAAATCAGATTGTAGTAGTGCTCTGCACTAACTGGGTGCGTCTACCCTAGATGCTTTAAGGCACATTAGCCTAAATTTAAGGTGCATTAGGGCATGTGTTTATACATGCACACCCTTAATGTGCTTTAAAAATGGTGAATTTAAGCTATTTGCATCTAAATGTGATCCCTGCAAATGCAGGGATCACATTTAGGCGCAAGTAGTTAAAACACATTAATAAACATGTAAATGCATTAAAGCACATTAACGCTGTGTGCGTGGACTAACTTGGGATTAAGTTTAGCCCCAAATCAGTCCGTGCACAGCCTTAATGCATTTTAATGCCTTCACATAGAGATGCCTGCCTAAACCCGCTTAATGTGCATTAAGCTAATGCACATTAAATTTAGGTGTGCTTAAATGCAGGTGTAGACATGCCCATTGAGTCTGGTCACTCAGCTACAATATTTGGGGGGGCATTTAACCAAAAAGCAAAGAATAAATATCTTTGTGAACAGCTAACTTGATTTTTTGGTGCCTTAAGTCTTGACAACAGCTGATGGGAGGTACGTGGACTCAGCTGGAACTGTCACATTTGACATCAGCATCTGAGGTAGAAAAAGGCCCTCCCCCTCCCCTTCCCCCTTCCCTGTGCCCCCCCGGGTTAGTCTCTGTCAATGGGGAGACAGGTGTCAGACTGATATTGTCTCCTTGTTCCCAGGGGTGGGAGAAATGGTATATAGAGAGGAGGAACCAGCTATGCAGCATTTCTCCCCCTGACAAATCTTCCATTCACAAGATATTATCACAGGATAAACAAGTTTCTGCCCTATATTTACATGACAGTGCATTAATGCTAAGTCCTGCTTCTGAAGCTGTTAAAAGCCTGAGCTCTTGTCTTTCACAATGTGCAGGGGGCGGGGGCGTACAGAACAGCGTGGAACCATGCAACATGATTGCAGCGTGCTCCATGCTGGCGTTAACCCTGGTAAAATGGAATGGATCCAGGAAGATACTGCTGACAGGTCCCAAAGTGCTACGGTGCATCCTCTCAGACATAATGTGCTGAATCTCAAGAGACTGTCAGATGGATGAGCCCTGCCAGCGTCCCTACAAGCCAACAAACAAATCAGGCTGACTCGGCAGAGTCTCTAGGTAGCTCAGCTCCAGCAAGTGTTTTTATTTCATACATCAGGAAGGAGATACTGATACTCTACAGAGAGAGCATGTTTTCCCTGCTCATTCCAATTTCTATGAGAAGCCAAAACAGCTTCCCCCAGTGTCATTTTAATTATCTTCTATGCAAAGAAAGCAAAACGCTGCATAATTAAGAAGCTGTGTCAATTGATTTTTAGTCCTTTCTGTCTGGGAATTAATCTGACTCACTAAATATGCTGCACAATCATGTTTTTTTTTTTCCTTAAAGAGGAGCTCAGTTTTATTTATCCATTGCAGTATTCACTGTTTGCCCTTGGAAACAGAAGCAGCTATTATTTTATATATATATATATATATATATATATATATATATATATATATATATACACACACACACACACACACACACACACACACATATATACATATATATGTATATATATATAGTATACACACACGCACACACTCACACACACACACATACAGACACAGCGGCTTTCAAACTGATTTTATCTGTCCTTGGAGACTCCTGGAAGGGCAAGATTCTGTTCCTAGTTCCCTGGTGTAAATCTGGAGTACTCCCATTGATTTCAATCAGGCAGCTCTCATTTTATATCAGTTCCTGGTAGCCAAGAAGAGGATATGAGTTCCTGTCAGAGGCGATGAATGTCTCACTTGAAATGGCCGATGGCAACGTTCTCAAGGTGTCCCTTCCAGAGCTTTGTCTATCTCCTTATTGCTTTCCAATTATTTGCAATACAACTCCATAATTATGAACTAGCAGTTATATTCATGTGTCACCACGCTTAGCACCACACAGTATTATGTCTGTCTTCTCGTCTGGGTGCCTTTAACATTATTTAAAATAGCAACAAATCAAACAAAAATCAGCAGAATTGTCAGCTTTGTTTTAACAAAACTCTATCTTCAATGCAATCGAACAGGCAAGACTTCCCCACTAAGCATCTATTCCCATAAACAACTCCTAAACATATTCTGCCTGGACAAGAATATGGGCCTTGCAGGGTGCTGTGAAGGGCAACAGTCCCTCCAGTCAGACCAAGTATACAAGCTTTTTCCCCAAATGATGGTTCCTTGAAGAAACAATGAGTTTCAAGCAGTACTAAGGCACATAGTCCAGTATACAGTTCCTTATCCACTGGAAGGTGGGTAAGATGATAATTGGCTGTACTGAAAAGGGCAGTATCAAGTGGGAGGGAGGTTGCTAGTGAAGGCTTTCAAGGCTCAGGGCTGAATTTACTTGAATGTTTTCATTTATGACCTTGGCCAAGTCAGTTAAACTTGCTGAAGACACAGAGTTGGAAGGCATCATCAGTACAGAGAAGGGTCCAGATATCACACAAGAACTGGATGATTTGAGAAGTGGAGTGATAGAAATAATCTGAGATTCAACAATACAAGTGCAAAGTCATGGGATTAATAACAAGAATTCAGGCTGTATGCCAGAAAGACATTGGCGGGAAATGACAGAAGAAGAGAAAAGTGTTTAAGTGATGCTGTAGCTGTGATGAGTTAGTTGTTCACAGCATCATATTGAGTCATGCACATGGTGTGACAATGAAAAAGACAAAGGTTCCTCCTTCTAGTAGAGATATAGAAGTATTAATACCATTGTACAATATGCATCTGGTTTATTGCAGGCAATTCATACTGAATATAGATTATTTTTATTTGAAACAGGTCAGAAGAGGGGCTTCTGGGATGATTAGGGAAATGGAAAGCATATCTTACGACTTACAAGAGTTAAGAGCATTTCTTAGGATTTATGAGTAAGGACTACTGTAATTCAGGCTCCAGTGGGGGGAAAGGTGGGCTCCCTGCAATCTCGCTGGAGCCAATTTCAGGCGTTTTTCAGGACAGGCTCTCATACACCTCTGACTGGCTGAGGGAGCCCGCCAGGGGGCTGATTACCATTGACCAGAGGTACACAGGCTGTTCTTCAGCTGTTTTAAGAAAGTAATAATGAAGAACAGCCTGTGTGCTAATGTTTTTGCTAAGCAACAGCTTTTAAGTAAAGCTAAGAATTCGTTAGAATTCTTAATGAAACCATAATAAATAAACTTTATTAAACAACAACTTTTATTGAAACTTTGATTAAATTCCCCTCTGCTCCTGTGTGGCAGCAAAGCAAAGCAGGGCTCCAGAGAGCCGTGCTGGGCAGAGGGAAGCCCATGTGGCAGGGGCACCCTGCGCCCCACACACAGCTATGGGGCCAGACACCCAGCATGCCTATGCCTGCAGCCCCTAGGGCAGGGGGTACTTACCTGCTCTGCTCTGGGCAGGGCTTTTCAACTCCCCACCAAAGCAAGGAATTAACCTGACTGCCTGAGCCCCATACTAGGCTGCCCCTGGAAACACATGGGGCTTCCACAGTGTCTCCAGGGCTCTGCTGCCTTTCTTCTTTGCACTTCAAGTAAGTTTTTTAAAAAGTTTTTTCCCCATCTTCTTCTTCCCCATGTTTTCAGACCATTTCCAGCCAAATCACAGTTTTCTGAAGAGCTTGGCTTCTTTAACTGAGCAACATGAAGGCTGTGAAAGGATATAATTACCTACTACAGGTACATTATGGGTGAAGCACCGTGCAATGTAGACATATGCTAAGTTTCCTTTAGCTCAGGGAGCAGAACACTGCCAGAAGTAACTATATCCTTTCACAATCCTGGGGGAAATATTAAGACTGAGACTTGACATCGGCTTTAAAGAAAGTGGTGGAATAGGCTGCCTTGGGAAGCTGTGGACTCTTCATTACTGGAGGGGTTCAAGAAGAGGTTGGACAGCCATTGGTTGGGGATGATCCAAGTGTAGCTATGCCTATGCTCTACTATGGGTATTTCCCATGGTTCTGGGCTTTGCTGGTTGCCACATGGGGCTGGTTGCAAATTCTGCCCCCTCTCCCTGCCCTTTCTGCTACATGCATTTGGGTTTCTTTTCTTTTCTTTTTCTTTTTTTTTAAGCCTCCCAAGGCATTGGGTGTTGGCTGCAGCCAAAACTGGGAATTTTCTCTGGGATGTGCCAGTGTTCTTGCTGGGACTTAAAGCCGAAGGTTCCTGGCTAGAGGCTCTGCCCCCCTTCTCTCCACCACCCAACTCAGGGTCAGACTGATCACCATATTTTAAGTCAAGAAGGAATTTTACCCTGTGGTCAGATTGGTATGGACTATAGGGGTTTTTGCTTTCCTTTCTAGAGAGGGGTATGGCCCTTTACCTGGGATCTCTTCAGCATATATTAACAACCTTTACAGAAGCAGGATGTTGGCCACTGTGGTCCTCCTGCTTTATCTGTGGCAGGTTAGGGTGTTACATCTTTTGTTATGTCAAGGTTGATGGTAGTGTTACTAAGAAGTTAGATTCTGGATTTATATAGGATGGTTTAGATTGGGACAAGCCTGCCTCAAGCAGGGGGCTGGAGTAGATGACATATGGAGGACCCTTCCAGCCCTACTTCCTTATGATTCTGATTCTATGATTCACATATAGTATCTGTGATTTTAAATGGGCTTGAGTTTTCTTGTCAGTCAGGTCAAGCCACATGATATCAGTCAAATTTCTGTGATGTGGTGGATGTGGTACAAGTAGGATGAGACCATCAAGCTGTTTCATTTGGAAAACACTTTCATAGGGTTCGATCTCAGATCTGAGAGATCAAAGGCAAGTACCTTAAAATTGTGGTCTTGCTGACCTTTTCCCAATTGTGAAAATATGGCCCCCATCCATACATGTGGTCATGCTTATAGATTAGTCACTGATCTATGTTGCTGCTTGAATAATTACTGTTGGGGACACGTGAATGCCAAATGATACAAGTGCGACAAAGCAGCAGGGTGAAGCAGTGCATCATCACCCTTCGCAGTGAACAGAATGGATTCTCATGCATAACTGCTTCAGATATGATCTGCACAGCCACAGGCATTCACAGTCCAGTATGGCACCTGATAATGAACTCAGATGGATGGATAACCAGGTGCGTGTCCATCTGTTGTACCTGGATATGTTCCTAAGTGTTGAGAAGACCTCAGAAAAACATGGAACCTCTAGTGTCTCACGGGTCTAGCAGGCCAGATACACTGGCAGTTACCTAACAAGACAGATGGCTCGGCTAGTGGAATGATAACTGGGTATGGCTTCTATGCCATTGGTTTGATTATAACTCAAACAAGAAAACACCAATAATTATCAGTATTTAGTAGTATTTGGATGAGATTTTGTTTTAGGTGGCTGAGACCTTGTGGTCACAATCTAGCATTATAGGGCAGGTCACTTATTACCTCCGCTATTGCCTTGCTAGGTAATGTTCAGTAAATTATCTAATCTTTCTGGGAGCATCTGTTTCCACACCTGTAAAATAGACATACTAAAGGCTGCTGTGCAGGGCAAAATATAAGAATCTCAATTGTTGAGGCATGATCTGCTTTTAGGCTTGAGTTGGTATAGAAACCACTTTTTAGTATTAGTTAATTATATTAATCTGGATGCAGATTAGTGACCATCCTGATTTCATACAGATCTATTAGCATCTGTTGATAGCAGTCGTATAGAAATACTTGCAGATCTTAGCATCTTTCTGATGCCGAGGAACCTACTCTTGTCTTTCTGAGAGGACACAGAGAGAGCATTAGCGGGAAAGTGTCTATCAGCCCTGGGACCTATCTCCTGAGGAGTACCACAGAGATTTATTTAATTATCTATCATACAGTGTGTATGTGGAACTGCTGTGTAGATTAATAAAAGGCTGTAGTTGCAATGACTTCAATCTGCTGATGACATCCAGGTCTAAGTCTCTTTCACATCTTACCCAGGTTATGCAGTGGAATGAGTATTCCACCGTCTTAGGGAGCTCAGGGTTTGGGTGACCACTGGCCGAGAGTGACTGTATAGGCACAAAAGAAGTAATATCATCTTCATCTGAGAGACTGTGATCATTCTTTGTAACATAGGAGTGTGAGTTAATCATGTCATCAGATCCTGCTCCTGCCCTGAATGTGCAAGGAGTGAATGTGGCCAAGACACTTTCCTCTCTGTGTCTGCCAGGACCACACTATATAGGTTTAACATAGTGTGCCCTATATAGGCTCACACACTGACACTAATGAAATTGAAGCTAATGAAGAATGTTCCAACCAGACAATATATTACACCAATCTTCTAGAAGTTGTATTACCACCCCATAAGCTTCTGAGTGGATTCCAAGACACTGATTTTATGTATAAAATCTTCAGTGATTTGAGGCAGGTTACCTTCCCCCTCTTTTCCACTCCTGTACCACTGTGCAGTAGCTAAGATTGATTGTGATGCAGGAGCTGGCACTTCAGCTTTGGAATTTGCACAGTACCCAGGTCTGTGAGCTCTGAAACTATTGACAACGAGGAAACTTTAAAAAGGGTCATTTTTTAATCTCAGATATTTAAGGATGGGGAGAGTTTTCAGTTGGCTGTTTTACAGTTCATAGATTCATAGATTCATAGATGTTAGGGTCGGAAGGGACCTCAATAGATCATCGAGTCCGACCCCCTGCATAAGCAGGAAAGAGTGCTGGGTCTAGATGACCCCAGCTAGATGCTCATCTAACCTCCTCTTGAAGACCCCCAGGGTAGGGGAGAGCACCACCTCCCTTGGGAGCCCGTTCCAGACCCTGGCCACTCGAACTGTGAAGTTCTTCCTAATGTCCAATCTAAATCTGCTCTCTGCTAGCTTGTGGCCATTATTTCTTGTAACCCCCGGGGGCGCCTTGGTGAATAAATACTCACCAATACCCTTCTGTACCCCTGTGATGAACTTATAGGCAGCCACAAGGTCACCTCTCAACCTTCTCTTGCGGAGGCTGAAAAGGTCCAGTTTCTCTAGTCTCTCCTCGTAGGGCTTGGTCTGCAGGACCTTAACCATACGAGTGGCCCTTCTCTGGACCCTCCCCAGGTTATCCGCATCCCTCTTGAATTGCGGTGCCCAGAATTGCACGCAGTACTCCAACTGCGGTCTGACCAGCGCCCGATACAGGGGAAGTATCACCTCCTTGGACCTATTCGTCATGCATCTGCTGATGCATGATGAAGTGCCATTGGCTTTTTTGATGGCTTCGTCACACTGCCGACTCATGTTCATCTTGGAGTCCACTAGGACTCCAAGATCCCTTTCCACTTCCGTGCCACCCAGCAGGTCATTCCCTAGGCTGTAGGTGTGCTGGACATTTTTCCTCCCTAGGTGCAGCACTTTGCATTTCTCCTTGTTGAGCTGCATTCTGTTGGTTTCTGCCCACTTGTCCAACCTGTCCAGGTCTGCTTGCAGTTGTTCCCTGCCCTCCGGCGTGTCCGCATCTCCCCATAGGTTTGTGTCATCCACAAACTTGGACAGAGTACACTTCACTCCCTCGTCCAAGTCACTGATGAAGACATTAAAGAGTATTGGTCCAAGGACCGAGCCCTGCGGGACCCCACTGCCCACACCCTTCCAGGTCGAAACCAACCCATCCACCACGACAGTCTGGGTGCGACCCTCCAGCCAATTCGCCACCCACCGGCCTGTGTAGTCATCCAAGTCACAGCCTCTTAACTTGTTCACCAGTATGGGGTGGGATACCGTATCGAAGGCCTTCCTGAAGTCTAAGTATACAACATCCACCCCTCCTCCTGTGTCCAGGCATTTCGTAACCTGGTCATAAAAAGAAACTAGATTGGTCAGGCACGATCTGCCTGCCACGAACCCGTGCTGATTTCCCCTCAGCATAATTTGCCCTGCCGGGCTCTCACAAATGTGAACCTTGATAATTTTTTCAAAGACTTTGCCAAGGATGGAGGTGAGACTGACTGGCCTATAGTTGCCCAGGTCCTCCTTCCTCCCCTTTTTGAAAATGGGGACCATGTTGTCCCTTTTCCAGTCCTCTGGGACTTGGCCCGTGCGCCACAAGCATTCAAATATTCCCGCCAGTGGCTCTGAAATGATGTCGGCCAGTGCCTTCAGCACCCTCAGATGGAGCTCATCCGGGCCTGCCGACTTAAAGGCATCCAGTTCTTCCAAGTGACTCTGCACCATCTCAGGGTCTACGCATGGAAGTCTGGCGCCTTGCTGCTGCCTCTCTACAACCCCAGTGAGAGACTTGTTGTGCCCCTCGCTTAGGAACACTGAGGCAAAGAACTCGTTGAGGAGTTCAGCCTTCTCCCCCCCGTCCATCACCAATTGTTTCTGCCCATTTAGCAGGGGTCCTATTCCTCCCTGGGCCTTCCTTTTACTCCCTATATATCTAAAAAACAATTTCTTGTTGTCCTTTACTTGGGTTGCCATCCTCAGCTCCATGGTAGCTTTGGCCTGTCTAACTGCCTCCCTGCAGGCACGAGCAGAGGAGGTATATTCGTCTTTGGTGATCTCTCCCTGTTTCCACTTTTTATGTGCTCCCCTTTTGTCCCTTAGACTGCCCTGGATTTCTCTGGTCAGCCAGGGAAGCCTCCTGGCCCCTTTCCCTCTTTTGCCTCGCTCGGGGATCATCTTGCTTTGTGCCCGAAGGATTGTTTCCTTAAGGCACAGCCACCCTTCTTGGGCTTCTATTTCTTCAAATCTCCTACTCTGCAGTGCGTCCTTGACTAATCGCCTGAGTTCATTGAAATCAGCTTTCCTAAAGTCTAGCACTTTCACCCTACTAGTAACCTTACCCACTCGACGTCTTATGGTGAATTCTATTATTAGGTGATCACTGTCCCCCAGATGGCTACCGATCTGGAGGTCCACTACCATGTCATCTCCCGTTGCCAATACCAGATCCAGTATGGCATTCCCCCTAGTGGGACCGTGTACCTCCTGTGTCAGGTGGAGGTCCTGTACACAGGTTAGAAACCTGCGTGAGCGGTGGGACTTTGCTGTCTGCGTTTCCCAGCAGATGTCCGGGTAGTTTAGGTCCCCCCTGACTACCGCCTCTTTAGCTTTTATGGTCTCTGAGAGTTGCCTCAGGAGTCCCGAATCTCTTTCTTCCCCTTGATGTGGGGGTCTGTAGCAGACCCCTACCACCAAATCCCTTTCTCCTTGCCCCCCATGTAGCCTAACCCACAATCCTTCTACTTCCTCATCCTTGGATTCCGTCTTGATGAGGGTTGATGTATATTGCTCATTGACATAGAGCGCAACCCCCCCCCTCCCCTTTCTTCCCCACCCTGTCCTTTCTGTACAATCTATAGCCCTCAATATGTACTGCCCAGTCGTGGGATGAATCCCACCAGGTCTCTGTTAGCCCCACTAAGTCATAGGTGTTTAGTGCAAGCAGGAGCGTTAGTTCATCCTGCTTGTTTCCCATGCTCCTAGCATTAGTATATAGGCACTTGAGCCCTGCGACTGGTGCCTTTGCTGCCCCCCCGCTCCGAGTCCCAAGGGGCCCTTGGATTCTTACCTTCTCGTTTCTTACCTGTGCCGTAGTGCTGGCCTCCCCATGGCTTTCAGGTTCCCAATGCTCTCTTTCTTCAGGCTGGGCTGTCCTTGCGGGTGCCACATGGTTTGGTGGTCCACAGCTTCCCCCGCCCTCATCTTCCCCTCCCCACGACGAGCCTAGTTTAAAGCCCGCCGGGGGAGATCCGCCAACCTAGAAGAAAACACACGCTTACCTTTGGGGGACAGGTGAAGCCCATCCCAGCTGAGCATGTCCCTGTTGGGACGTTGGGATGTTGATTTTATGTTTGCAGGCCATTGTATATTTTTGTGATATTAAATTAGTCAACGGGCATGGAGCGTAGTATGAGCACCTGTTTATGCTATTGTCAATCTACAATATAACAACTACAAAAAAAGGATTAGGAAGCCATTTGAGAGTGTTAGATGAAAAAGATCAGGATAATTCTATTCTCTTGCATATTTCCCTTTGCTATAGAAAATTAAACGTAGAACAAATCCATATTGAATTTGAACCAGAGATTCATTACATAAATTCCAACCCTCCTAAAGGAAAACAGCTTAACACTGTTATTGGGCAAAAGTTGATTACACGACAAACCTTTTAGGACTCTAGTTCATCACATTGGCAAATCACCATGAATTAATTGAATTTGGATACTATGAAGCAATTTGTACACACTCCAATTTTATACAGATTAAAACCCCTCACTTTGCATGGCTGACAAATGTGATTCCCAGCCACACAGTAATGCGATTTCTGCTTTCATCTGTGCATTCTGTACAGTGCGTAACACAATGGGGTCTCGGTCCTTGTCCATGAGGGGGATCCTTATACTACCATAACAGAAACAACAAAATATAGGTATAGTATCTGTCATGTGTTTATATAGAAAGGTATTTCCCGTGCTTCTGGGCTTTGCTGGTTGCTGCATGATGCTGGGAGAGAATTCCACGTACCCCTTGCTGCTATATGTGTGGTGGGGCGGGGTTTTAGGCCTTCCTCATTGGGTGCTGGCAGTAACCAAGGCTGGAGATTTTGACTAGGATTTGCCAATGCTCTTGCTGCAATTAAAACCCAAAGGTTCCTGGCTAGAGGGCCATTCCCTTCCATTCAGGGTCAGGCCAGTTGCCATCTTTTGGGTCAGGAAGGAAGTTGACCCCACAGTCAAATTGGTATGGACTGTGTAGGTTTTTGTCTTCCTCTGAAGTGGGGGAAGTGGCCCTCTTCCTGGGATCTCTTGAGCATATATTAACAACTTTTGCAGAAACAGGATGTTGGCCCCTGTGGTCCCCCTGATTTATCTGTGGCAGATTGGGGTGTTAAGTCTTGTGTTGTGTCAGGGTTGACTGTGTAGTTTTGCAAAGAGGTTAGACAATGGATTTGTATAGGATGATTTGGATAGGCATGATTCTGCCTAAGGGAAGAGGTTGGACTAGCTGACCTATGGAGTTTCCTTCCAGCCCTGCTTCTCTCTGATTCTATGATACGCTGAAAGGAACATCATCTATCAGGATTCATTCAAACTTATTCATATATAATGCAACTCTGTGCTAGATTTTCATAGGAAGGTACAAGGAGGGGCACATGCAAAACTTGTATTGTGAATAGTAATGAGTATTTGCATATGCAAATACTGACTATGCACACAAGTAGTCATTGGAGCTCACAGATACTCACCTTGACCATAGAAATGCTCCTCTGCATTGGTCAAATACAGGCTTCCTCAACCACTGTGGATTTCCTACTTAGTTGTATATGTGAATCTCTTAAAGCCAAAGAACCTGAACATTCAAAATATGATGTCATAAATTTAGTTTACAAATCCTGGGCTGTCTTTTTAAAGTAAGTTTAGGTTAATTTAGGTTATTAGTGTATCAGTTGGGGAGCTTCCAGGAGCGCTCACACCACCTTTCTGAGTTTGTAGTATGACCACAAAGGTTGGGAAATTCAAAAACTGAGAATTCCAAGTTATCACTTGCCTCTCAGAGCTGGGATTTTAATAAAATATCCAAGGATTCACAATAAAATTGTAGGGCTGACAGAGAGAGTATGACAGGAGTTTCCTCCCTTTGCTTAGAAAAGCACTAGAAGGTGTCTTGTCTCTACCTCTTTGGCATCCTAAAAGTGACTGGATAGTGATGTGAGAGGCAGGGCCATCTCTTCATCCCCTATGCATCTGGCAGCTGGTTGTCTGCATAGGAAGGATGTTTGGTAGGGCAGTACCCACCATTGTTTTACAGGCAACTAAGCCATCTCACTAGCAATTTCAAGTAATTTGTACAGAACAGTCTTGAGAAAATATCACTAGTGGCTTTGCTATTTCTCACTGCTAGAAAAAAGAACTGGTTGGAACAAGGCTGCAATTTGAGTTGCTATGCTCACAAGAGCTGTCTTTAACGTCTTTCCAGCCAATTGTCTACAATGCAGTAGAGCTGTACGAGGCTTCAGACAGAGCTTCAGATCCGGAAAAGTTTCGGAAAAGTTTCGGACACTTTGACGTCTGAAGCAGCATGTCCAGGTCGAAGTGCTGGCTGCATTAGGCTTTCCAAAGCGCTTCAGACAAGCTTCAGAGCCGCTTTGGAGATCAGGCCATGGGGTATAATGGGGAAACAATGACATATCTATAACTTTGTTGTTTTCTGTCTGATTTGGATAAAATTTGCAGGGATTGTATCTCCTGTTGAGAGCATGAAGTCTACCAAGTTTCAAGAAGATCGGTTTAAGGGTTTGGGAGGAATTGCACCCCAAATTCTTGAAAGCAAAACTGATGTCACGTGTATGTGTTACACCACAGGGGGGTAAAAACTGCAGAGATGGTGACTCTGGCTGAGACCACAAAGCCTACCAAGTTTCAAGAAGATTGGTGCAGGGATTTGGGGGGAACTGTACCCCAAATTCTTGAAAGCAAAACTCATGTCATGTGTACGTGTTACACCACAGGGGAGTGAAAACTGCAGGGGTGTTGGCTCCTGGTGAGGCCACAAAGCCTGCCAAGTTTCAAGAAGATCAGTGCAGGGGGTTGGGGGGAAACTGCACCTCAAGATGCAGACATGTAAAACTGGTGACATGGGTGACACTGTGTGTGTTAAGGCACAGCAGGATGAAAACTGCAGGGGTGGTGGCTCCTGCTGAGGCCATGAAGCCTGCCAGCTGTCGAGATCAGTGCAGGGCTTCTGGGCTCTGGGGCCCTGCGCCTCTAGCTGCTGACAGACAAAACTCGTCCCATGGGTGCTTGTGGGACTGATTGTCTTGGGGCATGGGAGACACTACTGCAGGCCTGGCTGCTAAGCTACTGTGTTACCAGTTACCAATCAATCATGATTCACTCAGGGACCAGCTCAATACACAGGACCTAGCTAATGTAGCCAGTAAATGACCATCAATTAACACCTACAAAACCAGACTAAGGAGAGGAAATAATCAATACAGACAATCTACTGCCCCAAGACAGAGAGACTCAGTTGCACAAGCACCCAAGTCACAAGTTTTGTCTGTCAGCAGCTAGAGGTGCAGGGCCCCAGAACCCAGAAGCCCCTGCACTGATCTCCTCAACAGCTGGCAGGCTTCATGGTCTCAGCAGGAGCCACCATCCCTGCAGTTTTGACCCCCCTGTGTTGTAACACATAGACATGACAGGAGTTTTGCTTTCAAGAATTTGGTGTACAGTTTCCCCAAAACCCCTGCACCGATCTTCTTGAAACTTGGCAGACTTTATTCCTTCAGCAGGGGCTACCATCTCGGAAAGTTTCATTCAAATCAGACAAAAAACAACAAAGTTATAGATATTTCATTGTTTCTCTATTATACCCTATGGTCGGAGCTCTGAAGCAGCTCCGAAGCTTCGGAGCCGCTTTGGCTGGATCAAAGCAGAAACCCAGTCCGGAGCTCCAGATTGGATCCCTGGTATCCAAAGCAGATGGATCCGAAGCCAGATTGGATCACTGCCAACTCACACAGGCCTACAATGCAGCTCTCACCAGGCTTTCATACAAAGGCACGGTTGTTGGCGTCAAATGGTTGTTTTTTTTCAACTGCTCTAGGGAGCAAAATGTTCTGCTTCTCTGAAAGGTGGTGCCCTTTCTGGGAAAGGAACAAAGGTTATGATGATTTCTGGATAGAGATTCAAAATGATGACTTGGATTGTCGATAATGGACAGAAAAAAATCCCAGTACTCTAGAGGGGGCATCCCTATCAAAGGTAAACAAAAATTTGAAAGAAAAATATTGGCATTGCACCCTAAAAAAGAGGAGGTTCATCCCAGTGCACAGACAGTAAGCCCTTCTTCAGATTTCCCAGTGCTTGAGCAAAATTAATACCCATGTGGAGAGCAACTGGTTGACACAAAAGCCCTCATCCATAGTTGTCTGCAGGCAGGTGCACGTCTTTGTATATCCACAGTTAATTGCAGGTTTGGGACTCAAATGGAGGATAAACAGAGAAGCTAGTGGAAAGGGGAAAGATGATCCCATGCTTAAATCATTGGACTGAAACTAAATCTGTGCAAAACAAAGGTGAGATTTGCTTTCTAAAAGGAACCATGCTTCCTCACTCTCCAGTTCTGCCAAATACTCAATGGTTCAGAAAGATGCTATTTGACTGACCTGCAGTGTGTTTACGGGGGGGTGAATAGGGCGCCAGCACTGGGTGTGGATTTAGGTGGGGCACCATAGTGGCAGCCCCAGGGAGCACATGCGGGGCTGCTGCAGTCAGTGTGTGGTAAGCCTGTCTACCAGCAACAGCAGCCCAGGCCTGTGCTGCCACAGTAGCAGCTGCAGTAGTAGTAGCAGTCATTGCCAGAATGGAGAGAGCCTGCCCTGTGGCAGGTAAGACTCCGCCCTCCACCCCTGCTCTCCAATGCTTGGCATAATATCCCTATTCCCCCCTTCCTGCAATTCTGTCCAGAGTACAAAATGAGCTTGCTACATCTCTTAATTTAAGTCTCAGGAAACAATTAGCTTCTGGTAGGATTGGATCTCCATAGAACCATCCACAGATACTGTTGCATCTTTTTGTAAACTAGGATCAGATCCTCCAACTTCAGGCCCATGGCTAGACCTTTCTTTGCAGTTCCATTGACTTCTGGGGAGGGTGCTATCAGACTGGAGCTTGTGCAGGGCTAGTGTCAGACCACTAATTTAGATTCACCAGGAGGTCCAGAAGTACCAAAGTAACTAGTTGTTTCTGCTGCCTCCATTTTTGGATGCTTGACTTGGAAAAAACCTCATAAAGGGATGGGATGTTAAGAAAGGACTAAGTAGTTACCATATAAAATCAGGTCTCCTGAAGTCTTCAGAAAACACAGATGTAATATACGCAACACTTAATTTTGAAAATGGTAGCTAATAATTGTCATCATCATAGCAATAATTACAATTATAATAGGGGAAAGTTGTTGAAGTGAAATGTCTTGGAATTAGAGACAACTGAAATGTTGCCATTGAAATACTTTGAAAGAGAAATGGGTTTTCAACTAATGAAATTTTTCTCTGTGTTTCCTTTCTTCAAAAGTTATTGATTCTCAGTTAGGAATCCAAACCCCCAAGGCCATTTTTGTAAAAACTATAAATTGATTAGAGTGGGAAATGAAAAACCTGAAAAGCAAACACCTTTGGCCAAAGACTTTAAGGCTAAGGACAAACATTCAAAAAGTCTGAGCCTGAATTGATTCAATCTTTACAGGTTACTCTAACCTGGATAGGCTAAATCACTTTGTAACTGTACAGACATCCCAGAAATGCCAGCAGATGCTTGCTAGAGCAGCCCTCCCTTCCCTTTCACAGAACTGAGCTGGGAGGGGGGTGTGGCCAGGCGCCAGCAGGATGCTGTGATTAGCCCAGCAGGGAATTGATAAGAGTGTTTATCACTCCTAGCTCGGTGTTTATCAACCCATTAAGAAAACAACAGAGGGAGATTATGAGCTACCTGTTGATTCTGCCTGTTTACTTTAAACCAGCAAGGAGCCTGGGACAGACATTACATAAATCACTTTGAGCCAAATCAGTTAAGTCTGATATTACATTCAACCAAGTTTATCTCAAACTGGTTTCAGCCATTTTCAAACTGGGTTATATGCACTGAACATCTGTTCTGTTACAGGTTTAAACCAGTTTGTGATCACTTAAACTGGTTGAGGTGTAATGTCTGTCCCTAGCCTAAGAGCACAGCTGCATTGCCTTCATACTGAGCCTGGCAGCACTGCCATGCGGTGTGACCTGTCTGCTCATTTCTATTCCACATGGACCAAATCCTGTTACAACATAGGCAATGTAACTATCATACAGTTGCCCTAAGCACAACCCAGTAAGAACCCCTGACACAAATGGCCTAAGAGTGGCACTGGGGCACATTCTCAGGGGGCATATTGCTGTAGTCCCAGGACTCAGTGCCTGGAGAGTGGGAATGAGTGGGCAGGGGGGCTTCAAAGAGGTGCTTCTGAGTATGACACAGGGTCAAGGTAGGCATGCTCTTAGTATTCATTTTTCAGATCAAAATCAAAATTCTGTGAGGAGGGGAATAATCTGCAGGTGGGGCCAGTTCTGGTACTTACTATTCCATCTTAAAACATCTCTTAATATAACTAAATGCAATGAAATCTAATTTCAGGAAGCAAGTAGCTTGGTAAGCCCTCAGTTATTCCAAATAAACAAGTTACAGTAGCAGGAGTTTTGAAATATTGGCAGGAACACTTGAATTCATAGGTAAAAGTATCCTTAACAGTACATACTTTCAAATGTGCCAGGTCTACTGGTTTTCCCAACAGGCCACTGCTTTTTGGTATGAGGACACTGAACCAGTATGAGGACACTGAACCAATCTAGTGCTTTTTCCAATGGTGAGCTCCAGATTTGTGTTTGGGGATTTCATACGGAGCCAAGATGTTATTTGTATATGTTAAATGTGACCAGCACAAGGGAAACAACATTTCTGCCACTTCTTGCTTTTTCAGGGTATATGAAGAGACCAAGAGGAGTTCATGGATATGGTCGCTTTCAGAAAGGGCCATTTATTTACATTTTATTTTAGAAATATCACAAGTATCAAGTCTTATCTTCATTAGTGGCTTTGATAAATGGGTAGCAGGTTTCTCAAGTGCCAGGATGATACTAATTCGGGTTCTGGTTAGATATTTTCAAGAGCTTTGCTAGACTCCTGACGATCTACTCTCTTGGCAGCTGCGAACTTTGCTCTTATAAACAGACACTTCATTACTTTTCTCTCAACTGTTTGCTCTGAATCACTGTTGACTTTCTTATGCTCTCCAGAAGCAATGGGTGGGATCTAGCAGCCATTCCTATGCTGTTCTACTTGGTCTTCCCTTGCACACATTTGAATGTTGGAACTTGTATTTTAGCTTTATCATCTCTAGAGGAAGAAAACTGTGTTTTCTTGGACAGTTGTCCAAACAGTGGCGCTCAACATTTTTGTGCCAGCAGGCCAGAAGGACACTGCCAGATCCTTCTGCGGGGCGGACCCAGTGGGCTCTCATTCGGCCATGCAGAGTAAGGAATGGGGTAGTCCAACCCTGATCCAGCCATGTGGTAGAAGGGGCTTGGTCTGGTCCCAACCTGACCACACAGCGGGAAGGGGCTATGACCCAGTCCCAATTCAGCCCCATGGGAAGAGTGGTTGTGGCCTGACCCCATGGGATGAGGGAGACATGGCCCAGCCCCAACCTGGCCAGGCAGGGGAATAGGAGCATGAGCCTACCCTGCAGGGGAAGTGGGGGATGTGACCCAGGCTGGAACAAGCTGCACTAGGGGAGGGGGCATGACCCAGCCCTGTGGGAGGAAGGGTGTGTGACACGGCCTGGCCCTGCATGAAACTGAGCAGAGGGAAGGGGGTGCGGCTTGGCCCTGATCTGCCATGCTGGAAACAGTTGTGGTCCAGCTCCAAGTGACTGAGTGGGTTTGGGATTTTTTCAATGGGGAGACGTGGCAGTATTAAGTGCCACTGCTCCCCAGTCACCAAATTTCTCAGCCGGTGGGGAGCCCTGGAGGCCAGATTCCAGGGCTTTGTGGGCCTGTGGGCTAGAGGTTTGAACACCATTCATCTAAAGTGCTTAACCTAGATATGGAGGAAAGTCAAAAATATCATAAGTGGGTCCAGATCCAAATGTTCCTAAAGATGAAGGAGTTGCAGATCAAGTTTTCTATTCTAGCCCACGATAAAAACAGAAGCCAAATCCAAAATCGACCAGCAGAGCTGAATTTCCGTCAAGTTTAGGAATGTTTAGATCTGGAGTTTGGGTAAATTCCAACTCTGGTTTAGTAATAACTTTCTGTTTGCTTAACTTCTCTCATAATTGAAATGATCCAAATCCAAATTTTCTACACTTTCATGTAAGATAATGTTAAGGAAATATTTTAACTGATTTGTTATTATTTTTTTTTTAACATTCATCATTTTCCTATTAATGAATAAATTCCCTATTTTGTCCCGATCAAATTGGAAATGTTTTAGGGCAGCTGTGTAGGGGCCTCACTGGGATTGTTCAGGTTTCTCTATGGGTCAGGAAATGTTTTGGAAGAAAAAAGTAAAAGGTTCACTGTTCCAAGAATTGCATTTACCATGTTCGGACTTAAGAAGATCTTCTGAGTAACTGGGGACTGAGGCGTTGAAAATGGATTGACATTTCTGCATTTCTTTTTGACACTGCCAGCGTTGATTAAGTGATAATTAGGTCAGCGATTGTGCGAACAGACACTGTTTCCTCCTACTCCTTTACTCCCTTAGGACTTGTCACCATGGAATTAAAGAAAGAAACAATATTAGAAATGAGTGAAGCTTTGAGACAGTGTAAATTTAGAAGCACATGCTTTTAATGATTTGTGGCTGATGTGATGCAAATTCCCAATCTGATTTTGGGTTTTCTTTTTATGAAAGGAAGTTGGCATATATGTACTTTATTGGCTAAAATTGAGAGACCACAAGTTTATTCTCTGACCTGCATGCATATCTCCATCAAATGCACTCAAAAACAGAAGTACATGGATGCTGTCCACACATACTAAAAAAACTAAAATACAGTTGCAGTTGACTGGAATTTCTACCTTTGAATACATAATATTATATGTAGATTATATTATAGATTTTCAAAGATCTCTGCAAATGAAAAAGAAACAAAAATATAAATAAAAGGAAAAATGTTTTTGGAAAATTTAGTACGTTTTAAAATTTTATTTTATTTCTTTTTGTGACATGCCTAAATGGAAGCAATGATGCAGCCCATAGAGATCTGCAGTGACAATGAGGATGGTCTAAGAGCCTAGATAAATTCTATTCTATTCTATCAAAAGATAAATCTATTTAATGTTTTTCTTCTGTTTCTCCAGTGCAGCTGACCAAATAAAACAGCATTTTCTGTAAGTATTTGCTTAAATAGCAGAATGAATTTATTTTTAGTCATGCGCCTACTGGATAATCTATGTTACTATACTATCATCATCATCATCATCATCATCACTGTAACATCCTTGAACCAGATCTGTAAGGGCTGCATCAGTGCTTCCACTTAAGCACATCACAAAATGAAATAAAATTAATTTTTAAATGCCCAAACTTTTTCAAAATTTTCAGTTCACATACTGTTTCTTCCTGGAAGCAACCTATATGTTGGCAAATGTATACATTCCCATGGGTATCTTCCTGGGAAAAGAATGAATCAAAATGGAGTGAAGCACTTAGGACATCGCCCATGAGGAACTTAGGAGGCCTTTTCAATGTCTTAGAAAAATTATTTCAGGTTAACACAAAGACACGGACAGCAAGTGTTCATCTAATTTTTATTACACTTTGGCTGACAGCCACAAAGGTATATAGACACCTAACTCTTGCACAGTGGAGCCTAATCTCTACCGCATGAAAACTGAAAAGGGGCAAGAGTTTCAGATATGCACTTCTGTATCATGTTTCCTATTGTCTAGAAGCTGTGGGGGTGTCCCCAGGGAGGCTTCATGGCACATTTTGGGTTTGGCATGTGCAAGAGGGAATAGGCAGTAGTGCTTGGGAGGACCAGAGATACAAGGCAGATGTACTCTCAGAGCACCTAGGTATCGAGCTACTGCCCACAGCTACATTAAGCTTGAACCACCTGTCTGAACCCCTCTCCCTGTCTAGAGTTTAAGTGCCCAACACAGGGCTACAGGAAACATTAAGCTTGAACCACCTGTCTGAACCCCTGTCCCTCTCCAGAGTTTAAGTGCCCAACTCAGGGCTACAGAATAGATATGGTGCATTCAGGAA
This sequence comes from Alligator mississippiensis, assembly GCF_030867095.1. Lineage (NCBI taxonomy): Eukaryota > Metazoa > Chordata > Crocodylia > Alligatoridae > Alligator > Alligator mississippiensis. The sequence continues at coordinate 410,228,925 of NC_081824.1, forward strand.
CAAGAGTATGTGACTGGAGGTGGTGCTGCCACCAATCCATAATAGCCAGGTGGCTAGAGTCAGGGTTGGCAACCTATGGTCTGTGGGCCAGATGAAGCCCACTAAGAGGTCCAGGCTGCCCAGCAAACCTCTGATGCAGCATGTGAGATTGGTGGCATGGAGCTGCACCTGCTCCCCATCTGCTCTGCAAGTGCTCCCCTCTGCTGCAGAGCCTGCTGCTCCACCACATCTGTATTTCCATCAGTAAAGAGGGCCCAGGAATCTGCAGTGAGAGTGAATGCAGGCAACTGGCCCCTCCAGAGGGTCACAGTCAGCCACACCTACAGCTAGGGCATTAAGCTCTGGCCTGCACTAGCAAATGGCTGCTGACCCCTGGACTAGAGCACTCACTGAGCAAGTGGAAGAGCTGAGCTATAGGTACGCCACTGTCAAAGGGGGATTCAAAACTACAATTCCCATTACCTAGGAGTGTGTCCTATCCCCCAGGTCTGAATAGTTCAAGTAAGGGCACTCTCTGCCCATCCTGCTGAAGTTGGGCCATTGCAGCCTGGAGAGGGTTCAGGGGAGGGCCACCCACCTGGTGAGAGGGCAGCAGGACAGGCCCTATGAGGATAGTCTGAGGGACCTAAACCTGTTCAGCCTCAGCAAAAGGAGGCTGAGGGGGGACCTAGTGGCTGCCTACAAACTCATCAAGGGACATCAACAGCAAATAGGTAGAGCCCTTTTCTCCCCAGCACCACCTGGGGTGACGGGGAACAATGGTAATAAGCTGATGGAGAATAGGTTTAGGTTAGAGATCAGAAGGGAATATTTTACCGTTAGGGTTGCCAAAATCTGGAACCAACTTCCCAGGGAAGTGGTCCTCACCCCTACCTTGGGCAAATTCAAGAGGAGGTTGGATAATCACCTGTCTGGGGTCTTGTGAACCCAGCATTCATTCCTGCCTGTGGCAGGGGGTCAGGCTAGATGATCTGTTCAGGTCCCTCCTGGCCCTAGCTACTATGAAACTATGAAACTACAGGCCTCACTCAAGATTAGGATGCTGTTTATATAGGTGCATGCGTACTCAAACTTGGAGACACTCCATGTATCCAGGAGAAGTCAAAGGTCTGCTGTAGCCTGGATGGCCCATTGGGCTAGTGGGGTAAACCATACCACTTTCTGCAGCTGGGGGGGATTATGTCTATCTTTCTTTGATTCCCTAATTTGAATGACCAGATGCCTATTTACAGCTGGATCCCTTGATGCAACCTTCAATTGAAAACTAGAGTGAGATTTGATTTTATGCCTCTGGAACGGTAGTAAGACTCCTTAACTGTTCTGCCAAAACAGTTAAGCCTGAAAACCACAATAGACAAAAAGAAAATGTGTAGGAGAAAAGTGTTATAATAGTATTCTGTTATCACACCTTGAGAGATAAAAAGTGAAGGCACAGGACTTTGCCCAAGATTACACAGGAAATTAATCCAGATTACCCAATTACCAGTGTTAAATTACAAAAGCATCCATCCCCTCTACACTCGTGTATATAGCTCTGGATGACAAGGTAAGGTACAAAGCAATAAAGGACCAGGCCCCACTACTCATATGAAATGCTAATAGGATTCAATCTGAAGATGAGTATTAGTGAAATGCCTAACACTGGCATATTGCCACATCAAGGGTCTGTAGTAGGTAATATAATATCAAGGCTAGGTCAAGTATACTCAAAAAATAAGAAGGAAATTCTCCTTATTAAGTAATGGAAATATACATCATGATTTTGAATTGCTTTCCATTGCTGTGACTCTACTGTGTTCACCAGTAAACCAAAAATATGATCAGAAGTTATACATTAAAAAATTACACTCTATTCTGACTAGAAGGAATTGAATAATTTCTAGTAGAGCATGCTTTTCCACCAGAATAAAGCAATTAATTGATTTATCTTGAGATTTTGTTTTGAAAACATTTTTTCTAAGAATTCCATTTATGGTCAAAATGGACTGTTTAGATTTTCTGGTTGTAAATAACTTCTGTTTCAATCTTTTAATTTTGTAGCACATAATACATAAACCTGACATATCCAGTGTTCCCTCTAAGCTGCATGGCTGTGCAGGCGTGCTCATGCCACGCTGCCTGGCGCGGCTGCACAGCCATGCATGCCACACAGCTTAGAGGCAACGCTGGGCATATCTTCTTCCCCTCCTTCCATTTTGAATTCAAGCTATACTTCCTTGCTTTCACTTTCACTAAGGTCCCTGGGAGACATTAATTTAATTTGATTTAAATAACAAAATGCAAACATTACACTACACCCTTCGTTCTCTCTATGGGGATAGAAGTGTAGACTAGATCCCTAAAGAGGACTTAGATGGATTGACACTGGGGAAGCTGTTTGAGAAAATTATCCAGGAGCACATCTGCAAGGGACCAGCAGGGGAGATTATGTTTAGGGGCAACCAGCATGGGTCCATTAGAGGCAGGTCCTGTCAGACCAACCTGGTTGCCTTCTACGACCAGGTCACAAAATCCTTGGACACAGGTGTCGCAGCGGACATAGTCTTTCTGGACTTTAGGAAGGCCTTCAACACTGTCTCTCACCCCATTCTCATTAAAAAGTTAGGTGACTGTGGCATTGATGCCTACACAGTCAGATGGGTTGTAAATTGGCTGGAGGACCGCACCCAGAGACTGGTGGTGAATGGGTCATTTTCGGCCTGGAGGGATGTGGGCAGTGCGGTTCCTCAGGGCTCAGTCCTCGGGCCTGCACTGTTCAACATCTTCATCAGTGACCTGGACGAGAGGGTGATAAGCACCTTGTTCAAATTTGCAGATGACACTAAGTTGTGGGGAGAAGTGGGCATGCTAGAAGAGAGGGACAGGCTGCAACTAGATCTGGACAGGTTACAGGGGTGGGCGGATGAGAACAGGATGGGATTCAATACTGACAAGTGCAAGGTGTTGCACCTGGGGAGGAAGAACCAGCAGCATACCTACAGGCTGGGGAACTCCCTTCTCGTCAGCACAGAGGCAGAAAAGGATCTTGGAGTCACTATTGATTCCAAGATGAACATGGCCGCCAATGTGAGGACACGGTCAGGAAGACTAACCGTGCCTTGTCATGCATCCACAGATGCATCACGAGCAGGTCCAAGGAGGTGATCCTCCCTCTATGCGACATTGGCAAGGCCGCAGTTGTAGTACTGCATCCAGTTCTGGGTGCCGCACTTCAGGAAGGATGAGGACAGCATTGAGAGGGTCCAGAGGAGGGCCACCCGCATGATTGGGGGGCAGCAGGGCAGGTCCTACAAGGAGAGGCTACGGGACCTGAACCTGTTCAGTCTCCACAAGAGAAGGCTGAGAGGGGATCTGGTGGCCGTCTATAAACTGACCAAGGGGGACCAGCAGGGAACGGGAGAGACCTTGCTCCCCCGAGCACTACCAGGAGTAACTAGGAATAACGGCCATATGTTGACTGAGAGTAAGTTCAGGCTAGACATCAGGAGGCACAACTTCACGGTCAGGGTGGCTAGGTGCTGGAACCAACTTCCAAGGGAAGTGGTGCTCGCTCCTACCCTTGGGGTCTTCAAAAGGAGGCTAGATAATCACCTAGCCAGGGTCATTTGACCCCAGTACTCTTTCCTGCCCAGGGCAGGGTGTTGGACTTGATGACCTGCTCAGGTCCTTTCCGGCCCTACCAACTATGAAACTATGAAACTATGACCCTACTCTAGTAGCCACAAACCCCTGTAAGCATATAAATTCATTCAGCAACTACATTTTGGTCCTGACAATTGCCCTATACCTCTGAGCATCTGCAGAACAGCCCAGTCTGAGCAGCTAAGTATCTAACTCCCATCTAAGCTCTGTTGCAATCCAAAACGGGGCTGGGGAAGCCTAAACACCACTTACATCCCCAGAAAAGCTAGATCCATTAGGCATGCTCAGAGTACACCCTATCTCATGCCACTATCTCCCAGCACCTATGACAATTGTCATACAGAAGACACAATTCAGCAGAATTCCTTTGGGCAGAAGGAGACCTGGAATCCAGTTCCTATCCAGGGCCTGTGACAGAAATTTACCTGGTACATCCTAGTTGGGGAGACCCTTACCTCCCACACAGGAGATAGGGATTTGATTTGGGGCCTCCCCTCCAGCTTAGGGGCTGGTACTATGTTACTCCACAGTTCCCCCTCTTGAAGTCCTGCCTTGCTACAAAAGCTATTTTTGTTTTTTTATCCAATGACCGTATCATGCCAAATGCAAAACCAATCCTGATGCCAGGGACAAGAACTCAACACTCCCTCCTTCCAAAGAAGTGCCCTTCTCACTGGGCTGCAAACTCAAGCTCCCTCATGCTGGCCTTTTTTTTGTTTCCATGACTCCTGCATTTCATTGCTTTTATACTAGGAGCTGAAAGCATCCTGTTGGAGTGCAGTGCCCAGTACTGGACGCAGTACTCCTACTGCGGCCTGACCAAAGTCGCATAGAGGGGGAGTATCACCTCTCTGGACCAGCTTGAGATGCATCTTTGGATGCATGACAAGGTCTGGCTGGCCTTGCTGGCTGCGGTCTGGCATTGGCGGCTTATGTTCATCTTGGAGTCAATATTGACTCCAAGATCCCTTTCTGCCTCTGTGCTTTCAAGAGGGGAACTCCCCAGCCTGTACGTATGCTGTGGATTCCTTCTCCCAAGGTGCAGCACCCTGCATTTGTCTACGTTGAACCCCATCCAATTCTCATCTGCACACTTTTGTAGTCTGTCTAAATCTATTTGCAGCCTCTCTCTCCCTTCAAGTGTGTCCACCTTGCCCCACATCTTAGTGTCATCAGCAAATTTGGACAGCGTGCTTTCCAACCCCTCGTCCAAGTCGCTGATGAAGATGTTAAACAGTGCAGGCCCGAGGACCAAGCCCTGGGGTACCCCACTGCTCACATCTTGCCAGGTTGAGTACAACCCATCCACCACTACTTTGTAGGTGCGCCCCATCAGCCAATTTTTTAGCCATCCAACTATGCAGGCATCAATGCCGCAGTTGCTTAATTTATTGATGAGGATGGGGTGAGAGACGGTGTCAAAGGCCTTCTTAAAGTCTAGAAAGACTACGTCCACGGTGACACCATCATCTAAGGATTTAGTTACTTGGTCGTAAAAGGCAATCAGGTTGGTCTGGCAGGACCTGCCTTTGGTGAAGCCATGCTGATTGCCCCTGAGCATGATCTCACCTGCTGTAGGTGCATACATTGGCATATACCATGCACTGTATGAGAGAATAAATAGGAGTGTCAGTGCTAAAGACATGATGCTGATGTAAGAACGTTTCACACTCATTCTGCGCAGCGTAAAGGTCCCTATGTGGAGAAGAGCAGTGAAGAATCAGGCACTTACTGCTCAGTAATTGACTTAAGAGTTGGCACAAGCCCGGTCTTCAAATAGAGGAGTCAAATGAATACTGTCATAGTCTGCTGAAAAGAAAGCTTTCAATTTAAAGTGGTGATTCAGTACTTTCCGTGCCTGACTGGAGTAATGCTGTACAGAGGGCACAGCTTTCCCAATTGTAAAAAATTGGTTTTATTGCAACCATATGGTGGGAAATGTTTTAGATTGTGGCTGTTCACAATGTCATTGGGGTTGTTAAAGTTCATTCACTCCTTTTATCTGAAAACCTGTTAGAACAACCAGTACTGGCAGGGTTTTTTTCCCCAGCATACGAGAAAGGGATATTGGAGCTGTTACTACTTCCTTACACGTATTCTGTAGCCCTCATTCTTCTTTACTTTGTACTGCTTGTAGTCATGTATCTCAGGGCATAGTTACCACAGATGAGTACCACACTGCTTTGGGAGTATTTTACAACCACTTCGTATTGGACTGAAGATTGAAAAAGATATAGGAATATATATAGTTTACAGATACCTGGTTAGCAATGGGATCTAATCCCAGCAGTCTTTCCTGCCTAAGTGCAGGGACTGGACCCTATGATCTGTAAGGTCCCTTCCAGCCCCTGACAACTATGAAACTATTATGCATCACTGTTACACTTCTATTTTTGTTCCCTTCACCCACTGGTGCACTAATTATACATACCTTTTTATTAAATTTACTTGATACTGCCTCACCTCTCCATACCATCCTGTGTACCCAGAATACCCTTCCCAGCAAAGAATGCCAGGAATCCATTCTCTTCACTTATACTATGTCTATATGGTAAACTTACTGTCCCAGGCAGTGGTGTCCTCAAGCGCACTATTCTGCTGCCCCCTAAGCCAGAAGCAGTGTAGTTATAGCCAGATGGGCAGGCTAGTTGGTACCGTCACTCAGAAGATGCTAATTAGCCTGCCCTAAGTGGCTGGTGGGGGCAGCTGCGCTACTTTGATTGAGAGGACTGCCCACTCTGAACAGACCTGTGCAAGTGCAAGTGCCACTGTCTCTGGGGATGGTGGGTTTGCTACCTTTGTCCAGCCTTAGATTCCTTCTACAAGCTTCACACATGCAAATATTGCTCTCATTGCAATGCAAAAGGACAATCCAAAACCATGCAGGCTAGTGCCTCCCACATCTCCCACTGAGCTCTTATCCACCTCCTTATACAGCAAGCTCTTCTGGGTAGCAACATGTCTTTCTTAACATTTTCTACAATAGCAAGGGCTGCTTGAGAGCTTAAATGGGCAATTGTGATAATTAGTAATATATAGTGGAAGAGGCTGGAATGTTTGCTTAAGAGAGCAGCCATGGTTTGAACTCCAGAAGCCGTACTCCAATTTTTAAGCCAACTGTGTGTTCCCCTCAGTATTTTCTGCTGCTCACTTCCCTTCATTTCGCCCTCTTCCTGATGTCCCCCAATGGTGAGTAGGAGTTGCAAGTTCTCCCCTGTGCTAGTCCTCAGAGGCGTGAGTCCATACAACCCCACGCTGCAGAGTGCTGGCTCTTCCATTAAGCTCTAACAGTTCCAACAGCTCCAACAGGATGCTTTCAGCTCCTAGTATAAAAACGCAGTCACTGGCTCTAGTGTTTGCTACCACTCCATTGAAGCCAGTAGGACTATTCACAGCAGTAAGCATCTGCCAGCTTAGGTAGTAAAAATGGGAGAGAGGTGAATTGTGGAGTTTCCTGGATCTCCTAAAGGGAGTTGAAAGGTTGAGATCATTTATTGCTTCCTGCCACAAGGAGTCATTGCTACTATTATCCTTAAGGAACTGTACCTGGGGAAAGGGATCATAATTAGAAAGCATTTTCATTTGGCTTCCCAATGGTTTTGACCTGCAATGAAAGCTATTGTAAATGGTAATATGAAGAATACATAAAACAAATACTGGCTTTATAGCCCCTGGCTTGGTCCTGGGAGAAACAGGAATATATAATTCACTTGGGGCTGCTTCCTCTAGTGAATTAGGATCAAAGATACCATATTTTCAAAATTAAACACTGGGAGGAGTTTGCAGTGAGATTGCTAGAGTTCTACCCAAGCACTCTTACCTTGTATTGCAAAAACTCTGCTCATGCAGCTATCACCAGCCTCTGACTCCATGGCAAACAGGCATGTTTTCTCACATTGGAGACATTTTTCCAGGACCAGAGCCCAAGATTATTAAAGGGCCCTAAGAGCACTACTGGAATGTTAATGAAATCAGTACACTTAAGTCCCTTTCAGTTCCCTGAAAAATCCCAGTCTCAGTGCTCTAAATGGATTTAGCATGAAACACCAAGCAAGTGTTGTTAACATTCACTTTGAGCAACAGAACAGCTGGAGAAGATCTATACTCATTCGGCTCTTCTCTTCCCAAATGCTTCATTACACGGTGAACACACATTTTACTGAACTGTGCTTTTCAGGTCAGGATAAATTCTACTGTTTTCATAACTTCACAGGAAAAAAAAAGAAAGAAGCCCTCCCAAACTAAACCATTTGTTTTGACTGATGAAATGAAAGGAAAAAGCAGGACATTTTAGGTCTCCCAAAGGATCCACAACATTATGCAAAAAACTTGGACAGTCTTAACAAAACAAGGATATGTGGTGTTTTTAATGAAGATCCCTCCCTATATTGCAACTGAATGAGAATAAAAGTGGGACTCCATACTCTGCATACTCTGGTGTGGTTTTGGAGGTAGGGTGGACTGGAAAATGATTTAATTCCTCCAAGTTCCTTTGGAAACTGCAGAAATGTCTACCACAGTGCTTCTCTTCCATTTTTGTTTCCCAGGTTGACCAACCCATTCAGGAACCACCAACTGGAGACTATTCTCTCTTAGCTTGTGAATGACATTCCTATGTTGTACTTTGAATAATACCAAAGGAGCCCCCTTTTTGAAACCTGAGAGGGTGATACTTCCCATCCATTTGTCAACTTAGAAGCAAAGGACTGACCATGTCTGTCTTCACAGCCTCATGTGGCAGCTTGGACTAATGTTAGCCTGCCCACTTGGCCCCAGGAGTACTCTCTACATGTAACTACTTGGTTCAGAGGTCTGTAGCAATAGTGTTTGTCTAACTCCAATTCATTTTGCACGCTTGCAAGGAAGACAGACCTAATTAAATTATGTCAGATATAAAACAGACTGTTTTTCTTTAGTCATCCCTCTCTGGTCTCATTGTGTGCACTACTGACATCACTAACAAGTTGGAATGATGTCAAAATTTCACAATTCACTTATTTCTGCTGCAGAATGTTACCCCAGCTGCCATCCATCAACAAAAAAAATGCAGAGCATCACTCAAAATGCCGTCATCATGTACTGAAGAACCCTTTTAAATGCGTGTTTCTCTGAAGAAGCAAACAATTACAGCATCATTAGCTGATAATCTGCCAGTGCATAGATCCTAATATATAACTTCTAACTATCAGATGAGGGTTGAAATAAAAAAAGCCCCTGAACTTCCCACGCTAGTTGAGACTTGTTAGCAAATACACAGTGTGTGTCAAATCACTACACTTAAGTGAAGTATGCATCATTGTTGGAGGAAGTGGGAAACCAGCTGATTTCCCATCATTACCAAAACTTTACTGAAACCATGTCTGCATGATGCAATTTTTTGTAACTCATAAACGTTAGACAACATCTTCAAGTCCAACTATCTACAGGTAGCTCCTAAATCTGTAATTAGGCACCGAAATAAAACTAGACTCATTTTCAGACATGCTGAAACCTGCAGCTCTTATGAAAGCACCTCTAAAAATCAGACCTTAAATCTGTCTTCTTTATATTGCTTGTGCACACATGTAGTACCCTGCATTACTAAGCCCCTGTCAGCTGAAATTCCAGGTTAAGTTTCACGGGGTTGCCTTTAGACCACAGGCCATATCCCGCCCACCAATTGATCCTATCCAGCCTGCGGGTGCGTGGCATGGGTGGCAGCTCTGGCTCCAGGTTCTGCAGGCACTGTAGGGGACGCTGGGCAGAAGCAGCCCCACCTGGCCACCTGCCCGGCACCACGTGGCAGGCCCTGGATGAGCTGCATGCAGGTCCTAGTGGCTCCATCTCTAGCCTCTGCTGATGCTGCAGGAATGCTGGGCAGAAGCAGTTCTGCCTGCCCAGGTCCACACAGCAGGCCCCAGGCAAGCTATGCTCAGGCCCTGGTACGCCCATGTGGACTGGGTTGGTGGTGCCCTGCCTGCCTGCTTCTTGGGAGTCCATAGTGGTGCTGAGGGCACTTTCAGGGAGGCCTCCCCAAATGTCCAGGGACTTAATTCTTCCCATCGAGTGAATTTTTCTTTAGCTTAATTTTCAACATGCAGGAGTAAGACTTTATTTTGAGCTTTTATGCAATCGCCTCTATATATATATACTTTTCTCCTTGGACTGCCACGTTGACAGGGTGGGGAGACTTCTGTGTGCCAGTGACCCTAAGAACAGTATGGCTGGGAGTGTTGGTGGTAGAGTATCAGAAGAAGAGCAGTCCAATGTAACATAGAGACCTCAGTGGTGGAACATGTGGATGAAGAAGGCATATTAGTCAATGGCTGCAAAGGCAGATGAAGGCTGCAGTGAAAAAGTAACCCCCCTCACCACTGCACAATTTTCTCCTCCACCAAGATCTGTTCAGTTGTTAATGTGCAATGGCATCCTCACATAAAACAAGTCATATACAGGCTTCTCCTACATCTCTTCCCACTCCTATATACTACTCCAAAAAACCCAAATCAAGACAAAAATTATTTTCTGAAATAAAATTTAAATATTTTATACTAAATGCTTGATTTTTAGCATATGATTTACTTTTTATCTATAGTTTGTTAAAAAGATATCTTCACCGTTAATTTTGTGTGTGCAGTCCTCAATAGCTCATCAAAACTCATTAAGTGGCTTTCCAGCTGAAATCATGGCCCACCCCAAACGTAGACTTTCCAATGACATCTAACTATGAATACTAGGCTGATTCAAAAAATTCTCACTGAAGCAATCTGGTCTCTTATGAAAACTGGCCCTGCATTCTTTGAAATTTGAGACTACTGCAAGGTGTTAACAGCAACCATCACTTCGTGAAGCCATAGCTAAAACGGCGGAAGTTACCACCCAGCATTGAAGCCTGCATGACAAAACTTAAGCAGAAGCTAAACTTAGCTAAGGGGTTTTCCAAATGAATGAGTGCAAACACAGGAGTAGGAGCACTAATTGATTACGCCTGTATGTGTCTGTGTAGAGTGAGAAGGAGAGAAAGGAGAGAGAGACCAAAAAGTCAGCAGATAATGAGAGAGGCAGCAGAGAATGAAGCCCTGGAAGAAAGCAAGAGCAAGAGCGCTCCTTTTGGGACAGTACTCACCAGAAAAGCAGACTTGGATTTCTGAAAAAGCAAACTGCCTTCTTATGTTTTTACTGGGCCTGTCTACATATGAAATTAATGTGATGCAATAAATTCTGGCACATATCACCCTGGAGTTATTGCTCCCAGGCGCTGCATTTACACGTGTGCCTGGGACCACAGCACATTGAGCCAGGTCGTAACAGCCCTGGTTGGCAGGAGATCCAGGGGTTCAGCCTGCCAGCCCAGGGTTGCTCCAACCCAGCGCAAGGGGCTGCGGAGGGGCTGGCTGGGGCACGAGGTTGCTCCTCTGTGGGGCTAGCTGGCAGACAGCCCCTGTGCTGAAGCAACCTCATGCCCCAAGCAGCTCTGTCAGCATCTACACATGTGTTGCTGCACACTAAAGAATACCGCTGTACAATAGTACTTGTGTTTACAAGTACTAACCTATGGTGGAGTGAATTCATTTTCTGCAGCCACACTTGTAGACACTGAGACTTTACTGTGGAACTAATTAGGCAACTCATGTAGATGCACCCACTGAGTTCAGGGAAATGAGACTTAATGTAAATTCTCTGCAAACAAAGAGGACTGCAGCAAAGAAATAACTAATTTGTTTTATTTAATTTTTAACAGAAACAACTTAGCTAACTAATAAGTGACTAATATCCACCAGAAGACAACATAAGGAGTTGCTTAAGATGAACTGTCTCAAGTAAAGCTTTTTCTGGTTAGCACCACTGCAGAGTGCTGCGAACTAACAGTGAGATCTAGGGCAGACTGTAAATCAGATGAAATACTACATATGTTTTCATATCCATCTCGGAAAACTTTTACAAACTCTGCTCTTTCCAATGTCTGATGAAGGGTGAATGTGCCCAAAAGCGTCACAATAAATAAAATAATTTGTTTGCAAATATCTAGTTGGTCTAATAAAAGATATCACCTCTTCTATGAGTTTCCCAGTGTATTGTGACTCATGTATTTACCATGGTCCAGAATATAAAGGACACAGTGGGATCCATTTCTAGCAACTACAAGGAAAACTTCATGATACTAATTTTGTTAACAGAAGTGTATAGTACAATAGCCATGGAAAACATAACCAGAGTTCATTAGTTCATTGTGGCTTTAGCAGCATAAGAATTGTTCTGTAGTCAATGTAGCTGAGATCTGGATTCTCTTCCCAGCTTTACCAAAAATTTGTTACGAGATCCTGAGCAGCACACCTGAACATCACTTCCTCATTTTCCTCATTTGTCAAATTAGGGTGATAATAGTTCCCCTTCCTATTTCAGGGGTGGGACAGGGGGAGAAGGAACAGTCGTGTGAATCAATGAACATTTATAAAGTATCTTGCAATTCTCAGATATAAAGATGCTAAAATGCTCAGAGTATTATTAGATTGGTCACACTATTCAGTGCCATGGAAAATATTTTACTTTGGGAAAAAATAAAAGCACTAACATGGAATGTCTGTCCCAGACTCTGAGTACCACTTACAGGCCACAGTAAGGTGAAGCGATTTTTGTTCCTAGCAAGTCTTTGGTAGGGCAACAGAACCCAGGCTTTCTATTCCCAGGCCCTTCCTCTACTATCCCATATGGGAGGAATTGTTGTTTAATTAATGCTATTCCCTCTTCTCCAAATATAAGCGACTAAAAACCATCTTCCCTGTCAGGCCCCTAGTTGTCCAGCTAGGCCTTCAAACTAAGTGGGGTGGGTTAAGAAGGGACAAGGTCAGACACTATGGAGAGGTGTTCACTCTGAGTCCCTCCAAGGCTGCTTTGCCTGACAGCTTTCCCATATCAGACCCTCTGATGATTAATATTTCCCCATAGGTACAATAAGAGGTAAAATGCTTCCCCCTGTGATCTGAACTCTGAGCTTCTGGATGCTTTTCCAAACCTGCAGATCTTCTGTAGTTTGCCTATTGCTAATTTATTGTAGATAAATTATAAAAAGAAGCCCAAAATAATCCCCACTCCATCCAAACACCTGGTGCTTAGGGAAGGAGGTTGGAAATTGATCTGAATTTTGCAGTTGGCTTCTGCACCTTTAAATGGCAAAACAAAGTGCCGTTGCTATGGGAAAGCTCACTTCCATACCCAAAGGTTGTGGTTTGGCCTTGTATGTAGTTGTCATGCGGTAAGTTATTAGAACTTGTACAGTGTCTAAGTAACCCAGTGAGTGTGCAAATGCCTGACTCTTTCAGGCACCTGTTGGTTTTGATGACTTGTGTCATAACTAGAAAAACATTTAATGAAAGACATGACGAAGCCCATTTATTTTGGCCAAGAGTTTTCTGCACTGCAATTTGATGTGTCTGTGGTTGATAGATTGCACTGGACAGTTCCCTATTCAGCTTGAATGCTTTAACATTAGAGATCACAACCTTATCTTGTTTGTTTCAGAATGAAGCAGAAAACCCCCCTCCCATGAATACAGTTGCTTTATTGTTAGATAATTAACCTTTTCTTTCCCCAGCAGTAAATGAAGTGCAAAGTCTGGTAATTGGTGCTCTGTTGTCCTTGAGTTCTATACACCCTTGCAAGGGCATTCAATCATTATTAGGGCTAGGTTCTCAATGTGATTCAGAGATACATAGGTCCCTTATTATTTATTCTGAACAGAGATGCAGCAGAAATCAAGGCAATGAGTGATTATTATTATCCAGAATTGATTGAACTTCAGAAGGCAAAAGACATCCTGAACTGAACTTTCAAAATGACAAAAGTACTGCAATGGCACTATAAAGTTAAGTGAATTCTCATTCTGGGGTGAGCACTTGAATCTAACTGGACTCCCAAGTGCTAAGGTAACAAGGAAAGGCAAGCAATTCTACTCCTTGAAATGTTTTAATTTGAATAAAAGCAGGATCCCAATCTCGAAATAAAAGAGTCTGAGCATGAGCCTTTGAAGTGCAACAAAGGGAATGCTAACATGCTCTACAGTGGGTTGATCCTGCAAACCTTGCTGCTCTAAGTAGTTACACAGAGATGGATGCAAAAGAACTATGTGATTCAGGGTTTCTCTCATGAACACAGGTTCCTGCCTTACATGTGAAGACAAGCCCTATTGACAAACTTCTAGGTCATGGGGACGTTTAGTTCTTATATCACAGAAAGGCTGTGATTTCTTGAGAATTCTCCATGTTATTCATTAACAGATATAATTGCTTGCTGCTGATTACAATACTGTAAACCAGAGTGAGTGGGAACACTCTCCTTGCTTCCCAACAACTAAGAAAACTGGGTTGGGTAATACGAATGTCTCACTGTCTGGCACCGTCAGTGTAATAAAATATGATATGCAGTTCCCTGAAGATTTGCTGCTGCTTATGTTCCTTTAATTTGATTTAAGCTGCACTTAGGCTATCAGATAAGTGAAGCAACAATGCTAATGCAAGAAGGAAGAATGAAACATCATTTAGCTGCTAAAATTCTACGAAGGATTCTCAGGCTTTCCCAGAATTCCTGTTGAAACCCTGTCCTTAATCCTACAGACAAATGTTGACCTTTAATCAGAGTAATCAAGAACACTATAGATGTGCAATCACAATTTACTGAAGAATAAGGATGATGCAGTGTTTAAGTCACTCCTCTGGCACTCAGAAGACTTCAGCTCAATTTTCAGCTGTGCCACAGACATGGGCTGTGAGCCAAAACTTACTGTAGCAAATGGAAACGCTCCCATAAGCGTCAGATTGGCTCTGTAATATATCAAGGTCTCAGCACCTCATCTGCAAAGTAATAATAATACTCCTTACTTCTGTCCTTGGTTCACGTCTTCAGAGTGTAGGTCTTTGGGGCAGAGATTAGGTGTCCCTACATGTGTGTACAGCACCAGACTGTGGCCCATAATGCAAATCATAAACAATATATATGCAATAAAAATATAAACCAAAACTTTTTATTGAACCATCAAGAACTGTGTGTGCCTGTACTGAGTAACCTGCATTTTGTTTTTGCTGTTATAAAATAACCTAAATTTTTCAGGTCAACCTGGAATTTCAGGCCTGTAAGCCAGGTTATGTCTACCACACAGCAATAGAAAGCTCAGTCAGGCCACTAAGAAAATAAGCACCACCCACCCAATCTTGTACTGTGCACACAAACCTGGAAAATGAGATAGTCAGTATGTCCCAAGGGGTGTCCCCAGCACCATGTTTCGTTGTGCTCAAGAACAGCATCTTAGATCAACCCAGGGCATCCTCACTGACTCATTGCTAAGATTGATGTGCATGGAGTGGAGGGGGTGGATGAAGCTGACTGCTTCAGTGGCATGACCAAACATCCTGCATACTCCCCCAGTGTTGGTTAGAATACCTGAAATAGGAGTTTTGTCCCAAATTTACCTGAACTGATACCCTATGTTGCATGCAGCACCCACGACGCCAGGTTCAACCTGTGTGCCAGACCAGATCCACACACTGTACATGGCATGTAGGATCAATCCAAGACCCACAGGCCAGACTGTATGGCTCCACAGGCTGGATCTGGCCCACAGGCTGTATGTTTGGCATCCATGCTATAGACCAGGATGCTAAACATCCGGACCCTGGGCCAGATCCAGAGATCTGCAGACATCTCCAGAGGTGTATCATCTGGCCTGTGGGGCTTCTTTCTGGCTGAATGACTCACCTCCATAAATGCCCTATGGGGCTTTTTCCCAGTGCTCCCAAAGCTGCTGTGCCAGCATGGCCATCACCTATGGGGTTAACATTTCCCTTTAACCCCTATGTTCTGGCCCTGCCACCACAGCAGCTTCAGCACCTGCAGGGGGGTAGGGTGATGTTTGAGCAGTACAAGGTTGGACGTAAGGAAGAACTTTATGGTAAGGGTGACCAGAACCTGGAATAGACTTCCCAAGGAGGTGGTACAGTCCCCAACCTTGGAAGTCTTCAAGAGGAGACTGGACAAGACACCTTGCTGGGAACATTTGACCTCAGCCATATTCCTGCCCAGAGCAGGGGAGTTGGACCCCGTGATGTTTCAAGGTCCCTTCCAGCCCTTTATTTCTATGAGCCTATGATTCTGCGATAAGTATTAACTCCTTTGGTGCTGGCACTGACATGCAGCTGTGGCAGCCATGGTAAGAAGCCTCATGGTCTGGATTTAGAAGTGGGTCATCTGGCCTGCATCAAGTCTCGTGGTTCAGCCTGCAGGTCCAAAATCAGCCTACCAACTCATCTGAGTTTGACACCCCTGCTGCAGATAACTTCCCACTCCAAAGGTCCATGGAGCATCCAGGACTCAGCCCTGGATTTTTACTTCCTGAAAGCTGGTTGCTTTAAAAAGACACCTGTGTGTAGATGAAATGAGAGGCGTGCGTACACAACACTTTAAAGTGGGCTAAATGCTTTTGCACCGCTTTAATGGTGTCGGTGTTTGCACACCTTGGCAGCGTATTGCACATTAATTCTAGCCACTGTAAGAAATTCAGCAGCGTAACGCACCTTAAATAACTTGGGGTGAAGCAAACTAAAACTCCTTTGAGGAGTTTTAGTTTGCTGCCCCTACAACCATGGAGCAAAGCACCAGGCTCCGTGCAGCCCCACAGCCCTTCAGGAAGCCCTGCAGGCAGCCTGGAGCAGTCTGGGAAAGCAGGCTCTGCCCAAGAAAAGTGGCAAGCCTGATCTTCTCCCCCATCCTGAGCCTGCCTGCCTGAGCTGCATGGGGGCCTGATGCTTCCCTTTGCAGCTGTGGTGCCCCCTGGGACCACCTGAGCTGGGTGCGTTTGAGCGGGTGCCACCTGGGGGGGCCTGCCGCTGCCATGGAGAGAAGCACTGCCCCCCCCTCCCCCGCAGCCCAGGGACTGCGCTGCTCCCCAGCAGCTCGCCCTCCCCTCCCCGCCAGAGAGGAAGATAGGTCAGCAGGGTGTGCGAACGACATGGGGGTTTAATCAGCCCTAAATTGAAGCGGTACTTTTTAAAACCCACCGCTTTGATTTAGGGCCCCCGTTTCATCTACATGTACCGGAAATCACATGCATTGGGAATGCTGCACTAGCTTCTGCCTCTCAATGCATGCTTTCTGTTCTGTTCTTTTTTAGTAGATCAGATGAGACATCCAATAGGAAGCTGTGGCTCAGCCCTGCTCTGACTCACTTTCTCACTGTGTTCAATAAAAGCAGAAGCTGGTCTTTGGGAAGTGGAAATGAACTTGGTGATTGGTGTATAATTTGTGTGGGGCCACATTCCACGTCCATTTTGTGCAAGGAGGAGGGGGAAGGCTTATTTGCATGTCCTGGTCTGACTGAGCAACTGTTGCTCAATGGCAGTGCCTAATAGCCCCCCTGCACTCTGGGAACTGCATACTTCCCTCTTCCATGAGGAGCAAGATAGCAGAGAGCAGCAAATAGGAGCCATGCCTTCCCCTGTTCCAGTGCCCCATGTACCAGTGCCACATGTCAAGAAGCAGTGCTTACAGAAATTGAGATGGTCAGGCCCTACTCCCCAGTGCTCCTCAAAAAGGAGTGTACCCTATACAGGCTACAAACAGACATTGCATTTATCCTGAAAGAAACTTTTATCCTGGGACAAATGCAATTGTTCAGATGACCACATCCATCATCCCAGGCTAAATCCTAAAAAGATTCAGGGGATAAGAAGTACTAACAGTTTATCCTAGGACATAGCAATGCACATCTGAACAGTTGTCCCTGGATTGTGTCATTGAATCAATGGCAGGAAAGCAGCAGTGTATCCAGCTGCTCACTAAGCCGCGATTAGAAGGGTGATATCTGTACATATCAATCCTGGGATATTTCTGTTCCAGGACAAACACAGGTACAACTTGCCCAGTGACAAATGAAACATTTGTTCGTAGCCACAGTGCCCTGGTCACAGTTTCTGATTATCCTGGGCCAGCCCTTTGTTATTAGAGGGCCTGATCCTACACACCCATATGCATGGGATGGCTCTGTTCCAACCTTTTCTTACATGACTGAGGATTTGCAGGATCTGCCCCAGAGCTTATGATGTGGTTCTGTTTCTCCCTTTGTTGGTTGGTGCTTTGTTCAGGACTGAAATCAGGAAATGATCAAGGGAAGGCAGTGAGATATGTCAGGTTCCATTAGCACCCTGCATTCTGATAAAAGAGCAAGGATTAACTGGACAGGTTCTCACCATTTTCCATTTTCATCTGCTTGTGTGCATTTAAAACATTGCCACCGCTTTCTCCCACAAATGAGAAGAGCTTGTGCCTCAAGCAGAAGATAGAAAATATTCTGTATGTTCAGGAAAAGATAGCAGCCCTGACGTTAGGTGGGATCTGAAAGCCTCAGACTTCCCTAGGTTTACAGGGAGGGAGAAAAAGGAAAATTAAAACAAAAATGTTCCAAGCCTTCTCATTCACCAGTTTCACTGGTGCCTATTAAGCTTAAACAATTTTCCATTAACATTCCTGTAAATGGAAAAAGCAAATAAACATCAGTCCAGCGCCCGATGAGCTGTCAGTGATATGGGACTTGGTTTTAAAAAACAAAGCAACTCTGCCTGCAAGCATGGAGGTATCGGCAACACTGCCAGTTGCCACCACTGCCAGAATCTGAGCTGCATCTCTGCAAGGCCCGGAGTAGGCAGATGTGAGGAGGGGAAGAGGGAGGGAAAGGAAAAATGGCTTTATGCAGTCTTTGTGCTGCCCAGTTTCTCAGCTGATTTGGGAACGTACAATGCCACCTAATGTAACTTAGAGCAGTCATAAGAATATGGATCACCTTGGATCTTCATGTCTGGTCCCCTGAAATTGGAAGCAATCACATTATATAATCCCTTTCATAAACCAGTCAAGCTCCATCTTAAAAGTAGTCAGGTTTTTATCCCCTGCTACTCTTAATTCTGTTCTAGAATCTCATTCCCTTGAGGATTAGTAGCCTCCTTCTAATGTCCAGCCTACATGTATTCATGGCCAGTCAGTACTCATTTGTTCTTGTGCCAACATTGTCCTTTAGCTTAAATAGTTCTTTTCCTTCTCTAGTATTTACTGCCTGATGTATTCATAGGCAGCAATCATATCCTCTCTAAGCCTTTGTTTTCCTAGACTAAACAAGCCAAGCTCTTTAATTCTCCTCTTATATGAGAGACTCTTTGTTCCTAATGACAACACTCAGTTTCTGTGCTGGAGTAGACACAATTCACTCACTACATGCATTGCCTACCTGCCTACTGTTATCATCAGCATTAAAACTTCTCTGAATTTCTGTCCATCCTTCTGCCCACTAATATTACCTTCCCCATTGGTGATACTTGTATACCTGAGTTTCCTCTTTCCATCCACTAAAAACAGATTACAAGTTTCTCCCAATCTTATCCCACTATTTCTAAAAGGTCTACTTCCTGATTCCAAAGGTGCTTATACGGAGTCAAACCTCACAGCACATTCCCCCTTCCATAGATGAATCCCCCTGGTTGAGCGTCCCAAAAAAATTCATGGCACCATGCCTTGAGCCAGAACTTGGTCTTCATAATCTCATCATCACACAAGGACTGGAAAAATTTCTCTGAAGATCACTTGACCCTCCATTTTTCTATGCATCTTCCCCAGCCTGGTGTAGTCATCTTCAATCCATTCCACCTGGAGTCTTGCAATGTCACGTGTCCCGATATGAAAGATCACCAGCTTCTCTCATCTGAGGCAGCCTTTTCTTTGTCTATGGGCTGTGCTGCAGTCTAAAAGCACTGCAGCTCCCAGTGTTTAGGCTATCCCATCCCAACATGTTTGCTTCCACCTCTAGTCCAGAACCTGTAGGAGAAGAGGAGCACATAAACATTACCATTAGCCCTCTGCTGCTCTTGTGCCTAGATAATTCTTGCCTCACCCCAGTGGCTTGTTTACAGGCACAATACACAGGATTGGTACGTAGAGGTTGGGGCAAAGGCTAAAATAAGGGTCAGTCTCCTGCTGTAGCGTTTTCATAGCAGCAGACTGTAAGCCTCTGATAGCCTCTGTCCAGAAAACTGGGTAAAGAGTTTTGTGAAAGTGTCACTAAACCTCTAGTGATCATTTCCTATCTCCCTTCTGCAAGAAAGCATCCCGAATGCCAGGACACTGTGTCTGTACAGACAAGCACACCTTTTTGTAATACTTGGGTTTTTGGTTGAGTTCTCTTCTCCAAGTACTGTATTGTCACTTTTAATTATGGGCTTCCACAGAAATCACCATTGTAACACATGCTAAAACTCCTTGCACTAGAGGTTCCGGGATGTGTTGACAAGCGGCAGAAAGAGCCGAGAAATCTCATTTGTTTTTGCATAACCATAACTAAAGGAGACAATAGCAACTTGGCAAACAAACTTCAAGTAAGTGCATTTACTGGAATTGTTTGTATTTTGTTCCAGACATATGTAGTCAGTGTATGGTTCAGCAAAAGTCTTAAGTAATTTGAACTCTTAGTTGGGGGAATAACATACAACGGGGAGAGGGGAAGGAGGGAGATGAAGGTGAGGACTTGGTAATGCAACCAGGACATTATAGAAGAGCTGGTCATAGAAAATAACCAAGGATTGGGTGATCATGAGTTGACTCAGTATAACTTAAATAGAAAGATAAACAAAATTCAGTTGATAATAATGGCTCTTAGTTTCAAAAGGGCAAATGTTGATTAACTAGAGAAACTACGTAGTGAAAGCAATTGGACTGAGGAGCTCAGGGACTTTGCTGTGAAAACAGCCTGGAATTTTTTAAACAAAAAGTTATCTGGAACTTGATCCAATAGTAGAGCCTCATACACCGTAAATAATATGGGGAGCAAGAAAGTCCCCCCCCCCCCCCCCAGCAATTTCTATACCACCAGTAATTAGCAAACAAGGTGCTATAGATAGGTCAATTCTATTAGACCGCAGTGGTGCTGTATTTCTTGCCCCACTTGAGATAGGAGTTGAGGATTAAAATCATACTGACTTACAAAGCTCCACCAAAATAGCCACGGAAAATTTTCAGTTATCTCTTGGAACATGGCAGGATTATTAAGCAAACTAGGTGACAGTGACTTCAAGGCCTTTTTAATCAGTCATGATGTTATAGCATTGCAAGAAACTTGATGTAAGGAACCATTCTTCCTAAAGGACTATTCATGTGTTAGTCTGCCTGGCAAAACAGGCAAAAAGTGGGGAAGGCCCAGGCTAGGTCTTGTGACAATGCTGGCAAATAATATAGGATGGACTGGAAAACAACTAGGCACTTGCCTTGACGTCTGTTTACTAATTCGATTTACTATTCCCAGGACAGGTTCTTGGATTATTGCAAGTATATAATATAATATCAGGAACTTGTATTCCAAGAAGAAGAAATTATCCTGGAATTATTTTTAAATAAAAAAAAAAAATATCTGGAACTTGTATTCCAAGAAGAAGAAAAAACATATAAGGGAGAGGAAAGGCTCTAAACTTAAATGGATAAATAAACACTTCCAAAAGGATGTTAGGAATAGAGAGAAAGCTTTCCAGAAATGGAAAAAAGGAGTGATCAGCAAAGGAAGCTAGACAGAGATGGAATGAAAATGCCAGAAGTCAAGTTAAGTTAGACTTTGCACAGGAAAGGAAAACTAATGGCAAAAGGGTATTCAGCTATAAAAATAAGAGGACAAAGAAAGAAATGGGACATTGTGGGTGATGCAGGGGTGGAGGTTAAAGATAGTGGAAGTTCACAAATGGATTGAATACTTTGCCTCAGCTTTCAGTATGGATGATGATGTTAAAGATGGAGACAAAAGCGGAATGGCTACCGGTGATGAGAGCATGGAAAAGGAAGGTAGAACTCCTGAGAACTCAAAATGCTCCCGGCACTCGAGGAGGGGAGCTCGGTATAAGCTCCATCCTAGAATTCAGTAAGCATTGGCACATGGCATTGTGGGGCTGGTCTTGGGACTTTTAATAACTCTTTCAAGGTTGGGTGATACCATATAGCTGGAGAACAGCTATGTTTCAAGGAGGGAAAGATGATCTATGCCACCTTAGAAGCATGCAAGGCTTTAACACAAAGTTTGTAGGAGGGAATAACTAAAAGCATGGAGGTGAACAGAAAATGAAGTAAAATGTAACATGAGTTTACCTATTTCATAGTGTTCTTTGCTAAAATAAACGATTCTTTAGACAAAGGAAATACAGTGGATCCAATTTATCTTGACTTCAGAAATGTTATTTGAGAAAGATGGTGATTAGTAGAAAAACTGTCTGCTGGGTATGATGAGATGAGAAGGGAAGTCTGAGAGCAGAAAGGGCATATGAGTGGACCTTCTCTAGGATGCGTTTTAGAAGTAATTTTATTTAATATTTTCATAATCTTTGCAGAAAAAAAGTAAGAGTATGTTGACAGACAGTGGGGAGGCATGTTCAATACAGTGGAGGATCACAATGTCATACAGGAAAAATATGAAGAACTTTGAGGGCTGAAGTAATTGACATGGTCTGAAATTCAACAATATAAAAGTCCAGCTCATGTTAGTAGGAAATATTTAAAATAATTTTTTCTATAAACTGAGAGATTATACATTGGAAACAGCAGAGTAAGAAATTTATGGGTAGTTTTCTCATCCAAGTGATGAGACAATGAAAGAGGCAAATGCATTCTGATGAGGTATCAAGGCATTTCCAGTAGATATAGGGAAGTATTTATGTCTTACCAGGATCTTGGACAATAGCATTATTTGGGTTACTGCATGCAACTCTGGTTTTCCACAGTCAAACTTGGATATATCGCAGTGATGGCTACCCTTACAGCTGCTGCATTATGCATGAGTGTCTCTGTGGGGAGTCTCCAGTGGTTTCATTACCACATACTTGGGTGTGGCCATTGGGAGTGGGTGGGCAAAGCATTCTCAAGAGTGTTATTTATCCCTGAGAGTGCAAGGGATGCGGTGTAGACATGTCTTAAAAGATTGTGGTTTGCTGAGAGAGAATAGGATTGTTGTGTACATGAGGTGATAAACACCAAACAAGGAAACCAAGTATTTAAGCTAAAGAACAGCACTTGCACAAGAACAAATGGGTACAAATTGGCTGTGAATAAATTTAGGCTGGAAACCAGAAGACTGTAATCTGCAGAGTTTCTGAAACATCCTTCCATTTAGAGTAGAGCAGAGGCAACATGACAAACTGCTTTTTGAGAAGCATATTAAATAGTCTAGGAAATGGATTATATGATTTAAATGTCTGTGTCAGCAGGAGACTAGCTTAGATAACTCAGGGGCTCCCTTTCAGACTTATCTTACTATACACTGGGTACATCTACACATTAGGGCTGTGTGAAATTTTGGCAGCTGTTTCTTTTCGGAGGTGTTGCAGCCAATTTTGGTGCCCAAAACACCAAATCCAAAATGAAACGGAAGGCACCGAAACATCTCCAAAATGAAACAAAACCATCTGAAACATTCTGGAAATGTTTTGGATGTTTTGGAATGGGGCTTGCAGGGAAACAGAAACTAAGAAGAGGGAGGGGGAAGAGGGGTGGAACGACTGCTCTGATGTTGACTTCTGTAGCTGGCCAGTGTCTGTTAGCTGTCCCTGATGTCCCTTCCTATCCCAGTGCTTTGGGGGAGGGATGGCAGCCTGCTGTCATCCTCCACAGAGATCTAGGGGCCCACACCCCCAGGAGGAGTCTGGCATAGCTCCACAGCCCTCCCAGGGGGCGCAGGCCCCGGATCTGTTTGCAGAATGACAGCAGGTTGCCACTGCCAGCTGGGGCCAACGCCAGCACCTGAGTCTGCTCGGCACAGCCTGCACTGAGCACAGCCAGGGGAGCTGAAAGAGAAGCCCCCATAGCTGCCCTGCCTGGCCCCATCCCCTGCCCAGCTGAGCCTTCTGGTACTTCAAAAAAAAGAAAAAAAGAAAGCCCTGCACTCACTGGCTGCAGGAGCAGCAATTGGGATCTCTAGGTGCTCATGGCAGAACCCCCCGCACAGCGTGGGACAGTGGGGATTACCCCCCCCCCACATCTGGCACTCACGAGGCAGTTGTCGCATCACACAGGTGCAGCACAGGTTGGCAGGGTGCCACGTGCTGTCTGGGAGCTGGGGCAGCTCCACACATCAGCCAGAGCCCGGTACCGCTCAGCTCCAGCTCCAAGGCAGCGTGCAGAGCCTTGCTAAGCTGCGCTGCACCTGCACCATGGGGCAGCTGCCATGCAGGTGCCAGGCTGGGGGGGGGGCGATCCCCGCTGCCCCACGCTGTGAGGGGGGCTCTGCCATGAGCACCCAGAGGCCCCAATTGCTGCCTCTGCATCTGATGAGTGTGGGGCTTTTTTTTTTTTTTGAAGTGCCAGAACTAGGCTGGGGCCAGCCAGGCAGGTGATGGGGTTGGGCAGGGCAGCCGTGGGGGCTTCTACCGCATCTCCCCCCACCTGGGGAGAGACAGGCACAGCCGGAGGAGCCATGGGAGAACCTGCAGCCACCTAGCTGTGTCTGCTTCTCCCCAGCCAATCTGAATCTCCGAAACAGAGTCAAAACTCTGCAACAGACTCAGCCGAATCAGAACGGAGCAGTGATCTGAAACACTGAAAGGAATCACTGTCCTGCAAAATGGCCGAATCTGAACTCGAAATGAGACATAGCTGTTTCACACAACCCTACTACACATGCATTTAGTCGTAACTAGATTTATTGCACAGTAAGCTACTGCTCAGTAACTGATTTTGGGTAGGTGTCTACATGTGTAGAATCCTGACACTAAATTTATTGCCAGGTCCCTCCAGTTCTGCCATGTGCCCCTGTGGCCACTGAGGGGAGCGCTCGCCTTCAGCCCCAGCTGCCAGCACTTGGCAGCCATCTTTAAAATACAGCCTTTCTCTGTGCTCTCTGGGCAGCCAGTTCCTGTGGTCAGAGGAGTATTGTGGTATGCACAGAGGCAGCACATGGCAGCTGTGTTTGTGTCCCTTCTGTGTCCCTGTGCTATGGCTGCCCCAGCCCCCTGGCAGTGAGGAACAGGGTCCTTCGATCCAGCTAGCCACCTTGATCATCCTGCTGGCCTGCCATGCTGACCAACAACTGGATCATGGTTGTCTCACCCTTCCTAGCTCCCCCACATGCATTGACCACCAGCTCACCCACCATGTGCTCCACCAAACCCCGCGCCACTGCGCAGGTGCTGCTGCCAGCAACACCAATGAGGTGCTGCAGGATGCCATTGCCAGGATGGCTGTCGCCCTCCTGGGCCTCCTGCTACACTGCATCTTGTTCTACCACACCAGCCAGCACTGGTGGTAGCACATGGTGCAGTATACAGTGGATGAAGAGTAGTGGGTAGATCCTTTTAAAATGACCCAGGCCATCTTTGCAGACCTGCTCTACAAGCTCTGGCCCCACCTGGAGCATCAGGACACTGGTATGCACTGGGCCCTCCCTGCTGACACCTGCCTGGCCCTGGTGCTGCTTAAGCTGGCCATGCTTCCCAGCCTGCACTGTGTGGGGCACTTGTTCAGCATGGGCAAGGCCACTGCTGGGAAGTTCATCCTGGAGGTGTGTGGCACCCTCCAAGATGTTCTGGCAGACACCATCCTCCATGTTTGTGACCCTCCAGACAGTGGTCGCAGGGTTCTGTGCACTGGCGTTCCCCCAGTATATCAGGACCTTGGATGGCATCCCATCCCAGTGACCTGCCCACCCCATGGAGACTGGCCCTGTTATAGCTGAAGGGGGTTCCACTCCATGGTCCTACAGGTGTCATGGACCACCAGGGGCATGTTCACATACATCAGCGCTGGCTGGGCAGGCAGCGCACACAACGCCCATATGTTCAGGAACTCTGGACTGGCCATGCTAGTGGAGAGTGGGCATTTTGTGCCAGGAGTGGAGGACCTGCAGCTGGGCACCATCCCTGCTCATCAGGGACCCAGTGTACCCACTGATGCCCTGGCTGATTAGGCCCTACACCAACCACCTGGATCCCTGCCAGGCTCATTTTAATTGTTGCCTGGGCAAGACCCATGCCCTTGTTGAGTGTGCCTTTGGCCACCTCAAAGACCTCTGGCGCTCCCTCACTGCCAGCCTCCAAGTGGCCAAGAACAACCTCCTCCAGATCATCATTACCGCTTGTGTGTTGCACAATATATGAAAGGCCTGGGTAGAGGAGACACACTCGGTGGAGGCAGCCTAGTGGTGGAAACACAAGCTGCAGCGGCAGCAATAGTTCCCCCCCTGCAAGGCTCCAGGTCAGCTGTGCACCCACCAGCAGAGGCCAGAGCACCAGGTATGGGAGGTTGTGGTGGACCACTTCATGGAACACTCCCTGCTCTAGCACACCTTCCCCACTGCCCACAGACCCCTACCCCCTGCCCAGCCTCACAACACACACCTCCCATCCCTCCCACCTCCCCCCTCAACACACAGAGACCCCTCCCCCCTCCCTCCCCAACATACAGAGCCCCTTTCTCCTCCCCTCTCAACCAAAAGAGCACCCTGCCCCCACATTCCCCAACAAACAGAGCCCCTCCACCACCCTCCCCATCCACCCAGAATAAAAAACTCTCTTCCTGGTTTCAAAACTATTTACAAGGGTCTCTGTGTTTTTGTGTCCCGGGCTGGGGGACCGTGAGGTGGTACCACCTAGGGGGCAGCCAGCCAGCACCCGAGCCCCTCACCACTCCCTCATGGGTCCAGGGACTTCAGTGACTGCAGTAGGCAGGGGGCTTACCATGGGGTGATGGCAGCCAGTGCTCCTCCAAGGTAGGCAGGTCTCCCTATGGTTGCTGGAGTCCAGATCCAGCAGGGCCAGTATCCAGATCTGATGCTGCTCCGGGCACCTGTGGCTCATGGCCCATGTGGAGCCAGGGTGAGTGACGGGGCCCAGATGGGTGGTGGTGGACCTGGGGTGGGAGCTGAGGCAGAGGCTCCTGTGCATGGGAGGCAGCAGAGGACCTTTTTCCAGGCCCAGGTGGGGGCCTGCTGTGGGGCAGCAGGCAGCTGCCAGACAACCAGCTGGGAGGCAGCACCTGCTGGATCCAACTGTTCTCTGAGCCCACACAGGGAGCCATACCCAGGGGGCACCACTGCTGCAGAGGGAAGGACCAGGCCCCCCTGCAGCTCAAGGGCTGCATGGCTCAGTGGCAGTTTGCACCGGCAGGCTCTGCCAGAAAAATAAAAAAAAGCAGCAATGGGCCCAATACTTTTTTTTCCTGTGGAGCCTCCCTACCTCTCCTGCAGCTGGGGGCCAGATGCCAGAGGCCGCTGAGCTGCAGGGGGCCCCAGGCCTTTCCTCCATGGTGGTGGCGCCCCCTCAAAAGAAGACTAATTGAAAGTCACCTGCAAGTATTTCCATCAACTTCAGTGAGCTTTGGTCAAGACCTCACAAGGTAGCACTAAGCTTCAAAACATTTTGGTAAAAAATAAGCTTAGTAGACCTCCTTTTAAAAATGCTAAACATGAGTGGTCTGAACAGTCATGTTTTACTAGCGATGTGATGCCATGTTGATGTACAAGACTGAAAGGTCCCCAGGCTGGTTCAAATGCAGAAGTTATAGACAAAGTGAAAGGTTAATATTCAAAAGCCCATCCACATTTGGTAGCCATCCCAAGGTAGCCACTCAGCGTGCAATGCCCATTATGACATCCTCAGACAGACTCAACTTGTTCCTGTCCTCACAGTAAGCTTTTCAGAGCTCTCTAGCAAGCAGCTTTGAACCAGCCTCTGCTAAACCACCAACTTTGATCTGCTCTGCAGTATCTTTGTTTCTGTCATGGCTTAACTCACCATGTTGATGTATCCTTAGGTAAAACCTTTTGAACTCTGTCCTCATGTGCAGCTAAAGAAAAGAGTTTTCCTGCTCAGACTAGATAACAACTTAGCACAAAGCCTGAAGGCCAGAGCTGCCAAGAGCTTCTTATTGGGGTTGGCTTGCTAATTATCAACTTCAATTTCATGCACTGTTTTTAATCAATTCAACTTTTAAAGAAGGCGTTTCATGCTGTATTTCCAACAGAAAATTTGAATTCATATTTGTCAGCTCTTTAAATCTTGTTCACTATGAAGAGATAGTGCTGTAGGTCACAACTTTGTTCATATCTCAGTGCTGAGTTTCTACTGTTATTTATATTTAACAACAACAATTATATGATTAATATAGTACTATTCCATTATAATAATAAATTAATCATTTTTATTAACAATCACAATAACACTTACATACTAAAGTCCTAAATATAAAGTCTTAAATATAAATTACAGAATCTTTAAGATTGCAGGCGTAATAAGATATTATTCTCATTTTGTAGAAAAGGAAAGTGATTGTCAGTGGCCACAAGAAGAGGAAGCGCCAGGCAGGATTAGAATTTAGGATCTCCTAGCTCCTTGTCAAGACTTGCGGTCAGGACACTAGAAGGCAGTGTGATTTCATTAAGTGATGGCCTGCCCAAACCTAATGGTCAGTTGTGTTGGCATGGTTAAAGCACACCAATTTCTACAGTGAACAGCATACAAGGGACTGGCATCACATTCAGCCTGAATGGCAGGGATCACTTAAAGACTGGTCAAATGATAGCAGCTTTCAGCACACATC
Organism: Alligator mississippiensis; assembly: GCF_030867095.1. NCBI lineage: Eukaryota > Metazoa > Chordata > Crocodylia > Alligatoridae > Alligator > Alligator mississippiensis. The sequence goes on from NC_081824.1 coordinate 410,257,137, forward strand.
TAGTTTGAAGCTTTAACTCACACCCTTTAAGCCATAGCAAGATATCTCAAATGTTCTGCCACTACATCTCCAGGTGCCACTAGACCAAAGGTTCTCAACCTTTTTAGCCCCAAAGCACCCTTGGTAGACTCAAGGCACACCTCAGAAAATGCCAGCTCTCGTTTCCTGACTACAGAAAAATAATGGAGCAAT